>NC_132802.1:40441811-40761881 GCF_048594095.1 Paramormyrops kingsleyae | reverse complement strand
GCATGTTATGTTGTTAGAATGAGCGTGCACCTCAGAGTAACAGTAAGTTTACACAATGTTTTATTGTTTATGTTTTAAAGCATCCAACGCATTTACAGGCCAGTCCTGATGCAACATGGTTTTGCCTAGACGGTGTGTTCAGATGCCCATGCTGCACTTATGCAACTGACCAACAATTCAAATTTACAACACACATTCAGAGCCACGTGAGACATGCAGTACAGCATAGAGGTAATTCCTAATGATGTTTATTGGTCTATTGATTTTGGTGGTTTTAAAACATACACATGCTTAAATGTAGAATGCACTTCTTACAATCAAGATAGACAAAATGATGTGGAGTTCCTTAGTGGGAGTCCCTGAAGTCATGTGAATATTGGTAAGCTAATTTACCTATGTTTGTGTTTTGTTTGACACTGTAACTTTCTGATCAGCTACTCCTGACCTCACTCCCCCAGTCCCGTTCTGTGTATACCTTTCTTTTCTGTTGATAGCTTTGGTCTTCATGTTGCCGTCTTGCAGGTTTCTTCATCAGCAAATGCAACAATTATTGCAGACCCACAGGACACTTTCATTGTCTTTATTGCAGCCAAACAATCATACGCAAAGACCAGTTTAAACATCATGTATCCCAATGCATCAGTGAAACCAAGCCAACCACAACGGAAGCGCATCAGTCACCTCCCGCCTCTCCTGCTCCCTCCTTTACTGCTTCTGAAGCTGCATGTCCCCCTCCCCCAGTCCCCATCCTCCACCCCTCACTTTCTTCATGTTCCTCTGATCCTGGCTCCTCAGCAGCACCAGCACTACCACCCCCTCACCCAAAGAAAGCAGAAAACAGTGAAGTGTACTAGCTGTGGCCTAATCCTTAATAGACGGAACCTACGGATACATCTTCGAAGACGTCACACTCCCATCAAAATGGACATTACGGCACAGAACCACCTCAGTGCTCAGTGTGTTGATTACACAAATGGAGTGTTTGCAGTAGCAAAGTCTTTTATAGCACCCAGCACACCAGTACGTGTCATTAAAAGGACATGGGGTCCTGAACAAAAAACAATGTGTGAGCTGGATATCTGCAGAATTAATGCAGAGTTTGCAGAGAGGTCAAACCTTCGTCCATTTGAGTGCCACCACATTCAGTCCCTCGTGTACTGCCCTCCAGCCAGAATGGACACTCCATCACTTACAGAGGATGTTTTGCAGGTGATGGTACATGACAAGTGGTTTGGGGAAGACAAAAAGGAAAGGTGTTTGGTACGTCAGAGAGAAGCAAATGATGCAGGAGTCCCGTTGTCCTGTCTGGTGACTGTGTGTGGACCCCCCTACAAAAAGCACATTTCTGTATACGAGTCAACTATCTCCTATTACAGCCGGCTTGGCAGAGTGGTGGTAAGGTACAATTCTAAAATCATTTCATGGCATTGTCCTTGCGCGAACCCAAGGCAGTCATGCATACCTAAATATGTTGCCAAGTGGCATTTATTTGAAACAGACCAGGCACTCTTCAGAAAAACCAGAAGTGTGGAGGAGAACATCACAGAACATTTTCCAATTGACATGGAAAGTTTTGACCTAGAAGAAGGAGCTCCATACTCACCTGAAGGCAAAAATCTGTCGCGGATGGTTCAATACATTTTTCATAAGAAGAAACTGCCTGCGATTTTCCCCTCAGACGTGGTCAAGACCATTCATTTCCCTGTGCACTTCATACCATCAGAAACCTTTTGCTCAGAATGTTTAGAGCCCACTCCTCTAAGCGAACCTGTGCTGATTACATCTAAGGCTAAAATCCTAACAATCACTGATGTCATAGAAGGTATGTTCTCTCTTTATTTAAATATTTATTATCGATATTTTAACATTTCATTACTCACTACATGTACTGTAAATGTCAGTGTAGCCATGACTTCCACTATCAGCAGCTTAGCCTCCTTCCCAGCAATTCACACTTGTATGCTTACTGAGATAATTTCATACACTGGCTTTTAGTACTGTGCAAAGTATAGAGACATGTCACAGTGTAAAATGGTGAAAGATAAATGTGTAACATTTACTGGTGCTTGTGTCCATTAGGAATTTCAGTGTACAGAAAATGGTGCTACAGGTGTGGTATGGCATATCGATACCAGGAGTGGACTGATGGTGTCCACAATTTCGATGACCACACACTTCTGTCCATATACATGTGCCATTTTCTACGCAATACACTTCAGGTAGGAACCATGTTCTGTTGTTTTAATCATTTAAAACAATTACGAATACTTTATCAAAATAATATATTGTAAAGCCTTTAAATGTCATACATCAATTTCACAGACTCATCAGGCAGTAGGGAGTGCCATGGATGTGTTGGAGAAGACCTCTGGTAAAACCTATCCATCCAGGGAAAGGGTCCTGCAGGCTTATTTAAGCTTTGAAGCACTGTCAGACCTCGGTTACACATATGCTTGTGTATCGTGTGGTTATCATCCAGTATCTGTTGTGATGGACCTTCATGAGAAGGGCGTTTTTAGCATGCCTGGTAAGTGAACACATTTATTCATTTTCTTAGTCTTACATTGTTTCAAGCACCACATATCCAGCTATGACTGTTTGGAACATGCTTACTTAAGTCTTGCTTTCCTTAGTGAGCAGCATTGAGGAACCATCTCAGACTTTTGATGGAAAGGTAAGTGTTGAAAATTTCTGGGAGATGGTTTCCCTTGAAATGATCAGCCGTGGGTTGGTCCCAAGTAAGTACAGTCCGCACAATGTTCTAGGTGGGATGACAGTATTCTAGCATTTACTTTGTTTATCGTGGAATAATGTACTGTTATGTTAATAATATTTTCTAACATCATTTAAAGGCAACAAGTCAAACCCATTTGTCGTCCATCCCAGTTACCATAGTTGGGCTCCGTGGATTGGTCCTCACACAAGAGATAGGGATGTTGTACTCAACACTGAATACAAAGAAGTGTATTCTGCTTGTAGTGCAAAGGAGGAATCTGAGTTTAACCTCACAGAGGACCGACTGACTGATGAACTTCTTAAGCTCAAGGTACTGAACTTAAGTCAATTTTTGTCAGTTTTGTCAAAGATGTGTGTTTTTGAACCACGCCAGACCAACTATACTAATGTTCATTATAGATGGAAGCTGTGCGTGCTCTGTGCCGACAGTGTGGCATAGACCCCAAAGGCTCACGGATGGACCTGGTAACGAGACTTCAACAAGAAATGAAGAACAGAGCGAGTTATGATAAGGTGTTTTCACAGATCTGGGGAGCTTCTGGTAAGTTGTGTTCTATTACTGAGAGACCGTTTTTACAGACAGTTCTTAGTTTCATTACTTGGAATGGTTGCACTCTGATTTACAGTTTCCTTAAACAGGTGGATGGGCTGTGGTCACCTGTCCTTGTGCTGTGGTGTATGGTGTTAAGTTCAACATAAGGGCTGAGAGCCCCCGGGACTTTGCTGACCTTTTATTGTCGATGAAACATTTTCCAAACATTGTATTATATGATTTTGCGAGAGGGTTGGCAACACATACCAACCTAAGAGATCCAGAATCATTACCCTTCAAACCTCATGGGGGTAGGTTACTTGAGCCTACTGAAGATAACATCAGATGTGCCACTACTGGACAGATAAAAGTGAGCTTGCCATGGCTAGTCACCAAGAAGCCAGTTCCTGATGAAAATGGCCACCCTATAACTGGATCGTCTGAGCATTATGCTCTTTATGATAGATTTCATGAGGCAAACTCAAAAGATGCCAGGGATGTCTTGCGAAAGGTGGAACTGGTCCCAGAGTTACGTGGTTGGATCAACAGCCCGTGTGCTGAACAGCTCTTTGCTGGAATGAGGAAAAACAATCATTTTCTCAACATGATGACTCCCTATTTAAATGAAATCGGGGCATCTTGTTTAGAATAAAACTAAGAAAATACAGGAGATCGATCTTTCGCGTGTGTTGCTGCCGCCGCCATTTTGAAAGGCGCGTCTGCGTCACTGCGCATGCGCAAGCTTCGCATCCCATAAGGCAGTTATTTCGCCCGCATTGTTCAAACGGGTGGCACGCGCCTGGCCCTGCTCCTTGGATAATGGCAGCCTAGATCACGCTAGCTTTGTGCTACACTGACGGGACCCAGAGCCGCTATGGATGGATCTTCGCCTTTGGTGAAGTGTTTTTTTTTCTCTTTGACATTGAAATAAAACTGTTAAACTGATTACGGCTTTTTCTCATTTTTAAAAACTTGGGCTAAAGTAGTTGTGCTTGTTTCACACTTTCTCTTGTTTCGCTTGGGTATGCCTCTACTTAAATATTGTGTCTCTAGTTAAAATTTCCGGACTTGAAATGCCCTTAGATTCAGAACATGAGAAGGGTAACACATTGAATAGACTAAAATGAAATTTGAATAAATAAATCATGTATATATGTTTTGTTTTAGGGCGTAACACTAGAAAACGCAGACGGTACGTTTTGCTGCTAGGTTGTTTCTCTTTTGTTTCAGGGACCGCAGGTCTGGGCCTTATGTCCTAAAAATTATATGACAATATTGCAAAATATTTATCACAAATGCATATGTAGAAAACAGACTACGACAGGTGCTTTTGAGTTTTTCTGATTATGATGACCGAATTGTTTTATTAAGAGTTATGGAGTATGTGACCGATATATTATTAAATTACACCAACAACCTCAATGGTATTTATGTAAAAATAGTATATTATGATTGTTAATTATGCAGATGTTTAGGCTATATTATGATGCTCAGGATACTCAAGTTAATGCTGATGATATGAATGCTCTATAAGATATTTTATCGATATCACAGCCTGATAACCTTACAAGCTGCATTACTTCTGCATGCATGTTATGTTGTTAGAATGAGCGTGCACCTCAGAGTAACAGTAAGTTTACACAATGTTTTATTGTTTATGTTTTAAAGCATCCAACGCATTTACAGGCCAGTCCTGATGCAACATGGTTTTGCCTAGACGGTGTGTTCAGATGCCCATGCTGCACTTATGCAACTGACCAACAATTCAAATTTACAACACACATTCAGAGCCACGTGAGACATGCAGTACAGCATAGAGGTAATTCCTAATGATGTTTATTGGTCTATTGATTTTGGTGGTTTTAAAACATACACATGCTTAAATGTAGAATGCACTTCTTACAATCAAGATAGACAAAATGATGTGGAGTTCCTTAGTGGGAGTCCCTGAAGTCATGTGAATATTGGTAAGCTAATTTACCTATGTTTGTGTTTTGTTTGACACTGTAACTTTCTGATCAGCTACTCCTGACCTCACTCCCCCAGTCCCGTTCTGTGTATACCTTTCTTTTCTGTTGATAGCTTTGGTCTTCATGTTGCCGTCTTGCAGGTTTCTTCATCAGCAAATGCAACAATTATTGCAGACCCACAGGACACTTTCATTGTCTTTATTGCAGCCAAACAATAATACGCAAAGACCAGTTTAAACATCATGTATCCCAATGCATCAGTGAAACCAAGCCAACCACAACGGAAGCGCATCAGTCACCTCCCGCCTCTCCTGCTCCCTCCTTTACTGCTTCTGAAGCTGCATGTCCCCCTCCCCCAGTCCCCATCCTCCACCCCTCACTTTCTTCATGTTCCTCTGATCCTGGCTCCTCAGCAGCACCAGCACTACCACCCTCTCACCCAAAGAAAGCAGAAAACAGTGAAGTGTACTAGCTGTGGCCTAATCCTTAATAGACGGAACCTACGGATACATCTTCGAAGACGTCACACTCCCATCAAAATGGACATTACGGCACAGAACCACCTCAGTGCTCAGTGTGTTGATTACACAAATGGAGTGTTTGCAGTAGCAAAGTCTTTTATAGCACCCAGCACACCAGTACGTGTCATTAAAAGGACATGGGGTCCTGAACAAAAAACAATGTGTGAGCTGGATATCTGCAGAATTAATGCAGAGTTTGCAGAGAGGTCAAACCTTCGTCCATTTGAGTGCCACCACATTCAGTCCCTCGTGTACTGCCCTCCAGCCAGAATGGACACTCCATCACTTACAGAGGATGTTTTGCAGGTGATGGTACATGACAAGTGGTTTGGGGAAGACAAAAAGGAAAGGTGTTTGGTACGTCAGAGAGAAGCAAATGATGCAGGAGTCCCGTTGTCCTGTCTGGTGACTGTGTGTGGACCCCCCTACAAAAAGCACATTTCTGTATACGAGTCAACTATCTCCTATTACAGCCGGCTTGGCAGAGTGGTGGTAAGGTACAATTCTAAAATCATTTCATGGCATTGTCCTTGCGCGAACCCAAGGCAGTCATGCATACCTAAATATGTTGCCAAGTGGCATTTATTTGAAACAGACCAGGCACTCTTCAGAAAAACCAGAAGTGTGGAGGAGAACATCACAGAACATTTTCCAATTGACATGGAAAGTTTTGACCTAGAAGAAGGAGCTCCATACTCACCTGAAGGCAAAAATCTGTCGCGGATGGTTCAATACATTTTTCATAAGAAGAAACTGCCTGCGATTTTCCCCTCAGACGTGGTCAAGACCATTCATTTCCCTGTGCACTTCATACCATCAGAAACCTTTTGCTCAGAATGTTTAGAGCCCACTCCTCTAAGCGAACCTGTGCTGATTACATCTAAGGCTAAAATCCTAACAATCACTGATGTCATAGAAGGTATGTTCTCTCTTTATTTAAATATTTATTATCGATATTTTAACATTTCATTACTCACTACATGTACTGTAAATGTCAGTGTAGCCATGACTTCCACTATCAGCAGCTTAGCCTCCTTCCCAGCAATTCACACTTGTATGCTTACTGAGATAATTTCATACACTGGCTTTTAGTACTGTGCAAAGTATAGAGACATGTCACAGTGTAAAATGGTGAAAGATAAATGTGTAACATTTACTGGTGCTTGTGTCCATTAGGAATTTCAGTGTACAGAAAATGGTGCTACAGGTGTGGTATGGCATATCGATACCAGGAGTGGACTGATGGTGTCCACAATTTCGATGACCACACACTTCTGTCCATATACATGTGCCATTTTCTACGCAATACACTTCAGGTAGGAACCATGTTCTGTTGTTTTAATCATTTAAAACAATTACGAATACTTTATCAAAATAATATATTGTAAAGCCTTTAAATGTCATACATCAATTTCACAGACTCATCAGGCAGTAGGGAGTGCCATGGATGTGTTGGAGAAGACCTCTGGTAAAACCTATCCATCCAGGGAAAGGGTCCTGCA
Source organism: Paramormyrops kingsleyae (assembly GCF_048594095.1). Taxonomy (NCBI): domain Eukaryota; kingdom Metazoa; phylum Chordata; class Actinopteri; order Osteoglossiformes; family Mormyridae; genus Paramormyrops; species Paramormyrops kingsleyae. The sequence continues at coordinate 40,754,620 of NC_132802.1, read as the reverse complement.
GGCTTATTTAAGCTTTGAAGCACTGTCAGACCTCGGTTACACATATGCTTGTGTATCGTGTGGTTATCATCCAGTATCTGTTGTGATGGACCTTCATGAGAAGGGCGTTTTTAGCATGCCTGGTAAGTGAACACATTTATTCATTTTCTTAGTCTTACATTGTTTCAAGCACCACATATCCAGCTATGACTGTTTGGAACATGCTTACTTAAGTCTTGCTTTCCTTAGTGAGCAGCATTGAGGAACCATCTCAGACTTTTGATGGAAAGGTAAGTGTTGAAAATTTCTGGGAGATGGTTTCCCTTGAAATGATCAGCCGTGGGTTGGTCCCAAGTAAGTACAGTCCGCACAATGTTCTAGGTGGGATGACAGTATTCTAGCATTTACTTTGTTTATCGTGGAATAATGTACTGTTATGTTAATAATATTTTCTAACATCATTTAAAGGCAACAAGTCAAACCCATTTGTCGTCCATCCCAGTTACCATAGTTGGGCTCCGTGGATTGGTCCTCACACAAGAGATAGGGATGTTGTACTCAACACTGAATACAAAGAAGTGTATTCTGCTTGTAGTGCAAAGGAGGAATCTGAGTTTAACCTCACAGAGGACCGACTGACTGATGAACTTCTTAAGCTCAAGGTACTGAACTTAAGTCAATTTTTGTCAGTTTTGTCAAAGATGTGTGTTTTTGAACCACGCCAGACCAACTATACTAATGTTCATTATAGATGGAAGCTGTGCGTGCTCTGTGCCGACAGTGTGGCATAGACCCCAAAGGCTCACGGATGGACCTGGTAACGAGACTTCAACAAGAAATGAAGAACAGAGCGAGCTATGATAAGGTGTTTTCACAGATCTGGGGAGCTTCTGGTAAGTTGTGTTCTATTACTGAGAGACCGTTTTTACAGACAGTTCTTAGTTTCATTACTTGGAATGGTTGCACTCTGATTTACAGTTTCCTTAAACAGGTGGATGGGCTGTGGTCACCTGTCCTTGTGCTGTGGTGTATGGTGTTAAGTTCAACATAAGGGCTGAGAGCCCCCGGGACTTTGCTGACCTTTTATTGTCGATGAAACATTTTCCAAACATTGTATTATATGATTTTGCGAGAGGGTTGGCAACACATACCAACCTAAGAGATCCAGAATCATTACCCTTCAAACCTCATGGGGGTAGGTTACTTGAGCCTACTGAAGATAACATCAGATGTGCCACTACTGGACAGATAAAAGTGAGCTTGCCATGGCTAGTCACCAAGAAGCCAGTTCCTGATGAAAATGGCCACCCTATAACTGGATCGTCTGAGCATTATGCTCTTTATGATAGATTTCATGAGGCAAACTCAAAAGATGCCAGGGATGTCTTGCGAAAGGTGGAACTGGTCCCAGAGTTACGTGGTTGGATCAACAGCCCGTGTGCTGAACAGCTCTTTGCTGGAATGAGGAAAAACAATCATTTTCTCAACATGATGACTCCCTATTTAAATGAAATCGGGGCATCTTGTTTAGAATAAAACTAAGAAAATACAGGAGATCGATCTTTCGCGTGTGTTGCTGCCGCCGCCATTTTGAAAGGCGCGTCTGCGTCACTGCGCATGCGCAAGCTTCGCATCCCATAAGGCAGTTATTTCGCCCGCATTGTTCAAACGGGTGGCACGCGCCTGGCCCTGCTCCTTGGATAATGGCAGCCTAGATCACGCTAGCTTTGTGCTACGCTGACGGGACCCAGAGCCGCTATGGATGGATCTTCGCCTTTGGTGAAGTGTTTTTTTTTCTCTTTGACATTGAAATAAAACTGTTAAACTGATTACGGCTTTTTCTCATTTTTAAAAACTTGGGCTAAAGTAGTTGTGCTTGTTTCACACTTTCTCTTGTTTCGCTTGGGTATGCCTCTACTTAAATATTGTGTCTCTAGTTAAAAGTTTTGGACCTGTGTCTCATTCACATAGGCTTTCACATATGCAAATTGCCACCCCTCTTCTGGGCTAATGCCGTACGCTCATTTTGACAACGAATTTCCAGCGTTATTCGTTGATTTTTTTTGTCTAAAATGTTTATTATTCACATTGGTAGAAAAGTGCTTCAATACTTTAAAAAAAAGGTCATGGTTTATTTGAAATAACTGGGCACTCCGTTTGTTGCTGCCATATTTTGAAATGGGTTGTCTAAGGAATCCTTATTCTTTGTTTGATGCCCCGGTTTCGGGTAAACATCCGCGACGGTTTATGACTACACCACATGGCCAAAGTGGCCTGCGAACGGACGATCACCCTGATAACAAAATACAACTAAATACATCTTTGTCAGGATGTGGGGGGGGGGGAGAGGTCTATGACATTCGGGCTAAATGGGGGCAATAGCTTGGGGAGCCAGCCTATCTCAAAGCCTGTGGCCTGTTTGATTCTACCCCATGTTTCCTCCGTGTATGTCCGCTGTGATATGCTTAACAGACACGTTTGATGGCATTATTCTAACATAGCATGTTGCTAAATACCGCTCACTAGTTCCTACAGCTATTAAATGTATTTAAATGAAATCGGGGCATCTTGTTTAGAATAAAACTAAGAAAATACAGGAGATCGATCTTTCGCGTGTGTTGCTGCCGCCGCCATTTTGAAAGGCGCGTCTGCGTCACTGCGCATGCGCAAGCTTCGCATCCCATAAGGCAGTTATTTCGCCCGCATTGTTCAAACGGGTGGCACGCGCCTGGCCCTGCTCCTTGGATAATGGCAGCCTAGATCACGCTAGCTTTGTGCTACGCTGACGGGACCCAGAGTCGCTATGGATGGATCTTCGCCTTTGGTGAAGTGTTTTTTTTTCTCTTTGACATTGAAATAAAACTGTTAAACTGATTACGGCTTTTTCTCATTTTTAAAAACTTGGGCTAAAGTAGTTGTGCTTGTTTCACACTTTCTCTTGTTTCGCTTGGGTATGCCTCTACTTAAATATTGTGTCTCTAGTTAAAAGTTTTGGACCTGTGTCTCATTCACATAGGCTTTCACATATGCAAATTGCCACCCCTCTTCTGGGCTAATGCCGTACGCTCATTTTGACAACGAATTACCAGCGTTATTCGTTGATTTTTTTTGTCTAAAATGTTTATTATTCACATTGGTAGAAAAGTGCTTCAATACTTTAAAAAAAAGGTCATGGTTTATTTGAAATAACTGGGCACTCCGTTTGTTGCTGCCATATTTTGAAATGGGTTGTCTAAGGAATCCTTATTCTTTGTTTGATGCCCCGGTTTCGGGTAAACATCCGCGACGGTTTATGACTACACCACATGGCCAAAGTGGCCTGCGAACGGACGATCACCCTGATAACAAAATACAACTAAATACATCTTTGTCAGGATGTGGGGGGGGGGAGAGGTCTATGACATTCGGGCTAAATGGGGGCAATAGCTTGGGGAGCCAGCCTATCTCAAAGCCTGTGGCCTGTTTGATTCTACCCCATGTTTCCTCCGTGTATGTCCGCTGTGATATGCTTAACAGACACGTTTGATGGCATTATTCTAACATAGCATGTTGCTAAATACCGCTCACTAGTTCCTACAGCTATTAAATGTATTTAAATGAAATCGGGGCATCTTGTTTAGAATAAAACTAAGAAAATACAGGAGATCGATCTTTCGCGTGTGTTGCTGCCGCCGCCATTTTGAAAGGCGCGTCTGCGTCACTGCGCATGCGCAAGCTTCGCATCCCATAAGGCAGTTATTTCGCCCGCATTGTTCAAACGGGTGGCACGCGCCTGGCCCTGCTCCTTGGATAATGGCAGCCTAGATCACGCTAGCTTTGTGCTACGCTGACGGGACCCAGAGTCGCTATGGATGGATCTTCGCCTTTGGTGAAGTGTTTTTTTTTCTCTTTGACATTGAAATAAAACTGTTAAACTGATTACGGCTTTTTCTCATTTTTAAAAACTTGGGCTAAAGTAGTTGTGCTTGTTTCACACTTTCTCTTGTTTCGCTTGGGTATGCCTCTACTTAAATATTGTGTCTCTAGTTAAAAGTTTTGGACCTGTGTCTCATTCACATAGGCTTTCACATATGCAAATTGCCACCCCTCTTCTGGGCTAATGCCGTACGCTCATTTTGACAACGAATTACCAGCGTTATTCGTTGATTTTTTTTGTCTAAAATGTTTATTATTCACATTGGTAGAAAAGTGCTTCAATACTTTAAAAAAAAGGTCATGGTTTATTTGAAATAACTGGGCACTCCGTTTGTTGCTGCCATATTTTGAAATGGGTTGTCTAAGGAATCCTTATTCTTTGTTTGATGCCCCGGTTTCGGGTAAACATCCGCGACGGTTTATGACTACACCACATGGCCAAAGTGGCCTGCGAACGGACGATCACCCTGATAACAAAATACAACTAAATACATCTTTGTCAGGATGTGGGGGGGGGGGAGGTCTATGACATTCGGGCTAAATGGGGGCAATAGCTTGGGGAGCCAGCCTATCTCAAAGCCTGTGGCCTGTTTGATTCTACCCCATGTTTCCTCCGTGTATGTCCGCTGTGATATGCTTAACAGACACGTTTGATGGCATTATTCTAACATAGCATGTTGCTAGATACCGCTCACTAGTTCCTACAGCTATTAAATGTATTTAAATGAAATCGGGGCATCTTGTTTAGAATAAAACTAAGAAAATACAGGAGATCGATCTTTCGCGTGTGTTGCTGCCGCCGCCATTTTGAAAGGCGCGTCTGCGTCACTGCGCATGCGCAAGCTTCGCATCCCATAAGGCAGTTATTTCGCCCGCATTGTTCAAACGGGTGGCACGCGCCTGGCCCTGCTCCTTGGATAATGGCAGCCTAGATCACGCTAGCTTTGTGCTACACTGACGGGACCCAGAGCCGCTATGGATGGATCTTCGCCTTTGGTGAAGTGTTTTTTTTTCTCTTTGACATTGAAATAAAACTGTTAAACTGATTACGGCTTTTTCTCATTTTTAAAAACTTGGGCTAAAGTAGTTGTGCTTGTTTCACACTTTCTCTTGTTTCGCTTGGGTATGCCTCTACTTAAATATTGTGTCTCTAGTTAAAATTTCCGGACTTGAAATGCCCTTAGATTCAGAACATGAGAAGGGTAACACATTGAATAGACTAAAATGAAATTTGAATAAATAAATCATGTATATATGTTTTGTTTTAGGGCGTAACACTAGAAAACGCAGACGGTACGTTTTGCTGCTAGGTTGTTTCTCTTTTGTTTCAGGGACCGCAGGTCTGGGCCTTATGTCCTAAAAATTATATGACAATATTGCAAAATATTTATCACAAATGCATATGTAGAAAACAGACTACGACAGGTGCTTTTGAGTTTTTCTGATTATGATGACCGAATTGTTTTATTAAGAGTTATGGAGTATGTGACCGATATATTATTAAATTACACCAACAACCTCAATGGTATTTATGTAAAAATAGTATATTATGATTGTTAATTATGCAGATGTTTAGGCTATATTATGATGCTCAGGATACTCAAGTTAATGCTGATGATATGAATGCTCTATAAGATATTTTATCGATATCACAGCCTGATAACCTTACAAGCTGCATTACTTCTGCATGCATGTTATGTTGTTAGAATGAGCGTGCACCTCAGAGTAACAGTAAGTTTACACAATGTTTTATTGTTTATGTTTTAAAGCATCCAACGCATTTACAGGCCAGTCCTGATGCAACATGGTTTTGCCTAGACGGTGTGTTCAGATGCCCATGCTGCACTTATGCAACTGACCAACAATTCAAATTTACAACACACATTCAGAGCCACGTGAGACATGCAGTACAGCATAGAGGTAATTCCTAATGATGTTTATTGGTCTATTGATTTTGGTGGTTTTAAAACATACACATGCTTAAATGTAGAATGCACTTCTTACAATCAAGATAGACAAAATGATGTGGAGTTCCTTAGTGGGAGTCCCTGAAGTCATGTGAATATTGGTAAGCTAATTTACCTATGTTTGTGTTTTGTTTGACACTGTAACTTTCTGATCAGCTACTCCTGACCTCACTCCCCCAGTCCCGTTCTGTGTATACCTTTCTTTTCTGTTGATAGCTTTGGTCTTCATGTTGCCGTCTTGCAGGTTTCTTCATCAGCAAATGCAACAATTATTGCAGACCCACAGGACACTTTCATTGTCTTTATTGCAGCCAAACAATAATACGCAAAGACCAGTTTAAACATCATGTATCCCAATGCATCAGTGAAACCAAGCCAACCACAACGGAAGCGCATCAGTCACCTCCCGCCTCTCCTGCTCCCTCCTTTACTGCTTCTGAAGCTGCATGTCCCCCTCCCCCAGTCCCCATCCTCCACCCCTCACTTTCTTCATGTTCCTCTGATCCTGGCTCCTCAGCAGCACCAGCACTACCACCCTCTCACCCAAAGAAAGCAGAAAACAGTGAAGTGTACTAGCTGTGGCCTAATCCTTAATAGACGGAACCTACGGATACATCTTCGAAGACGTCACACTCCCATCAAAATGGACATTACGGCACAGAACCACCTCAGTGCTCAGTGTGTTGATTACACAAATGGAGTGTTTGCAGTAGCAAAGTCTTTTATAGCACCCAGCACACCAGTACGTGTCATTAAAAGGACATGGGGTCCTGAACAAAAAACAATGTGTGAGCTGGATATCTGCAGAATTAATGCAGAGTTTGCAGAGAGGTCAAACCTTCGTCCATTTGAGTGCCACCACATTCAGTCCCTCGTGTACTGCCCTCCAGCCAGAATGGACACTCCATCACTTACAGAGGATGTTTTGCAGGTGATGGTACATGACAAGTGGTTTGGGGAAGACAAAAAGGAAAGGTGTTTGGTACGTCAGAGAGAAGCAAATGATGCAGGAGTCCCGTTGTCCTGTCTGGTGACTGTGTGTGGACCCCCCTACAAAAAGCACATTTCTGTATACGAGTCAACTATCTCCTATTACAGCCGGCTTGGCAGAGTGGTGGTAAGGTACAATTCTAAAATCATTTCATGGCATTGTCCTTGCGCGAACCCAAGGCAGTCATGCATACCTAAATATGTTGCCAAGTGGCATTTATTTGAAACAGACCAGGCACTCTTCAGAAAAACCAGAAGTGTGGAGGAGAACATCACAGAACATTTTCCAATTGACATGGAAAGTTTTGACCTAGAAGAAGGAGCTCCATACTCACCTGAAGGCAAAAATCTGTCGCGGATGGTTCAATACATTTTTCATAAGAAGAAACTGCCTGCGATTTTCCCCTCAGACGTGGTCAAGACCATTCATTTCCCTGTGCACTTCATACCATCAGAAACCTTTTGCTCAGAATGTTTAGAGCCCACTCCTCTAAGCGAACCTGTGCTGATTACATCTAAGGCTAAAATCCTAACAATCACTGATGTCATAGAAGGTATGTTCTCTCTTTATTTAAATATTTATTATCGATATTTTAACATTTCATTACTCACTACATGTACTGTAAATGTCAGTGTAGCCATGACTTCCACTATCAGCAGCTTAGCCTCCTTCCCAGCAATTCACACTTGTATGCTTACTGAGATAATTTCATACACTGGCTTTTAGTACTGTGCAAAGTATAGAGACATGTCACAGTGTAAAATGGTGAAAGATAAATGTGTAACATTTACTGGTGCTTGTGTCCATTAGGAATTTCAGTGTACAGAAAATGGTGCTACAGGTGTGGTATGGCATATCGATACCAGGAGTGGACTGATGGTGTCCACAATTTCGATGACCACACACTTCTGTCCATATACATGTGCCATTTTCTACGCAATACACTTCAGGTAGGAACCATGTTCTGTTGTTTTAATCATTTAAAACAATTACGAATACTTTATCAAAATAATATATTGTAAAGCCTTTAAATGTCATACATCAATTTCACAGACTCATCAGGCAGTAGGGAGTGCCATGGATGTGTTGGAGAAGACCTCTGGTAAAACCTATCCATCCAGGGAAAGGGTCCTGCAGGCTTATTTAAGCTTTGAAGCACTGTCAGACCTCGGTTACACATATGCTTGTGTATCGTGTGGTTATCATCCAGTATCTGTTGTGATGGACCTTCATGAGAAGGGCGTTTTTAGCATGCCTGGTAAGTGAACACATTTATTCATTTTCTTAGTCTTACATTGTTTCAAGCACCACATATCCAGCTATGACTGTTTGGAACATGCTTACTTAAGTCTTGCTTTCCTTAGTGAGCAGCATTGAGGAACCATCTCAGACTTTTGATGGAAAGGTAAGTGTTGAAAATTTCTGGGAGATGGTTTCCCTTGAAATGATCAGCCGTGGGTTGGTCCCAAGTAAGTACAGTCCGCACAATGTTCTAGGTGGGATGACAGTATTCTAGCATTTACTTTGTTTATCGTGGAATAATGTACTGTTATGTTAATAATATTTTCTAACATCATTTAAAGGCAACAAGTCAAACCCATTTGTCGTCCATCCCAGTTACCATAGTTGGGCTCCGTGGATTGGTCCTCACACAAGAGATAGGGATGTTGTACTCAACACTGAATACAAAGAAGTGTATTCTGCTTGTAGTGCAAAGGAGGAATCTGAGTTTAACCTCACAGAGGACCGACTGACTGATGAACTTCTTAAGCTCAAGGTACTGAACTTAAGTCAATTTTTGTCAGTTTTGTCAAAGATGTGTGTTTTTGAACCACGCCAGACCAACTATACTAATGTTCATTATAGATGGAAGCTGTGCGTGCTCTGTGCCGACAGTGTGGCATAGACCCCAAAGGCTCACGGATGGACCTGGTAACGAGACTTCAACAAGAAATGAAGAACAGAGCGAGCTATGATAAGGTGTTTTCACAGATCTGGGGAGCTTCTGGTAAGTTGTGTTCTATTACTGAGAGACCGTTTTTACAGACAGTTCTTAGTTTCATTACTTGGAATGGTTGCACTCTGATTTACAGTTTCCTTAAACAGGTGGATGGGCTGTGGTCACCTGTCCTTGTGCTGTGGTGTATGGTGTTAAGTTCAACATAAGGGCTGAGAGCCCCCGGGACTTTGCTGACCTTTTATTGTCGATGAAACATTTTCCAAACATTGTATTATATGATTTTGCGAGAGGGTTGGCAACACATACCAACCTAAGAGATCCAGAATCATTACCCTTCAAACCTCATGGGGGTAGGTTACTTGAGCCTACTGAAGATAACATCAGATGTGCCACTACTGGACAGATAAAAGTGAGCTTGCCATGGCTAGTCACCAAGAAGCCAGTTCCTGATGAAAATGGCCACCCTATAACTGGATCGTCTGAGCATTATGCTCTTTATGATAGATTTCATGAGGCAAACTCAAAAGATGCCAGGGATGTCTTGCGAAAGGTGGAACTGGTCCCAGAGTTACGTGGTTGGATCAACAGCCCGTGTGCTGAACAGCTCTTTGCTGGAATGAGGAAAAACAATCATTTTCTCAACATGATGACTCCCTCATCGCATGTCTTTTTGATGCGAAATATTTTGTGTCACTACAACAATGCTAGAAATTCAAGAACCATAGAAAGCATGAAGAAGAGATTGGGCAAAGGAGTGGACATACAGTTAAATTCCAATGGTCAGACAGTTTTGGGTATGTATTCCACCCTCATTCTAAATTATTAGTGGTAATGTCATGTTTATGTCATGTTTATGTAATTTTGCTGTCCGGTGCCGTGAAGTTATATTTGTCTTTTAATTGTAGGTGATTCCTCATGTTTATTTTGCAATTTGAAAGATCATAAAGCTATAACTTACAAATCTGTCAGAAATGCTAGACAGCATAGCGTTGATGAGAAATGCATGCAGTACAACCGATTTAACTCATTCTAAATCATTTGGTTTAAAATGTGCTTTTTTGCAGCACCAGCTGAAGCACCAGCCGAACAAGCACAAACAACAACAGCAGCACCAGCTCATGGTATGACAACTGCAGCATCCCCTGGTATGAAGACAATATATATTTTTTGAGGGCCTGGTTGTACAACTTAATAAAAACCTTAACACATCCATGTTTTTTAGAATATGTATACTTATGTATGTTTGCAGTGGGTACTTGATCTGCAGCTAAATGTATACCAACCTTCAGCCACCCTAAGAAAGTGTTATATGCTTCATAAGATGGCTCAGTATCACAGAAATGTGGTGAAACACTTATTTGGTTAATATTTTCATGCATGGTCTGATATGTATGACAGGAGATCTACCAGTGTGCAGTGATGACTGCTGGGGACTACCACATCTGGAGCACACAAGTGCCCGATCGGAAATCAGAGACTCAGAGGTGCATGTTTTATGTTTTGTTCCTCCGTATTTGTTTGTTTGTTTATATATTGATTGACTCATTTGATTGATTGCCGCATGGGCTCTCTTAGTCGCAAATTTGGAAACCATTTAACAATTGGCAACCATTTCATGTAATACAGTTGTCATTGTTTATGGGTGTTATAACTTTTAACATCTAATGTATCGGTTATTATATTATTTATAACTTGGAAACAAACTATTCATTAATCAGTAATACAATTCCTTTTGTGTCATACTTTTTAAATATTTTCTGTGATGCCTCGTAGTGCATGGCATATAAGTGAAGTGATTAGTTGTCATTGACACACCACAGCACACAGTGCACAACAACAAAATGTGTACTCTGCATTTAACCTATATGACACCATGACATTGCAGAGGAGAGCAGTGCTTGGGGGTGGTACCTTGCTCAGGGTACTTCAGTGGCACCTTTCGATTACAAGTGCACTTCCCTATCCATTAGGCCACCACTGACCCTATTACAAACAGCAGCATAATTTAATGGAGTCAGATTAATTGGTCTTAGTGATCTGATCTGAAGGTGGGGATTAGGGTTGTAACGGTATGAGATTTTCACGGTATGATAATCGTCTCAGAAAATATCACGGTTTCGTGGTATACGGTATTAAACTATCATTATTATTAGTATAATCATCAGCTACAATGACCCTTAAATGAATAAAAAGAGATATGGTTTTTGGATGAACATGGTTTATTGTAACAAACTTTTTTTTAATGAAAATAAAAAAAACTTATGGAAGTATGAGTCTAACTTTTGGGGGAAAAATAAATAAAATAAAGCTGCGCATCTCCCATTTGAACAAAATAAGGAATAAGTTATTTCTCTTTATATTAGACAAGAATAAATCAAACTGTCCTTCCTCTTTAACAGCATATATGGGAGAGCAATATGTGCAGGGTCATGTTTGTTAATATTTTCCTGAGATTATCATAGCAGCATGCATTTCTTTGCTTTTTTTCAGGTCAGATTATGATGAAGAAATGTAAGCATGTTGAGATTTTCAGGGCTCAATCTTGACCGCTGAGGTGAGAGAATGTGTCCACTTGTACTAAACACCTATGAGTTTTCAGTTAGTGTATTTGATGATTATTCTTTTAAATAAAATTATAAAATGATCATTAAGTGTTCTCTTGAGAGTAGCTCTGGATATGTTCATGTGTTCACGTCTTCACATAGTGAATGAGACAGCAGACGCTTTAAAAACCATGACCATCATGCAGTGGCGGTTTTAGGCATGGGCGAACGGGGCAGCCGCCCGGGGCGGCACTTTTTCATGTCACGTGGGGGGCGGCACACGAACTTGGAGGAAAACAAAAATAATCTAAATAAAGCGTTTTTCTAGAGGATGGGCGAGCGGAGACGATAAGGGATGAAGTTGGGAGGGCGCCGGGAGGGATTCTATGGGGGGCGGCACACGAACCTGGAGGACAAAATAATCATCTGTGCCGCTGTGTGTGTGTGTGTGTGTGTGTGTGTGTGTGTGTGTGTGTGGGGGTGGGGGGGGGGGGGGGGGGGGGTAGTTGGTTAATGAGCAAGCGGCAGCCTTTTTGCGCTGTATATTCACAGACGCACATCGCGATTTAATTTGCTGCACAGCTATATTTTGATTTATTCATCCATCTATCTATCAAATCGGACATTTTACGTGGCATCTGAATTATACTGTAATTGACTCCAATTACATGACTGGATTCCGGGATTCCCTCTGCATCACAGAAATAATACGGCTTTAAGTTATAAATGGAACTTACCTTTATCTTCACGGAGGGATGGTGTTCGCGAATATGGGAGAACATGTTCGACGTATTTCCTCCTTTTGCGGCCACTGTTCGTCCACATTTCTTGCAAACTGGATATCCACCCCACGATCATTTTTCGGATACCCAAAATATTCCCATACTGCAGATTTTAATTTTTTTTTCGGCGGGAAATAGAGATTAGAATTTGCAGCCACTATCGGACATTTTCGCCGCTGTGCATTTATGGGTGGAGTCTAAGCAGTAAAGCGGAAAGAAGTTGCATATACACAGCAGCGCAGGTGAGATCTGGTTTCTTTTTTTTTTTTCCAAACCGCGGATAGGCAAATGTGCATGATATGATAATCGTACATGTCAATATCACAATAAACCGCCATACCGGTATACCGTTACAACCCTAGTGGGGATTGATACACCTTACAAAGTTGATGCTGTAATATTTATCACTCTGATGCATTGTTCTGACCCATATGCATATAAGCCTTTCAGTCTGACAAGCTGGTAGTATCATGACTGCCTTTTTCCAGGTCTGGTGCCCAACGTGATCAAATTGTTTTACACCTGTGCCCTCAGGTGGAGTCAACTCTATGTGATACCATTACAATATGTCATAGTTTTACAATAGTTGTGACAATATCATTTCTTTTAGGAAAATTCAATGTGTTGAAAGCACAGATGGTAGAGGAGGAGGAATGGGTTCCATCTCCATTGAACAGGTATTTATGTAGCTGATCTTACAGCTGAACCTGCTGTTTTTCTCTTTTTTTCTCTGTGCTTACTGTGCTGTACCCTACAAAAATGTGAAAACAATGAGCTTCATTTTAAGCAGTTGGAGTTGGAATGTAGAAGTCATGCTATTTTTGTCTGTTTTTGTTATATTACAGAACTATTGTAAAATAATATTTGCGTGCTTGTATGATTTCTTTCACAGATCCCCCTCGACGTCCTGGAGGATATCCTTTTAGAAGTAGTCCTGTTCGAGGGTGACAAAGCTTTTTTAAAGCTGTCACTTGTTTGTCACCTTTTTTTGGGACTTAGTCGGAAGGGAAACATTCCGTGCCCGAGCGCATTTTCAGTGGCTTGACAGTAGGTATAAAACATATTATGATATTTGAATACCCTTTGAGTTAGGATGTTTGTATTCCCATTAACAAGGGATTTTACTCTAATGAATCATTCTTAAATTTGAAACCTACAGGTGTAGTCCCATGGAAACTGTACAGTGCGGCCTATCAAGCACAATTCCGACGATTGTATCGCCTGGAATGCTGCCAGCACTGTCTAGAGACTTATAAGAACAGCTTACCAGGTATGCATACTGTGTAAGAATGTTGACAATTGTTGCTGAAGTCAGTGGTTGCAAAAAGAAAGTCACCAGAACAATTTATTGTGTGTCAGGTCCTGAATATTTTCTTGAAAGTATGCAATGAAAAACATTGTTGCTCTGTTTTGATACTAAGTATGCTTGCTTATTATTTATTGTCCCATAGGCTACATTGGGCGTGGAAGACGAGGGAACTTCACACAGCCTGGGTTCTGCAGCGAGTTCTGCAAACACCTTACGGAAGACTTGGGTGTGTGAATGGGTGGGTGGGTCAGTGAGTGAGTGAGTGAATGGGTGGGTATGTAAGGAAAATAGCAAATTGGATGACTTTGGAATAAAAAAATAACAGCTACTATGCCTCTGTTTCCTTGTCTACACACAGACTACACACATGACCGAACCACATTTTAAGTTTTATCAGCTTTTCATTAAAAAGCACAGTGGCACCCAATTGTGATGAGTTACTGTATGTGGAAATGAGTGGCACCTCTGTATCATTTGTGAATAATTTGTCATCTCATATCGACATTAAATCATAAGTTTATTTAATTTTAATGTTGGCACAGAAATAAGTTACAGTGCCTTTGGAAATGCAATAAAATGCTCATTTGGAAAACGTTTAACTATCCTTTGTAATTGAGTAAAATTATGATAACCGAATACTTTTATAAGGCACTGTATACTTGATTGCAATGGGTTTTATTACTTTCCGGCTATATTAATACACCAATCAATATGTTAACCAATCATCACAGACAAGCATTACATCGATATCGGATTGAAACTATATTATGGCCATCCTACAGCTACATAAACAAGGGTAAATAGTCCTACTTTCACTGTCCTGGAGAGAGAGAGCGAGAGAGACAGAGATGTAAACATGTAAGCAGCAGCAGAATAAAATAGAAATATGATTTCAGAATGTTTTACTTACTGTATGCAAATGTCATTTTCGAGAAATGTTTGGCTCGCATTATCACCAAATTGATGACAATATCACCATTTACTACAAAACTTTGAACTCAATAATTAACAAAATAATATATAAGAAATAAATTGAGAAACTAAATTTCCTGTTACAGACAATTTATCTTAAAATAGTTTGATGTTCAGAATGCTCCTCACTCCACTTCACGCAACTTTAAAACACGCAAGGACCATGTTAGGCCAAAAGCTGAACAATGTTTGTGGGCAACACTCTTGATTTCCCCAGGAGATCTAGACATAGCATATATGCTCACCTAAAGGATTATTAGGAACACCTGTTCAATTTCTCATTAATGCAATTATCTAATCAACCAATCACATGGCAGTTGCTTCAATGCATTTAGGGGTGTGGTCCTGGTCAAGACAATCTCCTGAACTCCAAACTGAATGTCAGAATGGGAAAGAAAGGTGATTTAAGCAATTTTGAGCGTGGCATAGTTGTTGGTGCCAGACGGGCCGGTCTGAGTATTTCACAATCTGCTCAGTTACTGGGATTTTCACGCACAACCATTTCTAGGGTTTACAAAGAATGGTGTGCAAAGGGAAAAACATCCAGTATGCGGCAGTCCCGTTGGGCGAAAATGCCTTGTTGATGCTAGAGGTCAGAGGAGAATGGTCCGACTGATTCAAGCTGATAGAAGAGCAACTTTGGCTGAAATAACCACTCGTTACAACCGAGGTATGCAGCAAAGCATTTGTGAAGCCACAACACGCACAACCTTGCGGCGGATGGGCTACAACAGCAGAAGACCCCACCGGGTACCACTCATCTCCACTACAAATAGGAAAAAGAGGCTACAATTTGCACGAGCTCACCAAAATTGGACAGTTGAAGACTGGAAAAATGTTGCCTGGTCTGATGAGTCTCGATTTCTGTTGAGACATTCAAATGGTAGAGTCAGAATTTGGCGTAAACAGAATGAGAACATGGATCCATCATGCCTTGTTACCACTGTGCAGGCTGCTGGTGGTGGTGTAATGGTGTGGGGGATGTTTTCTTGGCACACTTTAGGCCCCTTAGTGCCAATTGGGCATCGTTTAAATGCCACGGCCTACCTGAGCATTGTTTCTGACCATGTCCATCCCTTTATGACCACCATGTACCCATCCTCTGATGGCTACTTCCAGCAGGATAATGCACCATGTCACAAAGCTCGAATCATTTCAAATTGATTTCTTGAACATGACAATGAGTTCACTGTACTACAATGGCCCCAACAGTCACCAGATCTCAACCCAATAGAGCATCTTCGGGATGTGGTGGAACGGGAGCTTCGTGCCCTGGATGTGCATCCCACAAATCTCCATCAACTGCAAGATGCTATCCTATCAATATGGGCCAACATTTCTAAAGAATGCTTTCAGCACCTTGTTGAATCAATGCCACGTAGAATTAAGGCAGTTCTGAAGGCGAAAGGGGGTCAAACACCATATTAGTATGGTGTTCCTAATAATCCTTTAGGTGAGTGTATGTGTGTATGTGCACAATGAATGAATGGAATAAGCTGCTACAGTTACATTGAACCATGTGCTTGTGCTCATGTGCACAAGCACACACACACACACGCCGATGGGCTTTAGAGTTTAACTTTAGGTCTGTGAAAGCAGACATAATTATTTCTGTCAGGACCTCGATGTGTATCCAAGCCCCCAAAACACACTAACTCAGGCGTTCACGCAACTTATCGCGAAAAACCAGACAGAAATAGACTTGAAAATTTTAAAGAAAAGACATTAGCGGTTTTTGTTAATGTTTAAAGGTATAAAAAACCTTTGCTGCCTTTCTTAAATGGCTAGAGAACATTGGCTCAACACTATTAATAGTTTATATGAGGATGGGGTCTTTGCAACAGTCACAATCCTATCAGTCAAGTATAGCCTGCCAAAGAAACATCTGTTTCATTTATTTCAAAGCAGACACTTTGTGCAAAAGCTGTTTCCTCATTTCCCTAACGGCAACCAGAATTGGAGGGTCCTTAAAGACCTTTCATAAGACTTGGGGCCCTATCCTGAGGTTTATCAAAGACCAGGTTCTAACACTAGCGGAGACTGTTGCTGTTTAAGTACTAGATGGGAAGACCCCAGCAATGAAATTCGTAACATTTCAAGATGTATAGGTCGTAAAACTGCTTGTATTTTATACTTTTAAAGACTATTGACCAGCTTTGGTGCCTCCTTTAAAATGTACATGTGGTGAGCCAATTTTTGCCCATTTATGAATGGCAGCTAAAGTTTTTTATACCCATAAATATTTACAAAATCAGTTAATATCTTTTCTTTAAAATTTACAAGTCTATTTCTGTCTGGTTTTTCGCGATAAGTTGCGTGAACGCCTGAGTTAGTGTGTTATGGGGCTTGGACATACATCGCGGTCCTGTACTTTCACAGACCTGAAGTTAAACTCTAAAGCCCTGATAACAAAATACAACTAAATACGTCTTTTAAGTTATTTACTCGTTTTGATTAGCTATCCGTTGGTGAAATTAGCTAAATGTTGCTAAACAGTCGGGAGTTGTGGTGTGAGTCTGACTTTTATTTAAATTAGAAATTGCCATCATTAAAATGATGGTCCTGCCTAAAATCAATTACTTGTTCTCAATGATCCCTAATAAACCCTCTATGGCTTGGTTTAAATCACTAGACTCAAGCATCTCGTCATTTTTATGGAAGAACAAACCATCATGGATAAGCTTGAAAACTCTGCAAAAAGCCAAAGGTAATGGTGGTCTAGAACTACCAAGTTTCTATCACTACTTCTTAGCCAACAGACTGCAGTATATATCAAATTGGATCAAATCAAGCCCGGTAGATAGTCCATGGATGGACTTAGATCAAGCAATCTGCAGAGAAGTAAAATTGTCTGATTTGCCTTTTATAAGTCCTACTATTAAGCGGTATAAATGTTTTAAGAGCCTTAGTATTACCACCTCATTAATAGCCTGGTGGGAATTTTTAAAAATTACTAGGTCTCCACTTATTCCCTGCAAACTAACACCCATTTGGAACAATCCAGATATTTGCCAAAAAAAGATAACATTGAACTTTCCCTTATGGCATGATAAAGGGATTAGAAATCTTGAACATGATATTCAAAACAGGAAATTTATTTCATTCGACGAACTAGTCTCAAAATACGGAATTAGCAACAGTAAATTTCTTGAGTACCAGCAACTGAAGTCCATTATTCAGGCAAGGTTCAATCTTAATCAGTTTAACTTAGAAATACCTCCATGGCTGCTAGAATTTTTAAATCTTTCTAGCCCCAAATTATTGACAAAAATGTATAAGTTATTGTCAAAAATGGATGACTCAATTTCCCTTCCAATCTCAAAATGGGAGAAAGATCTATCCATCGATTCAGATCAAAACTTTTGGAAAGAAATATGTTTAAACACCTTCAAAATGACTAAAAACCCAAACTTACAGCTTATACAATACAAAACTCTGCATAGAACTCATTATACAGGACAAAGGATGTTCCAAATGGGCCTTATCCACTCAAACCTATGCACCCACTGCTCAGGTGAATTTGCGGAGAACTACATGCATGCCATATGGTACTGCACCCCAGTTCAGAAGTTCTGGCAAAGGATATGTGAGGATCTATCAATTTGGTTTAATTGCTATATCCCAACCTCACCTACATTGTGCATTTTAGGTGATGCAAGTGTATTAGATATGGAAGAAAATAAAGTGCACATGATCCTTACTGCCTTAGGCATTGCAAAGAAAACTATCTTCATGAACTGGAAATCAAAAAATAATTTATGTGTTACTCAGTATAGAAATTTAATTCTAGACCACATAAGTCTGCAGAGAATGTCTGATTCCCTCCAAAAAAATCAATTGGGCAAATTGGATTCTCTCTGGTCCATTCTGACCAATTCCATTACATAGGGGGGGTGGTCGGCTGTGGTCTCGTCTCCTCGGGGTTCTGGCGGGTGGCGGGGTTGGGCCCCCGGGCTATGGGCGGCTAGTGGCTTCTTGGAGCTGGGGGGGCTGTGGCTGCCGTCCTGTGATGTCTGGTTGTCTGCCCTGGCTGGTGGTGGTGGGGGGGGCTTGGACGGGTGCTGCTCGGCAGTCATGGGGCGTGGGGTCTGGGGCGCCGGTGGTAGCGGGGGCTGGCCCTGGGATGGGTGGTTGGCCTCTTCGGTGCGGGCTTGGGTGGGGGGGTCTGGGGCTCTGGTGCCTGGGGCCTGGCCGTTTCCTCGGTGGGTGCCTTCCTGCGCGGGGGTGGCCTGTGGTCCCTCCGGGGCGCTGCCAGGGGGGGTGGGTCGGTCCATGTCTGGGGGGCCAGCCTGCGCTGTTTGGGGGGTGGCATGTCTCGAGCCCGGGCTGGTCTGCCACTTTTTTGTCGTCGAATGAGTGGGTGACTGAGTGCGGGCTGCCCTTCGGGGTGGGGGTGGGGGGGGGCTAGCTCTTGGCGTCGGCACTGCTCCGGGGCATTGTCGCCGGGGGCTCCGGGTCCGCTCCATCCCATGCCGCGGTGGGGGGCTGGGGTGCCTAATGAGCCAGCTGGTTAGCTGGCTCTCTTCTGCCAGGGGGTAGTAAGCTCCCCCCTGGTATCATGAATCCCAGCCCCTCTCCCCCCTCACTCACATAACATGCCACGCACACATGTAGGATCTCGGGGTGGGAATGTGCCGCGCACGCTGCGGTGAGGGGGCCATCCACATGGCCTTACTCGCTGTGCTGTGCGGCCCTCTGCCTCCCCTTGTTTTAATTGTACTTTAGTCACCACATATCAGTATACACACAGGGCCTTGGGGGGTGGGGGCACTACTCAGAGGTTGGTGGGTGGGGCCGCTTAGGTGGTCTCACTTACCTCTTCACTGCTGCCCGCCCCTCAATTTTACTTACACCATATACATTGAGGGTCTTGGCGGGTGGGGGGGGGGTAATGGGGAGGAGAGCTGTGTGCAAGCAGCGCTCCTCCTCGCTTCCCCCGTCAATTTTAAATCCATCTTAAGTTTCTCAACAGTCATACTCATCCGGTACACCACATACACTCACAATCACCAACACATGCATCCAACACTTCACCTCTCACACAGGGGAGGAGAGTGGGCGGGTCTTCCTACACCCCTGCTCCCTGCCCGCGATGGTGGGGGGGCACTCGGGTAGTCGTCCGGCTGGCGGCGCCCTGGGGTTGCGGCTGGCGCTGGGGGGTGGCATCCGTTCCCCCGCATGGCGGAGGGCGGTCCAGAGTGGATGGGCTTATGTCTTTTTGTCTCTGTGTATGTGTCTGTTGTGTGAGTGGGTGTATGGTCTATGTGTATGGCTGAGAAGTGTGTCTGCGAGGTGTCTGTGTGGGCGGTGTGGGCCTGGGTCCGGGGCTAGCTGCTCCTTCCTGGGCGCGGCTGCCTCCTTGGCATGGTTGCTGTCCCTCCTCCCCGGGTGGTGGCCTGGGGGGGGCTCGGGCCTCTCCGGCGCGGGTGGGGCTCTCTGCCGGGGGCCGGTCGGCTCCCAGCCGCCTGGGGTCCTGGCCCGTGCGGGAGCGGCCGTCACCCTCGCGGGGTCGGCTGCCTGTTGCCTATGGTTCTCTGGGGCTCGTGCCCTTTTGGCTGCGGGGGCTGTGCCTGGGTCCTCCCTCCTCCTCCTGCTGGGGTGGGGACCCGGATGTCGTGGGCACGTGGGGCCTTGGCTCTTCCGTGCTCATGGGGGGCTGCGGACGCCTTGGGTCTCCTGGGCCTGTCTCCGCCGGCCTCTGGTTCTTGTGGGGTGTGGTTGCGGCCCCCCACCCTCGCTATCAAGTGCATTCCATGGAGAATTTCACATGCACCCAACACACGAATACATGTTCAAACACCTCCCCAAAACAGATGAACACACATGCTCCCTTCCAAGCACATGCTACAATTTTGTATGTCTGTATATCTGTTTTATTTTCTTTATTTCTGGTTGTGTCTTTGTATTTATGCTTTTTTGGTTGTATTTCAAATGCGTTTTTTTTTCTTTCTTTTTTTTCTTGCCTTATGTGCTTTTTACGTTACTCCTGTCTTTCTTAGCCTCTCTGTCCCACTGTTGTCTCCGCCTTTGTTCGTGTTTGTTCGTCCTTATGTTTTTTTTTTTGTTTTTTTTCTCTCTCTCTCTCTCTCTCTCTTTCCTTCTTTCTCTTTCATTTCTCTCCCTACCCCTTTTCTTCACTCATTTTCCTAATCTATCACTTCCTTCCGGGCAGCACGGCAACTGTAATATTTTACATGTATTAAATAAGATACAATGAAATATACGAATAAAAAGAAATTGACCAACATGAAGGGCCTATACAGAGTTTATAGAGCCCCTCATGGTAAAGCAAATATGTCTGACACAGCAGTGCATTCAGACCATTATTCTGCTTGCAAAAGCTGCCGGACAGGACACATTAAAAAAAAAAAAAAACATTTAATTATTATAATATATTTGCTTTACATGGTAAAGTCTAAATATGACCTCACTAAATAAGTCAATTCTGAAAGGGTTGCATGAAGAAATCAGATAACATTGCAGTAGAGTATTATAGAAAAAAATGATAATTTAGACATATTCAAAAAACAGTAAGGATAACAAGGTGTGCAACTCTAAACCCAAAAACCTTACCACATAATAACCACATCCTCTTGCCAGATTGATTAATTAAAAAGAACACGACGACAATATTGTTTCTGGAACCTTACTGGGTATTACTAATAGACGGAATCTGAGACCGAAGACTTGAAAAATACTCCAGGAAGGGCCCCCATACCTTCTGAAATTCTTTGGTGGTATCACTAATCGAGTAGCGTATCTTTTCGAGGCTTAAACAGGACATAAGGTCCCTCATCCATTGAGCATGGGTGGGTGGAGCAGCACCTTTCCATCTGAGTAAGACTGCACGTCTGGCTAGAAGGGAAGCAAATGATAGTGTCCGGCGTTTCACCGGGGTCAGACATGTATCAGCATCACTGAGGCCAAAGAGCGCGATCAAAGGGTCGGGGTGTATAGGCTGTTTGAGGACTAAGGACAGGGTTTGAAATATCCCCCTCCAGTATTCTTCAAGACTAGGACATGGCCAGTACATGTGAATAAGCGAAGCATCCTCATTTCCACACTTGTCACAGCGGGGATCCAGATTCGGGTAAATACGCGATAGTTTGACTTTGGACATATGAACTCTGTGCACAACTTTAAACTGTAAAAGACAATGGCGGGCACATAAAGATGTTGAATTAACCAACTTAAATATTGAGTCCCAAGTGTCCTCACTCAATGAGCAGTTTTGATTCTATTAATAGAAGGACATTTCATACCAGCCAGTTTGTCATAAATAACGGATATTAACCCTTTGCGCGTTGGTTGCAAAGTAAGAAACATATCAGCTGCATTCATAACTGGTGACTCAGGGAAAGTCCGAATTAGAGATTTGAGAAAGTGTCTAATCTGCATATATCTAAAAAAAATGAGTATTTGGGAGATCAAATTTATCAGAAAGTTGAGTAAAAGATGCGAAGCTATTGTTGAAAAACAAATCATTAAAACACACAATTCCCTTTCTATGCCAGTCATAAAATACAGGGTCGGATAAAGAGGGCTGAAAAAGATGATTTGATAAAATTGGACTCAAAAGAGAAAAACCAGTTAAATTGAAGTGTTTTCTCATCTGAGCCCATACTCTCACAGTATGCCAGACAACCGGATTATCAATTGACTTGTTTCGGGCTAAAGGAAGTGAGGATCCAAGAAGTGCCAAAACAGAAGATTCTTTAGCTGAATTCAATTCCAATGACACCCAGGATGGACAATTATCTTTGTTTTGGGAATAGAACCAAAACGCAATACAGTGTATATTAGCTGCCCAATAGTAATAACAGAAATTAGGCAAAGCCAGGCCTCCATAACGCCTAGATTTCTGGAGATGAGCTTTATTCAAACGGGGATGCCTTCCTCTCCATATATAAGAGGATATATCTGAATCTAAAGAAACAAAAAAAGATTTAGGGAATAAAGGTAGGTATTGACTGGAACAGATACAAAAATTAAGGTAGTACGTTCATTTTAACAGAATTTATTCTCCCCACTAAAGATACTTTAAAATGTTTTTAAATGAAAAATTCATACAAATTCATAAGATGACAGGCAGACTACAGTCACTCAGTGTCTCCACCCTCCGTTACTGCTTTTCCGCTACAGGATGTTGGGGAGCCTGTAACTGGGAACTGTGTATGTTTGCGCTGAAACTGGGCACTGTGTGTGTCTATGTGTGTGCGCTGAAACTGGGCACTGTAACAAACACTGGTTTGTTACCAGATGTCTGCAATTATACTCCTGTCCTCTAAGGGTCAGTATAATTTAATAGAGGACTATAAGGACCAAGAGCCGAGAGGCGGGATATTGGAATCCAAACACGTTTACGATTTGAAGGCGAACTTAGAATAAACAACTTACAGAGAGCACAACTAATGTCAGAAAAGAGGACGGAGTTTAGGACTCGTGCTTGGAGGACGGCGGCGGCTGGCATAACCCGGTTTGTGACTGAATCAGGATGGCGGCTCAGGTTGTGGAGGATGATGATGAAGTAGGTAGTGACATGGATGTGGGTAGCTGGACGACGGTTACTAGGCGCCGGGGAAGCGGGAAAGGTAATGATCGTCAGACAGGTGAAGGTTCCGTGACTTTAAGTAATAAAAGATATTTGGAGGAAAATAGTTCGGATGATGGGAATAATGGCGTGCGTAAAAGGCTTATGCAAGAGAAAATTAAGATCATACTAGAATTCAAGCCGGAAGATGACCACATTACTCTGAGCCCAATAACATTATCCAGGGAGCTGAGGAAGAAAATAGGGGATGTCGAGATGGCGAAAACTTTGCGAGATGGGAAGTTATTGATAGTTTGCAAATCGGAGGAACAAAAACATAAAGCTGTGCACATTGAGAGTATTTGTAAGAAAAGGGTGGGAAATAGAAGAGTCTTGGGGGACAACAAGGTAGCTCGAGGGGTTATTTCTGGCATTCCGCTTAATGAAGATCTGGACAAGTTGAAACGTGGTATTAATAATGTAGCAGTGAGTGGAGTTAAAAGATTGCAGAGAACGGTAAACAACGAAAGAATTGACAGCTTATCGGTACTTCTGGTATTCGATGCTCCAGCTGTCCCAAACAAAGTTATGATAGGATGTTTAAGTTATCCAGTTCGGCCTTATGTTCCTCCTCCGCTTCGGTGCTTCAAGTGTCAGAGGTATGGCCATATTGCTGCGGTGTGTAAGGGCAAGCAGAGATGTTTAAAATGTGGAGGGGAGCACAAGATACAAGATTGTGGAGATGAAGTTCAGGAAAAATGCTGTAATTGTGGTGGGCAACACAGAGCGACGTATGGAGGGTGTGAGTTCAGGAAGAGAGCGGTCGAGGTCCAAAAAGTAAAATCGACAAACAATTTCAGCTATGCTGAGGCGGTGAAGACAGTTCAAGAACAACAAAAGACGCAAGGGGGTAACATCGTACTGAGTCGAGAACCAGAGCGGATTGGTAGGACCGGTGATCTGATAGAGTTTGACAAACTAATTTTGTTTATTGCTTTTGTCATTAACTGCACTGACCAGGTTAAACATAAAACTGAGAAGCTTAAGATCATTGTAAAGGGGGCCGAAAAATTCTTAGGAATGAGGAATGTGTCTTGGGAGCAAATCAAGGACAAACTGGAAGCGGATGGCAAACAACAGGGTGCAGGTGACAATGCAACATGATCCTGTTACAATGGAATGCAAGAAGTCTGATAGCAAATGGTCAGGAGTTGAAAGGGTTTCTACAAAAACTTATAATAAAACCTGAACTTATATGCATTCAAGAAACATGGTTGAAACCGTCGTTAGATTTTGTTATTAATGGCTATTGCGGCCTTCGGAGGGATAGGGAAGAAGGTAGTGGAGGTGGGTGTGTGGTTTTTGTAAAGCAAGGTCTGCAATATAGATGTATAGGTAAAGGGAGATCACTGGAGTACGTAGTGGTTGAAATATGGACGGAGGAAGGGAAATTTAACGTAATTAACTTTTACAATCCTTGTACAAAGTTATCGCTTGCACTATTGGAGGAGGTCGTAATGTATTTAGATGGAAGGGTGATATGGTGTGGCGATTTTAATGCCCACAATACAATATGGGATAGTAGGACTGATGGGAATGGGTTGGTTATTGAAGAGTTAATGGAGTCTAAAAATCTGGTCTGCATTAATACGGGAGAAGGGACAAGATTGGATGTTAGGACAGGTACAGAGACAGCCATTGACCTTACATTAGTCTCTGAGTCCTTGGCGGGGCTATGTTCTTGGATCGTTACAAAAGATACGACTATTGGAAGTGACCATTATCCAATAATGGTTGAAGTCGGAATGAATAAGCAAGAGGAAGATACTGGAGGGAGGCATACTTGGTCCTTTAGCAGAGCTGACTGGGAGAGATATGAGATGGAAAGTGAACGAAGACTTAGGGAAATAGATATGAACTGTGGTATTGATGAATTAAATCTCGTTTTTTGCTCCTCTATTATAGCAGCTGTTCAGATATCAATTCCGAGGAAAGAAGGGAAAAGCAAGAAGAAGATCGTGCCGTGGTGGACAAAAGAATGTGACCAGGTTATAAAATCTCGAAATAAAGCTTATAAAAAGTTAAAAAGAAGTCTGAGTTTTCAGAATTTGGTTGAGTATAAAAAACTGCAAGCCATGGTTAGAAAGATTATACGATGTACAAAACGAGACTATTGGAGGAAATTCTGTGACTCTTTAGGAAGAGTCACAGATATAGGACAAGTATGGAAGATGATCAAACGAATGAATGGCATGAGAAGGGATTATGATTACCCTGTGTTAGTTAATGAGGGAACAACGGCAGTGACCAGTGAAGAGAAAGCAATAATGTTGGCACGAGCATTTACTGAGATACATAGTTCAAATAATATTAGTGAAGAGTGGAGGAAGGGTAGGGCAGCAACCATACTACACAACGGGGAGATAACACATCAAGAAGGAAGTGATAGTATGAATATGCCTTTCTCCATAGCTGAATTAAGACGAGCCCTGAGGTACACCAAACTGTCAACTCCGGGAAATGATCAGATCAGTTATGTAATGATAAGTAAACTTAGTGAGTGTTCAAAATTGGTATTATTAGACTTATATAACAAAGTATGGGACTGTGGGAAATTACCCAAAAGTTGGAAGGAGGCTATAGTGGTACCAATACCGAAACCAGGAAAGGATTCCGCAAACCCTGGAAATTATAGGCCAATTGCATTGACATCATGTCTGTGCAAAATTATGGAGAAAATGATAAATGAACGACTGACATATTTTGTTGAAACCGAGGGATACCTGTCTAAGTATCAGAGTGGATTTAGGAGGGGAAGAAACACTATGGACCCTGCACTGTGTTTGCAGCATGAAATAAAAAAAGCTCAAGTTAACAAAGAAAGTGTGTTAGCTGTTTTTCTAGACATAGAAAAGGCATATGATATGATGTGGGGAGAAGGACTAATGATTAAACTAAGGAAAATGGGTATTGGTGGCAGAATGTATCACTGGTTGGAAAACTTTCTAGGCGATAGAGTAATACAGGTGAGGATTGGGAAGTCTGTATCGGGAAAATATGGCATTGACAATGGCACACCACAAGGCAGTATAGTGAGTCCTTTACTGTTTTCAATTATGATAAATGATGCATTTAAGGAGATAGAGGACGACTTGGGCTGCTCACTTTTTGCAGACGATGGAGCTATATGGACGCGTGGTAGGAATGTTAAATTTCTCATTAAAAAGGTACAGGATGCAGTCTCTAAAATTGAGCAATGGTCATATAAATGGAGTTTTAAGTTTTCTGTTGATAAAACAACCGTAATGCTTTTTACAAAGAAAAGAAATCAAGAGGTTAAACTGAAATTGTACAACCAGGAGCTGGAGAGAGTGAAGCAGTTTAAATTCCTAGGGATATGGTTTGATGACAAGGTAACCTGGACAGTGCATATTCAGAAGATTATTGAAAAATGTAAAAAAGTATTGAATGTCATGAGGTGTTTAGTCGGGTGTGAATGGGGGGCAGACAGACAGTCTTTGAAAACGGTTTATATAAACCTTATACGATCTACAGTTGATTATGGTTGTATAGTTTATGGAGCAGCCTCCGACACGGTTCTTAGGACATTAGATGCTATTCAATATCAAGCTCTGCGGTTAATCACGGGTGCAATGAAAACAACTCCTACGTCAGCTTTACAGGTAGAGGTGGGTGAAATGCCTCTAGCATTGAGAAGACTTCAGTTGTCGTTAAATTACTGGGTTAGCCTGCAGGGCCATAGTCAAAACCATCCTACACAGGCAATTTTACGATCCTGCTGGGAGAAGGAAAAAGCTGTTTGTAAAACGTTTGGGTGGACGGTTGAACAGGAAGCTGCAGAAGTCGGGATAAATAATTTAGACATAAGCCCAGTAGTGCCATTGCCCGTCATACCGCCTTGGATTTTACCTGATGCCGTGGTGGATTTAACTCTACTTGGAAAAAAGACTACAGATGAGAATTTCATTTGTAATTCATTAACGGTTCAGGAGTATATAGAGGGTTTTTGTGACTATATAAAAGTTTACACTGATGCGTCCCGGAGTCCGTCGGGTCAGACGGGAGTAGCAGTCGTAATCCCAGAATTCAAAATTAAAATAGGAAGGAAACTAAATGAAGGGCTATCTGTCTACACAGCAGAAATGATTGCATTGCTACTTGCGGTAGAATGGATTGAGGAGACTAGACCATTACGAACCGTAGTGTGCTCAGATTCCAGTTCATCCTTAGCTAGTTTACTAGGAAATCATTCAGACAGCCGTCCTGATATTGTACTAGAACTTCAACAGGTACTATATCACATTCAGATGATGGGATTGGTAGTTGTGTTTCTCTGGGTACCTGCACATGTAGGGGTGGAAGGAAATGAAATGGCAGATGTAAAGGCCAAAGAAACAGCAAAACAGAATAACATTGACATGATAGTATCCTATAGTAAATCAGAGGTTAAAAGTATTATCAAAAGGAAAGTTAAAGAAAGTTGGCAAAAACAGTGGGACGGTGATGTGAAAGGTAGATGGTTCTACGGCATTCAAAGGAAGGTGGGAGAAGCTGGACGGAGTACTGGAAGAAGTAGACTACACGAAAGGATAATAACTAGACTACGGCTGGGACACTCGGGACTTAATGCTACACTACGCATAATGGGGAAACATGACACAGGACAGTGTGAATTCTGTGGGGACAGTGAAACAGTGGAACATGTAATGCTTCATTGTAGGAGGTACCATACCGAAAGGACGGAATTAATACGGAGTCTTGAACGGGAAAAAGTGCAGTACTCACTTGTGGATTTATTACGGAACAGCCCTGCCGATGTGTGGTTTAAGTATATTTTTCAGTATTTAAGGGTAACTGGGCTGGATAAAAGAATTTAAGGTTTTTTTTTTTTTTTTTTTTTTTTTTTTTTTTTTTTTTTTTTGAGTTTGAGTTTGACTGTCTGATTCACACTCCCTACCGGTTGGTGGCGGTAATGCACCACAAAGTTGTTTGCCAGCCGCCATAAAACAGCAAGCAGAAGAAGAAGAAGAAGAAGGACCAAGAGCCTATATAAGGGCAAGGGCAGCCATGTTTGTTGAGGCTCAGAATAAAGGAAGTAAGTCCTTATTTGAGGAACGGGAAGCGTTCATGGCTCAATGTAAGATGATTTTCTGAATGATATGGATGTATTGTTTGTTAAATTTAGTAACAATTATTTGAATGATATACATGTGTATTTGTTGGGTTTAGCAAAAAGTGGGATGTATGATTTTTTATTTTCAGAAAGGCCTTTTTTTCCCCCCCTGATTTACTTGCAACTGCCAACCTTCTCTTTCCGACTTCACATCCTACCATTGTTTGGACCATCCTCACCTGGAAGAGGACGTTTGGTGTCCACTTTGGACTGTGCTATTCATTTCAGTTGTATGGTTATCCATCTCAACACCAGTTTTCTTGAGTTATTGTTAATTCATTATTTACATGTACATTTGCTGCTCACCTTTGTTAGTAAATATTCTTTGGTCTGTGAACTGATGGTGTATTTCTCTTTACGCCACCCTGAAATGTCCCTCCCTACGTATAGTGTGTAATAGGTTGGTTCTGAGGCAGGAATCAGCAGTGTTACATAAGTGGTGCCTGAACAGGGACCAGGGTTTAACAATTCATTGTATCTTGCATTAGTAGTGGTGTTGCCATGACTAGCAGCAGCCCTCAAGTAGAACATAAGAAAGAACATAAGAAATTTACAAACGAGAGGAGGCCATTCGGTCCATCAAGCTCGTTTGAGGATAACTTAACTAATAGCTCAGAGTTATTAAAATCTTATCTAGCTCAGATTTAAAGGAGCCCAGGGTTTTAGCTTCCGCTACACTAGCAGGAAGACTATTACATACTCTAACTACACGCTGTGTAAAGTAGGGCTGTCGCGATAACCGCAATATTGTAATATCGCGCTATTGACAAGCCAACCGCAGAGGAAGGAAAGCAACCGCAGAAACCGCGGCAACCGCAGGGACAAGGTTAATTTTTTTTTCTTCTTCATGAGGCTGTGGCCTTATTGTTTTACAATTCATCACCTGTATTGAATGTTAAATAAATTAATAATGATACCAGAGTGTTACGAGTGTCATTTTCCCGCGAACTGTTAATATCCGGGGTTTCGTTGATTTTGAATATTGAAACGATGGCAGGCGCTCTCATCCCAAAACCTAATGTCACGTCGCCAGTTTGGGAACATTTCGGCTTTCAACCCAATGAAAAGGGTGAGCCGGCAAATTTAGATGAACCGATTTGCAAAATTTGTGGCAAAAAGGTCCCTGTGACACGCGGCAATACATCTAATTTGCGGTGTCATCTCGCTAACTGTCATCCAGCCATTGAAGCGCAGCTGCCTCTTCCAGCATCAGGTCGCGGAGCAACATCAAAAAGAACAGCTGAGGCCGGTACTAGCCGACAGTTAGGAGTAGCTGAAGCCTTTGCGAAATCGGTCAAATACAACCGTGAAAGTAACCGGTATAAATGTCTTACAGCCGCTGTTACACAGTATCTAGTTGAGGAGATGGTTCCATTCAATACAGTGGAGAAACCTTTTTTCGTTTTTCAAATTGGAAAAAATAATTTCTTATTGTTTGTTTATTGTTAGCCTACTATAGAATGATTTGATTTCGTTTTTTAAATTGGAAAAGGCATGTTCTTATTGCTGTTTGGCATTAAAAAAATAAACAAATGTTTTGTCTCTCTGTCAGTTAAAAAGCAACAATATATGCTACATAACTCAGCAATAGAGCTTTGTATGCAGTAAAATCAAGATTTTTATTTATTTATTTATTTATTTTTAAACGGCGGTAATACCGCATACCGCGCTATTGAGCCACCCATAAAAACCGCAAGGGAAATTTCCTAACCGCGACAGCCCTAGTGTAAAGAAGTGCTTCCTCAAATTTAATTTAAAATGTTCTCCCGCTAATTTCCACTTATGGCCACGAGTTCTAGTATTTAAACAAATATTGAAGTAGCCATTCGGCTGAACAGCATCCAGACCCGTTAGAATCTTATAGACCTGGATCATGTCCCCCCCTTAGTCTCCTTTGCTCAAGGCTAAACAGATTCAGCTCAGCTAACCTCTCCTCATAAGACATTCCTCTAAGACCAGGAATCATTCCCGTAGCCCTCCATTGCACCTTTTCTAAGGCAGCAATGTCCTTCTTAAGGTATGGTGACCAAACCTGCACACAATATTCTAGGTGGGGTCTTACCAAGGAATTATATAAATGTGACATCACCTTCCTTGACTTAAACTCCACACACCTAGATATATAACCCAACATTCTGTTTATCTGTGTTAGAGACACGGGATCAGTTCCATGACTCAGACTTCACAGCTGGTCCATTTGTGACTCGACGAGAACCTTTGCAGAGGAGCATGCACAAGTGCCTCCTAAGGGAAAAGCACCTCTTGCTCCTTTTTCTCCAGAGCAGTTACAGGAGATGTTAACCCGGTTGCAGGTAGTGGAATCGTTGGTGGAGAAAATCAACTCTGACTTCAGCACTTTTCAAACTTCTCTAGACACTTGCCAGGTATATGTACAAGGAGTGGAGGACAAGGCAAAGGCAATGGAAGAAAGATTTCAGTAGAGATTGAGTACAGAGGTAGATAGAATAAAACAACTTGTGGACTTACAGATGCAAGAGCTAGGTCAGTCAGTCTATGGATTGTTTGCAGAGGAGAGATGGACAATTGAAGGCTTTAATACAGACACGTGTTCTGCCATCTTCTACACCTGTCCAGGTTTACCCATCTTTTTGTCATTCCCATCCATCTGGCTGCCAAGGGCGTCATTTTAAAACGGCCATTAAGATTGAGTTTCCACATTTTGGCCAGGAATCAGATGAAGATCCAGTGGCATATATTAAGAGGTGTGAAGAATTCTTAGCTGTTAGACCAATGAGCGATGTGGAAGTACTAGCTACAATGTCATCTGTTCTGTCAGGTACTGCTAAAGATTGGTGGTTGGCAGAGAGAAGAGCCATTGGAACATGGAGTCAATTTAAGGATGCTTTCCTAAGATCTTTTCTTTCTGAGGATTATGAAGCAGAAGCAGAGAGAAGAATCCATGAGAGGAAACAAGGACCCCAAGAGACCATCCATAACTTTGCTTTCCAGTACAGGGCACTGTGTCTGCGATGGAAGAATGACATGACAGAGAAGGATGTGGTACATGCTATTCTGCGTAATTATAATCCCTGTCTGGCAAGCCTACTGAGAGGTACTGCTAAAACTGTGGAAGAGTTAGTGAGAGTGGGAACACTGATTGAACAGGATTGGCAGGAAGTCAAATGCTATCTTAATCAGTTCAACCACCCAAGAGCTGACCAACAACATAAACAAACTTCGAGTAAGGTTAGCCATACAAACACCTTACAGATGCAAGGAAGGGTGTCCATTACTTTCAAAGCACTCACATTACCAATCACCATCAGGGGGCAGCAGTTTTTGGCAATGGTAGATACAGGCAGTTCTCTTTCATTAATACAGTGTGTGTGTTTGTGTGTGTGTGTGTGCGCGCTGTAACTGGGCACTGGGTGTGTGTGTGCTGTAATGGGGCACTGTGTTAGTGTGCGTGAGCTCTAACCGGGGGCTCTGTGTGTTTGTGTGTGTATGCTGTAATGGGGCTCTGTGTCAGTGTGTGTGAGCTCTGACCGGGGGCTCTGTGTATGTGTGTGTGCTCTAAGTGGGCGCTGTGTGTGTGTGTGTGTGTGTGTGTGTGTGTGTTCGTGTTCTAAGTGGGCGCTGTGTGCATGTATGTGCTGTAACAGGGCTCTATGTGGGTAGTGTGTGTTTGTGTGTGCTGTAACAGGGCACTGTGTGTGTATGTGTGCACGCTCTGTAACAGGGCACTGTGTGTGTGTGTGTACTACATGTGGGGACTGTGTGTGTGTGCACGCGCTGTAACTGGGCACTCTGTGTGTGTGTGGGTTTGCATAGGTCGCATTTGATAAAATTGTCCCCAAAGTGTAGTGAAACACACACATACACACAGACAAACAAATACACAATAAATTTACCTTGTGAATTATCCTGGCCGAATATAAGTATTGCAATTACCAGAAAATATCATTTTGATGTTTTTAAATGGTAGTACTCAATTTTGGCCACCAGACGGCAGCATAAAATGTGCCTGTGCTGTAACAGGGCACTGTGTCTGTGTGTATGCACTATAACAGGGCACTGTGTGTGCGTGCGTGCGTGCGTGCGCTAGCTGGGGGCTCTGTGTGTGTGTGTGTGTGTGTGTGTGTGTGCTGTAACAGGGCACTGTGTGAATGTGTGTGAGCTCTGACCGGGGACTGTGTGTGTAACTGGGCACTGTGTGTGTGCTGTAACTGAGTCCTGTATGTGTGTGTGTGCTGTAACAGGGCACTGTGTGTGTGTGTGTGTGTGCGCGTGAGCTGTGACCGGGGGCGTTCTGTTTGTTTGTGTGTGTGTGCGTGCATGTGTGTGCTGTAACAGGCCTCTGTGTCTGTGTGTGTGGGCTGTAACAGTGCACAGTGTGTGTGTGTGCGCTGTAACTTGGCACAGTGTGTGTGTGTGTGTGCGCTGTAACTTGGCACAGTGTGTGTGTGTGTGCGCGTGAGCTGTGACCGGGGGCGTTCTGTTTGTTTGTGTGTGTGTGTGTGCGTGCATGTGTGTGCTGTAACAGGCCTCTGTGTCTGTGTGTGTGGGCTGTAACAGTGCACAGTTTGTGTGTGTGCGCTGTAACTGGGCACTGTGTGTGTGTGTGTGTGTGTTTGTGTGTGTGTGTGTGTGCTGTAACAGGGCACTGTGTGAATGTGTGTGAGCTCTGACCGGGGGCTCTGTGTGTGTGTGTGTGTGTGTGTGCTCTAAGTGGGCGTTGTGTGTGTGTGTGCTGTAACTGGGCACTGTGTGTGTGTGTGGGTTTGCATAGATCACACTTGATAAAATTGTCCACTATGTGCAGTAAAACACACACATAAACACACACACATACACAATAAATGTGCCTTGTGAATTATCATAATAACCGTGGGAAAATTATTTTTCTATTTTCTTGCTGCCATCTCCTGGCCGAATGCAAGTATTGCAATTACCAGAAAATATCATTTTAATGTTTTTAAATGGTAGTACTCAATTTTGGCCACCAGACGGCAGCATAATATGTGTGTGTGCAGTAACAGGGCACTGTGTCTGTGTGTGTGAGCTCTAGCCGGGGGCTGTGTGTGTGTGTGTGTGTGTGCTGTAACAGGGAACTGTGTGAATGTGTGTGAGCGCTGACCGGGGGCTCTGTGTGTGTGTGTGTGTGTGTGCGTGTGTGTGTGCTGTAACAGGGCACTGTGTCTGTGTGTGTGTGTGTGTGGGCTGTATCAGCACACAGTGTGTCAGTGTGTGTGCTGTAACTGAGTCCTGTATGTGTGTATGTGTGTGTTCCCTGTAACTGGGCATTGTCTGTGTGTGTGTGTGTGTGTGTGTGTTTGTGTGTGTGTGTGTGTGTGAGCTCTAGCCGGGGGCTGTGTGTGCTGTAACAGGGCACTGTGTGAATGTGTGTGAGCTCTGACCGGGGGCTCTGTGTGTATGTGTGTGTGTGTGTGTGTGCTCTAAGTAGGCGTTGTGTGTGTGTGCGCTGTAACTGGGCACTGTGTGTGTGTGTGGGTTTGCATAGATCACATTTGATAAAATTGTCCCCAAAGTGCAGTAAAACACACACATACACACACACACAATAAATGTACCTTGTGAATTATCGTAATAACCGTGGGAAAATTATTTTTCTATTTTCTTGCTGCCATCTCCTGGCCGAATGCAAGTATTGCAATTACCAGAAATGATCATTTTTAATGTTTTTAAATGGTAGTACTCAATTTTGGCCACCAGACGGCAGCATAAAATGTGTGTGTGCAGTAACAGGGCACTGTGTCTGTGTGTGTGAGCTCTAGCCGGGGGCTGTGTGTGTGTGTGTGTGTGTGTGTGTGTGTGTGTGCTGTAACAGGGAACTGTGTGAATGTGTGTGAGCTCTGACCGGGGGCTCTGTGTGTGTGTGTGTGTGTGCTGTAACAGGGCACTGTGTGTGTGTGCGTGCCGTAAGTAGGCGCTGTGTGTGTGTGTGTGTGTGCTGTAACAGGGAACTGTGTGAATGTGTGTGAGCTCTGACCGGGGGCTCTGTGTGTGTGTGTGTGTGTGTGTGTGTGTGCTCTAAGTAGGCGTTGTGTGTGTGTGCGCTGTAACTGGGCACTGTGTGTGTGTGTGGGTTTGCATAGATCACATTTGATAAAATTGTCCCCAAAGTGCAGTAAAACACACACATACACACACACACAATAAATGTACCTTGTGAATTATCGTAATAACCGTGGGAAAATTATTTTTCTATTTTCTTGCTGCCATCTCCTGGCCGAATGCAAGTATTGCAATTACCAGAAATGATCATTTTTAATGTTTTTAAATGGTAGTACTCAATTTTGGCCACCAGACGGCAGCATAAAATGTGTGTGTGCAGTAACAGGGCACTGTGTCTGTGTGTGTGAGCTCTAGCCGGGGGCTGTGTGTGTGTGTGTGTGTGTGTGTGTGTGCTGTAACAGGGAACTGTGTGAATGTGTGTGAGCTCTGACCGGGGGCTCTGTGTGTGTGTGTGTGTGTGCTGTAACAGGGCACTGTGTGTGTGTGCGTGCCGTAAGTAGGCGCTGTGTGTGTGTGTGTGTGTGTGCTGTAACA
Source organism: Paramormyrops kingsleyae (assembly GCF_048594095.1). Taxonomy (NCBI): domain Eukaryota; kingdom Metazoa; phylum Chordata; class Actinopteri; order Osteoglossiformes; family Mormyridae; genus Paramormyrops; species Paramormyrops kingsleyae. The sequence goes on along the minus strand of NC_132802.1, from coordinate 40,719,947 downwards.
GGGAACTGTGTGAATGTGTGTGAGCTCTGACCGGGGGCTCTGTGTGTGTGTGTGTGTGTGTGTGTGTGTGTGCTCTAAGTAGGCGTTGTGTGTGTGTGCGCTGTAACTGGGCACTGTGTGTGTGTGTGGGTTTGCATAGATCACATTTGATAAAATTGTCCCCAAAGTGCAGTAAAACACAAACATACACACACACACAATAAATGTACCTTGTGAATTATCGTAATAACCGTGGGAAAATTATTTTTCTATTTTCTTGCTGCCATCTCCTGGCCGAATGCAAGTATTGCAATTACCAGAAATGATCATTTTTAATGTTTTTAAATGGTAGTACTCAATTTTGGCCACCAGACGGCAGCATAAAATGTGTGTGTGCAGTAACAGGGCACTGTGACTGTGTGTGTGAGCTCTAGCCGGGGGCTGTGTGTGCTGTAACAGGGAACTGTGTGAATGTGTGTGAGCTCTGACCGGGGGCTCTGTGTGTGTGTGTGCTGTAACAGGGAACTGTGTGAATGTGTGTGAGCTCTGACCGGGGGCTCTGTGTGTATGTGTGTGTGTGTGTGTGTGTGTGCTCTAAGTAGGCGTTGTGTGTGTGTGCGCTGTAACTGGGCACTGTGTGTGTGTGTGGGTTTGCATAGATCACATTTGATAAAATTGTCCCCAAAGTGCAGTAAAACACACACATACACACACACACAATAAATGTACCTTGTGAATTATCGTAATAACCGTGGGAAAATTATTTTTCTATTTTCTTGCTGCCATCTCCTGGCCGAATGCAAGTATTGCAATTACCAGAAATGATCATTTTTAATGTTTTTAAATGGTAGTACTCAATTTTGGCCACCAGACGGCAGCATAAAATGTGTGTGTGCAGTAACAGGGCACTGTGTCTGTGTGTGTGAGCTCTAGCCGGGGGCTGTGTGTGTGTGTGTGTGTGTGTGTGTGTGCTGTAACAGGGAACTGTGTGAATGTGTGTGAGCTCTGACCGGGGGCTCTGTGTGTGTGTGTGTGTGTGTGTGTGCTGTAACTGGGCACTGTGTGTGTGTGCGTGCCGTAAGTAGGCGCTGTGTGTGTGTGTGTGTGTGTGTGCGTGCCGTAAGTAGGCGCTGTGTGTGTGTGTGTGCGTGCCGTAAGTAGGCGCTGTGTGTGTGTGTGTGTGTGTGTGCACTGTAACAGTGCCCTGAGTGTGTGTGAGCTCTAACCGGGGACTCTGTGTCTGTGCTGTAACTGGGCACTGTGTGTGTGTGTGGGTTTGCATAGGTCGCATTTGATAAAATTGTCCCCAAAGTGCAGTAAAACACACACATACACAGACATACACAATAAATTTACCTTGTGAATTATAATAACCGTGGGGAAATTATTGTTCTATTTTCTTGCTGCCATCTCCTGGCCGAATGTAAGTATTGCAATTACCAGGCATTACTTAAAGCTTCTGCAACCTGAGAAATGCTTCCACAGGTGGCTGGGGCTTGAGTGTGGACCAATACGGGGGTGAGGTTCAGCTAGGGTAGCATAATGCAGGTAGGTAACTATCACAGAAGTGTAACAGGACCGTTGCAAAACCATAACACACCGGTTAGAGGTCAGTCTTCCTCCTCTGTTGTGGCAGTCATTGTATTTGTATTTCTGTGAGGCATTTCTATGGATCAGCTGAGAAACAATAGACTTTGAGGTGTATCACAGGGACTGACTAATAGCAGTGCCCCAAAGCCCTAGGTTGTTTTTACGGTTGACAAGATTGAAAACGTTCCTGTTCTCTATCCATGAATGTAATGACTTCCTGCATGGTGACACAGGAGAAGAAGACTGAAAGGGAAGCTAGGAGAAGGAGGGTGTGTGCGGTGTCGCTCTGTTAAGATCTACGAGGTCTTTGCTCCAGGAGGCCTGGACATTGCAGGCAGGCAGCTATTTACCTTTAATCAGCTGTGCCAATTATGCAGAATCAATGACTTATTGTGGTGTCCTTTGTTCCCCTTGATATGGCCTTCAGGATGCTGCAGGCAAGGTTCTGGACCACTGGACTATCATGTCCCGGGAGGAGGAGATCTGTCCATCTAGGAGAAAGAAGGCCAGGCCATCGCAGTGCCCTCATCAAAGACTGACTCTGACATCAGGACTTTCATCGAGAGCAACAACTGCTCTCGTAGCCCCAGCCTGCTGACGCACCTCGAGAACAGCAGTCTCTCCACTATACACCACTTTCAGAACATCCCCAACAGCCTGGCCTTCCTGCTTCCTTTCCAGTACATCAACCCAGTGTCTGCCCCCATGCTGGGTCTGCCCCAAAATGGGCTCATGCTGGAGCAGCCAGGTCACAGGCCACGGGAGTCCAGTCTGCCAAACCTGAGTGACCCCAACGAGAGCAGTGAGTCGGAGGTGTCTCTCTCACCGTTCCGCTATGGGCAAAGCCCAGGCCTGGGGGGCACCGGTGTCACCGTGGCGATCGAGCCTAAGCCTGAGCCTGCTAGCGTAACAACCATCTCCCCGACCCCCACCTCCCAGCAGCCTCAACAGCAGCAAGCACCAATGCAGCAGCAGCAGCTGGCTGGACTGAGTGAGCAACATGCATTTGTTAAGAGTGAGCAAGCCAAGAGCATCGTTACCTCGTCCTTCTCCTCCAAGATGCATCGCATGCGGCGCATGGGTTCTATCTCACGCAAGGGCCGAGTGTGCTGCAACGCATGCGGCAAGACCTTCTATGACAAGGGCACCCAGAGGATCCACTACAATGCTGTGCACCTGAAGATCAAGCACCGCTGCACTATCGAGGGCTGCAACATGGTGTTCAGCTCCCTGCGCAGCCTCAACCGGCACAGCGCCAACCCTAACCCCCGACTACACATGCCCATGCTGAGGAACAACCGTGACAAGGACCTCATCCGCTCCAGCGTTGGCTCTGGCACATCTGTCATCTCCAGCACCAAAAGCAGTTTCACTCTGACCAGCCTGGGACGGCCACCTCTTGGCTTCACTACCCCACCGCTCGAGCCCATGCTGCAGTCTCCCCTGCAAAGTTCTCTGATCTTCCCATCCTTGAAATCAGTCCAGCCAGTACAACCGATACCCCCATTCTATTGTGCGCTGTTGTCCCCTGGGGATCTTGTCAGTTCATCGGTCTCCCTGCCCACCAGCTCCATACTCCCTCCGGCCTCTAACAACATGTCTCTCATGGAGCAGCAGGCCTCGGCCTCTGGCTCCCGCAATCCTCTAGTGGCCGAGGCAGGGCTTGTCAGCCACAAGCTGCCTGGTACTGGCATCCAGGAACATTTTGTTGACCCCACACCCAAGAAGAAGCCCCGCAAATCCAGCATGCCAGTGAAAATTGAGAAGGAGGTCATCAGCGTGGCTGATGTGTTCGACGACAAAGAGGAGGAGGAGGAGGATGAGGAAGGGGTCAGGGTCCTGAATGGAATGACTAGCACCCAGGGATGCCACCATCCACATTCCCACCTTTACAACAACAGCAACCACAGTGGGGGCAGCAGCCAAGCATCTCCCAGCCGGGATGAGGTGAGCCCTGGGCTGGCACTGAGGAGCATTCTCCAGCTGGAGCAGGATGAAGCTCGGACTACCAGCAAGAGGTGGAGGGGGCCAGCGAAGGGGAGGGTGGCTCAAACAGGGCAGACTGGGTGAGGGGTGGTGCCAGGGAGGGGTTCCCAGAGCTGCCGGGCCAGGGGGTCGACCCGAGTGCTGTCCTGTGCATGCTGTGCCACAAACCATACAGCTGCAAGGGCACTCGCTTCAAGACGGTACATCTGCACCAGATGCAGCGCCGCAAGGTTCCGGGCTGCAGCCTCACATTCTCCTCGACGCGGAGCTGCAACCAGCAGAGCAGAACCCCAGCCTGCGCCGGCATGTGGCCAAATGACTGCCCCCCACCCCCAGGCCTCCTACTTTCACACTGTACTTGTGGAAGTCTCTAGACGCGCTTGGATGGGTAGCTCTGCTGCTGCTGCATCTCTGTGGCCCCAACACGTCCTGTCACTTCCATGGAAACCCTCGTCCATCTCCAAAGAAACTGTTCGGACACTTCTTTTGTGACTGTTGCTCGCAGAAATGGTAGTAATAAGATGAGAGCCTTCTCGGTGTATTATTAGTGTAATAATAGCTTTTAAATGACCCATTAAGAGAGCATGACAGCCTCATCTGTAAATAACATCCCAGAGGGTTCTTTATGTAAAAAATGTACTGAGGGTGTCAGTGCCCATGCTTGTTTCATTTCATGGCACCTCCAGCTCTCAGACTGAAGGAAAATGTAGCCTCTAGCTCATTTGATTTCTTTATTTTCACTTTGATGCACACTTCAGACTTAAAAAAAAAGCTCAAATTCTTTTATAAATGTACCAATGCAGAGAAGGCCTGCATGCTTTTGGCTTCTGAACATAGGATTTGTTCTTTGTGTTGCCACATTTGTATGTTGACCCAGTCTTGCACTTTTCAAGTCTACAAGGGCAGACTGGGTGAGGGTGTAATATTATGTGTGTCTTGAGGTCACATGCCTCTAAGGTGTTTTAAGAAAATGCTGATGACATGATTTTCTGCTTTCCATTTGAAACTACCATTGAGTCTTAGCGCAATAGCAGATAAGCAGAGTAATATTAATCTCTGCTTTTAGCTCTCATAAGAGCAGCCCAAGTGCTGTTCAAGGTATTGTTCAGAGAAAGATCTCTGAGGTGTTCCCAGGGAGTGATCTCTGAGGTATCATCCAGAGTGTGATATCCAAGCTTACTGTAGTTGTTACTTCATTAATGTTCCTTCCAGAAGTTGACAAGATTTCTGTATCTCTATATTATTTACATTTTAATGCTTCATTTAAGGTGATCCAGGTGCTTTCTGAAGACTGCATAAATCAAGCATGTATTTGAACTTAACTGTGACGAAAAACAAATGAAGTGTTTTCATATTTCAGGCTGGGGACACAAGCGTAAGACACGAGTTTTAAGTTTGCTCTCCAGAAAATCTGGCCACAAGTCACTTTGGGTCCTCACTTAGTGTTCTGATGTGCTGTACCGTCACTAGTGGTGCATAAGTATAGGTAGCCACTGGAGACAAACTTCACCAGATCATTCAGCATTTGGATATACACTCACCTAAAGGATTATTAGGAACACCTGTTCAATTTCTCATTAATGCAATTATCTAATCAACCAATCACATGGCAGTTGCTTCAATGCATTTAGGGGTGTGGTCCTGGTCAAGACAATCTCCTGCGGTCTGTTTCACAAAGCAGGATTACTTGCTTAGCCGGATAACTTGCCAGATTTAAGGTAGTCTGAGCTAAATAGACCTTATTTTCATCAACTTACATTTAGCCCAGGCTACCTTACCTTAGTATTTCACAATCTGCTCAGTTACTGGGATTTTCACGCACAACCATTTCTAGGGTTTACAAAGAATGGTGTGCAAAGGGAAAAACATCCAGTATGCGGCAGTCCTGTGGGCGAAAATGCCTTGTTGATGCTAGAGGTCAGAGGAGAATGGGCCGACTGATTCAAGCTGATAGAAGAGCAACTTTGGCTGAAATAACCACTCGTTACAACCGAGGTATGCAGCAAAGCATTTGTGAAGCCACAACACGCACAACCTTGAGGCGGATGGGCTACAACAGCAGAAGACCCCACCGGGTACCACTCATCTCCACTACAAATAGGAAAAAGAGGCTACAATTTGCACGAGCTCACCAAAATTGGACAGTTGAAGACTGGAAAAATGTTGCCTGGTCTGATGAGTCTCAATTTCTGTTGAGACATTCAAATGGTAGAGTCAGAATTTGGCGTAAACAGAATGAGAATCCATCATGCCTTGTTACCACTGTGCAGGCTGGTGGTGGTGGTGTAATGGTGTGGGGGATGTTTTCTTGGCACACTTTAGGCCCCTTAGTGCCAATTGGGCATCGTTTAAATGCCACGGCCTACCTGAGCATTGTTTCTGACCATGTCCATCCCTTTATGACCACCATGTACCCATCCTCTGATGGCTACTTCCAGCAGGATAACGCACCATGTCACAAAGCTCGAATCATTTCAAATTGGTTTCTTGAACATGACAATGAGTTCACTGTACTAAAATGGCCCCCACAGTCACCAGATCTCAACCCAATAGAGCATCTTTGGGATGTGGTGCACAGCAAATTCAAAAGTGTTGAAATCATGGTGTTAGAGCTTTTAGAGTTACAGTGTTCAGGTTTCAGAGTTAAATGTGGCTGCACTAACGTCACATAGTGTTACTACACTGTTAAACACGGCGTTCTATTCCGGTGATCCCGGTTTCTGACACACTACGTCGTCAGTCTCTACATCCGGGAATTTTTCCCGCTTACTCGGCTTTTCAGTTTGAAGGCGCCAAGTTCATATGTCGTGAAGCGAAGCGTAGCGAAATTGGTGAGTATTACTTACTTAAATAGTTCATCTTTTGGTATTTAGCTTGCCATTTCGTCATATACAGTATGTTTATTATACTCATATAGGCTATCAAAATACATATGGTTGACGGGTTTTTGCTTTTTTTTTTTTTTTACCAACTAATATATTAGAAAACGTAGCCGAGTAAGCGGTTAGCCTGTTCGTCTCTGGCACATGAGGCAATGTTAATAGACTCGAATATTTTAGTAGACTATGCGATTTTACAGTGTTTCAGTTGTTTTTTTTTTCCAAACTACGGTTAGATTCCCGTTATCTATACTGTTGTGCGATATCTGTTTAGCCTCTGCAATTTGCCTTATACAGTAAGTTTTTTTCTTGATTGGCGGGTTTTCTCCGCAGCGTTCACTTGCATAGCTTAAAACGTTTAAAAGTAAGGGAATTTACTATTTAAATTACGAAGGTTTTACCTTTTTACTGGTGCATACAGTTACTTTTAACATTAAGGTAGATATTACGTTTAAGATTAAGGTACATATTTTAGCTTGGCTTTAATGACATGGGCCATTTTTGGCCACGCTTGAATTGCTCCTAGCGCCTGATTCACAATATGGCTAAAGGTCCTGTCCACGCGGGCGTTTGAGTCTAGGATAAATGAAATCACTCTGAGCGACCTATGCATTTTATTTGCGTTTTGTAGTGGTGCCTGGCTGACGTTCTTTTCCCTCTGTTCAAGGCCAACCTGCAGCCCATATCGTAGTTTCCAGATTGTAGTTTTGTGTGTTGACCAGTAATCATGCATTCAACCATGTTTAAAGCGTCAAAAAGCAGCTGTCGCTATTCTGCGTTTTCTTTTGCCAAAACACTAGCAATCATTATATCATAGGGCATATTCGGTCCGTCAGATGCTATGTACAGTAAACGCAATATGGCACATCTGACCGAAGGCAGGTCATGAGAGTGTATACATTCACTTGAAACAGGAGCTACGAAGTTAATATTTTGTGTTGTATACTGTGATTCTTTTTTCTAGGGAGCAGTGTCCACGGCAGTTGTTTTGCCTTTACAGCTTATAATGATTGTAAAAGTGCAATACCAGACGATCAGAAAATACATCAAAATCCCCAAAGCTTCCTTTGAGGACTTTATCACAGAAGGTATTTTTTTTTGCAAAGTAATTTTGAAATGTAAATGTGAAGTAAATAATACTTAAATATGTAATCATTTTCTTTTTTAGTCAAAGTAAAATTCACTATACCATCTAACAAAGTGGTAAAAGTTACTGATGACACTGGGACAGAAGTTGATGAAGATGTATTTGCTGATCTTCTGACGTCAAAGGACATATGCTTTGTCATCTTGGATGACAGTGATGGTAACCAATTTATCTTTGTGTTGCACAGGCTTGTAAAATTAGTTGTGTATTTATTTAAATAGTTGTGTGAACAGAGGTCACATATGCTCTACTGTATTAGGCAATTCAGCTAAACGTGCGTTTATGTATTCAGGTATTTCCACTAGCAATTCCTCAACCACCTTGACAGACACAACGTCCTTGTCCTCCTCAAGCAGAGAGAGTGACAGTGAAAGTTGTAACCCACAGAAACGGGTAAGAAGAGAGGAGGAGGTGTTGCAGTGTTCAGCAGCCAAAGACGTAAGATCATGTTTTGCACCTATCAGATTGATGCACTTTGTCTGTACTAGAGCCATCACAATACTTAAGGAAATACTTTACCATTTTGATACCAATGATAAATGTAGGAGAATTTTTTAGAATAAAACAATTAAAAATGTCATTATCACTATTTTTCAAGTTATCTGACATAGTGCATAGCAATATGTTCTTTTTGCAGAGCTTTAGAGTACATTTGTACAGTACATTAAGTACATTTACCATAAATTGAGAGAAATTATAAACCGTGAGTAAACTGTTGGTTAGAAAGTTTTTCATTTTAAAAAGTTAAAACAGATCGTCTGACCCAAGTATTTTGATTAAATGTAATGCATGCTTTTTTTGTTTATTTTTAGTTTTACAACAAAAATGGCATACTCTTTGTTAAACATCAAGATATGACAAACTTGTTCTTGGCTTTGCATTTTAGACACACTGTCAGGACAGCATGGATAGCTTAAAACAGGCAAAGCCAGTACTGATGATGATATGGTATTGGTACTGTTGCAAATCTAATGTGATAGTAATTTTGTTAATATCTAAGGCACCATAACCTAGTTTTTGGTCTATAACTCGTCTTTTACTTATGTTTAGATGGTGTACAAGATTCTCCTCTCAAAACCTGGAGGGATAGCAGTGCTTACAGAATATGAGGAGACAGGAACAATTTGTGACAGCTCAAGAAGGCAAATGGTGAACATCCTTGCTGCACAAATGACAGAATCAGAAGGGTACGTGCTTATGTATTATCATGTATTATCTGTGCTTATGTATTATCATGCATGGTCTAATATGTAAGTGGAGTATATAATTTAGATATTTTTTTCTTAGGAGGATTCCACAGCGAATTACAAAGGAAAAATATGCTCTTGGAATAATCACTTTGTTTCCAGCACTTAAAGATCCTTTTTCAAAAAAAGGATATGTAAGTTAAAGTTTGTTGCTTTATCCATGTTTTATTTCTGCTCAACAGCTGTATTAAAATCTTAGAGTTAATATTTCTATAGGGTTTAGCTACTTTTTGGCAATTTTGATATTCAGGCAGACTTTTCTCTGTCAGGAGCATTTCTATGACAGTCAAAGTGGATCTGGCTTCTTGGCGTGGCGCATAAAAACCATTCAGCGAAAGACAAAGCTTCCTGTGAAGTCATCTCAACCACCAGTTGAAACAACTGGAGGCGCCACTCTTGATAGGAACATCCACCACCTTCAGTCGTCAGAAGAGTCCTTCCAGGAGGCAATAGCATTAATGAACCACATCAGTGACAGAGAGACTATATTGCTGAAAATGCGCGAGACGTTTGAATATAGGCAGCGGCTTGTCCATAATCCTGAGACATCTGGTACAGTACTCTCAGTGTTCCCTCGGCTGTTAGATACACAGGGATTGGTAAGTTAAATGTTAAAGCTAAATTGTTGGTATGTCTTGTGTAATGTAGCCTTGAATGTTGATGTTTAGTGAATTTGTTTGTACAATCAAATTTACTTGATTTGTATCTCAGATACTTCAAGACTTCAGTCTTCTCTTTGGTGATGAAATAGCAGTCAGACTCCTGGAGAAATGGCATACTTCATTCAAGGCAAAGGTGATTAAAGAAGCAGAGACCCTTACATGCACCCCCCTCATACAACGGCTACTGAGATCAGCCAAGGACCAGCAAGGAGAGCAAACAGTCGATTATTCTGCAGGTACTTGAAGTAGCTGAATTAATTTTAAACATTGAAGTTCATTATGAGCTTGCAAGCTAAGAATTGTCTGTTTTTTATCCTATTTCTTAGAGTGGGATAGTGACATGGCATCACTCCTTCTCTTGTTGCACATCTCCCCCATCTTGTTGCACCACCCCCATCTCATGGGAGGAAGAAAATGCAGAGGATCAGTGCATGCCAAGCTGTGGACCATGTGGTGATGTTTCACAAAGTATGTGGCATATCTTCCCTAAGCTTTCATATATGGCTTTTATTGGTGGAAACATCACTAATTTACAGTGCCTGTCTTTTTAGACAAGTCTAGATCAACAGATTGATTAGTTTCTTACTTTTACCTACAGTCCTGCAGAAGTTTGGATGAACACCTGAGGATGGAAGGACCTCGTCAGCCATATCTGCTTGCTTCAGGAACCAACAAACGGGCAATTAGCAACTTCTACATCGTTGTGGACAAGAAGCTTGTACCTTGTGAGGGAAGGACCACATTGGCGGCCTTTGATGAACTTTTCAAGGTTCATTTTGTTTTTGGTGTAAAATATGATGAGTCGCTCAGCAGTTTGTACACTTTCCTCCAGACAACTGTGTACAATATTGATGTCGGTGTTACAAAAGAGAGCCCAAAAGTTAAAGAATTGAGAGCAAAATTTATGAACAATGTATAAATGTTACATTTGCCATTCATTGCATGATATGCCTGGCACTTTGGTTCGACATCTTAAGCTGTTGCATGGTCTGTATCCTGGGAAGAAGTTTAATTTGGTATGTGCTCAGGATGGTTGTTTTTTACAGTTCAAAAGTTTTGCTGGTTTCAGGAAGCACTTGAAAGTTGTTCATAAACCAGGCACTGTCTGTGCCACATTAGGTGATAGGGATTCTGTTGATGCCACCTTAGACAATAATAACAGCCCCCAGCAGTCTGATAGCTTGGCTTTAAATGCAGGAAACGAGGTGCTCCAGCTTAAAACATATCAACAGCCAGCTAAGGAAATGTGTGCTTCCGTATTTGCCAAACTACAGGGTAGTGGGGTTGCCAACAGTGTAATTTTGTCTGTAGTGGAAAGCATGGAAGAATTAGTTAATGATGTTCACACATCTATTAAAAACCAGGTATTGCAGGTGGTCCCCTCTGAAAGTCCCAGCAGAAAGGCTGTAGAAGATGTTTTTGGAAATCTTTATAATCCTTTCTGTGACCTAAATACAGATTCTAAGTGGAGGAAATACTTTGGTGAGAAGTGGGGCGTTGTGGAACCCATTGAAATTAATTTAGGTGTGAGATATGATTCAAGAAAAGACAGAGTTTCTGGAATGTATGAACAGGTACCAGTCAATGACACTTTCATTTATATACCACTAATGAAGACTTTAGAGTTCATTTTTAAGAATGAGGATGTTTGCAATCACATTGTGTCATCCAGTGAGAGAGATTGCTACCATGATTTTTGTGATGGAAACTACTACAAAAAGCACCCACTATATTCTCGATATAAGAATGCGCTGCAAATTCAACTTTATTATGATGATTTTGAAATGGGAAATCCTTTGGGATCTAAACTAGGGATTCATAAACTTGGATGTTTATATTTTACACTCAGAAACCTCCCACCAAACCTGAATTCTTCTTTGATGAATATTCATCTCATTTCCTTGTTTCACTCACAAGATGTGAAAAAGTATACGATCGACGCAATATTAAGCCCCTTTATTAAAGATATAAAAATGTTGGAAAGCGATGGAATGAAAGTGTCATTCTCTGAGCAACCTATTTATGGCACTATTTCACAGATTACAGGAGACAATTTGGGGTTAAATGGTATTCTTGGCTATGTGGAATCATTCAGTGCTAGCTATTACTGCAGAAGGTGTCTTACAGACAAAGTCACTGCTCAGACAGTGTTTAGTTCGGATGATCCACGTGTTATTTTGCGGACCCAAGAAACAAATGAACAGCATTATAGCATCCTTAATCAGAATGCTGGAGAAGGTTCATGCTATGGAATCAAACGAAGCAGCATTCTCAATAGTTTGACTTATTTCAATGTGGCAGATAATTTCGTTTTTTAACATTATGCATGATATCTTGGAGGGGGTGGGACAATATCAAATCAAACTGCTTTTTGAGTATTTGGGCCAAAACTTCATTTCAATGGAAAACATTCTTTTACGTGTTTATGCATTCAACTATGGCTATTTGGACAAAAAAAACAGACCAACTAAGATAACTCTTCATGGCAATAGTGTGGGACTCAGTGCCAGTCAAACAATGTGCCTTATTAAGAACATTCCACTCATATTTGGTGATGTTGTCCCAGAAGGAAACAGACACTGGCATTTGTTGTTACTCCTGTCAAACATAATTAATATTGTGTTTTCTCCTGCAATTACAGATGGAATGACTGTCTATTTAAAGCATCTTATAGCAGAGCACCATTCTTTATTCACAAAGCTATACCCTCAAAATAATCTCATTCCAAAACACCACTTCATGATTCATTACCCAGAATGTATTCGCCAGATTGGTCCTTTGGTTCACGCATGGACTATGAGATGTGAAGCCAAGCATAAATTTTTTAAATCCAGTGTAAAAAACTTCAAGAATCTGACAAAGTCCCTTGCACGAAAACACCAAGTAGCCATTGCTTATCACTGGGAATCATTGGCTATCAAAGGCATTGAATCTGGACCGGTTAAAACACAAACGCTGAATGAGACAGAAAACGGTCCATTGATTTCAGAGTATTTTCAGTTGGATATGTCCACTGAAATAAGTCAAACAAATTGGGTCAAATGTGTTGGCACTGAGTTTCGCACTGGTCTTATTGTTTGCACTGATGTAGTAGATGAGATGCCAGTGTTCTGTAAAGTTGTTCATATACTTTTGAGAAGTGATGTATATTTTGTTGTGTCAAAGATGGAAGCAACATTTACTGAGCACCTTCATGCATATTGTATAACTGAACAAGACCTGCAGCTCTCTATAGTCAAACAGGTAGAATTGAGGCATTTTTAACCTTTTGACTTTCAAATGGCATATGGCAGTGACAACTTTTTTTATATCGTCACTGACTGTTGTATTTTTTAAGTCCAGGTATACATGCAGATGTGGATGATATGGATTTGTTGCACTGATAATTTTGTGAAAGTCTGAATAAAGGGCTTTTGTTACAATTTATTGTGTTTATTAAGTCATTAGTTCAATGTATCTGTGTTTATAGCACTAACATATATATATATATATATATATATATATATATATATTATACATATATGATCTTAACTTCAGTTAACTAGTAACACTAAGGAGGACTAAAGCAGCACCTTAAGCAGTGTAAAAATGTTATACTTTATGGGTGTTATATAGGACAGCACTTTGGAAAGTGTTAAATCAACACTTTTGTGGTGGTTCCCATATGTACACTTGGAAAGTGTTAGATTTAACTCTAATAGTGTTAATTCTGATAATGGAAATTTGCTGTGTGGAACGGGAGCTTTGTGCCCTGGATGTGCATCCCACAAATCTCCATCAACTGCAAGATGCTATCCTATCAATATGGGCCAACATTTCTAAAGAATGCTTTCAGCACCTTGTTGAATCAATGCCACGTAGAATTAAGGCAGTTCTGAAGGCGAAAGGGGGTCAAACACCGTATTAGTATGGTGTTCCTAATAATCCTTTAGGTGAGTGTATGTTGTATCTGTATGAATTTTGGTGTCGGACTGCAGCAGTAACTTGATGCCAGTCATTATCATGGCCACCTGCTTGCTGCGTATGAAGGTGTAGGTGCCGCATGAGGCTGCTGCAGTGGCGTCCCCGCTGTTATGAGTGCAGCTGTGCAAAGTGGAAATGAAGCCCAGCCCCCCCCACATATAATACTCCTGTCTTATGAAATAAAACGATTCTTACAAAAGCCAGGGGCAGTGATCATGGCAATCATAGGAGGCAGTCACATGATCATGTCAGTCATAGGAGGCAGTAATGTGATCATACCAAAGGAGGCAGTTACACAATCGAGCCAGTCACATGATCACACCACTCTCTGGAGGCAGTCACATGGTCATTGGAAGCAGTCATATGATCGCACCAAACACAGGAGGCAGTTGTGCAATCATTCCATTCAAAGGAGGCAGTCATATGATCACAGGAGGCAGTTACATGATCATGCCAATCACAACAGGGAGTCACATGATGGCGCCAAACACAGGAGGCAGTTGTGCAATCATGCCATTCACAGGAGGCAGTCATATGATCACAGGAGGCAGTTACATGATCATGCCAATCACAACAGGGAGTCACATGATCGCGCCAAACACAGGAGGCAGTTGTGCAATCATGCCATTCACAGGAGGCAGTCATATGATCACAGGAGGCAGTCACATGATCATGCCAATCACAACAGGCAGTCACCTGAGCACACCAATCACAGGAGGTATTCACAAATCAGGCCAGTTCCAGGAGGCAGTGACATGATCATGCTAACCACAGAGCTGACACTGAAAAGACTCCCTGTCAAATATTTATTTAAAGGATTGAGGACACCAACAGTGATTCTACTTAAACTTTAATTCACTTACTTTAATTAAAGTGTGGTATAAATCAACCTCTCTGATAACACATTGACGTATTGTCCCTGAATCACTGAAAATACTTGGTTAACATATGATTAGTATGATTAACATGATTACTTATGCCATAAATTGCGTAACAACAACTACTTTATTAAGCTATAACTTTTTGTGCAGCAGTTGGGGCGGCTTCGAGTCTCTTCCTGCAAGTGGTTTCTCCCCCCCTTTGCTCCACTGTCTGCCTCTCCAAGGTCCGAGCTTCACACAGTATTCAAAACAATCTCTTCTTGCCTAAGGCATAAAACATAACAGACCCAATATGCCTCCCCTCCCGGGCCTACTAATGTCCAATTTTACTTCCACACTCCCCCCTTTTGAACACGCAAAATCCACGCTGTTCACACAGAATCAGAGTTCACAGCAAAGTAATACTGCGGACAAAAGCGCAGTGGGGCGATGGGCGCTGGCAGCGGTTGGATGGACCACGAGTCATTAGTAGCAACACTACAAGCAAAATCAATATACTAAAAACTAAAGGTTTAAACACCCCGGATAAACCCGGAATCAGTGAGGAGAACCAATTGTCCCAGCTGTACTCAAACAGGCCATGCTCCTTATGTATCGCAGACATCCGTTTGTGCACCACGTCCTCCAGATCTTGCACAACCTCAGAGGAATCAGGGATGTACGTGCAACATTCTCTCCCCACTATAGCACAAACACCGCCTTTCTCAGCCAATAGAATATGCAATGCCATACGGTTTTGCAGAGCCACCTGCTTAACCGCGGATAATTCACCCTGAACGGCCTTTACAGTATCAAGTGTCTGATTGGCCAGTTTCTCCACTGCAGTCTGCAGGGCAGCCACCTCAGTCTGAAGGTCTGACACTCCATGGGATGGAATAAACACCCCAAACCATTGTTCAGTCCAACTTAGCGACCGCTTGCTGCGCGAATATGCACGCACAGCCAAAGATATCTGCTCCTTGGGCACTACGCGAATAGGAGGAACAAGATAAGCCAGATAACAATACCAATCAACCTCCGCCGCCGAAAGAGACAAAACAATGTAACCCTTAAGAGAGTCTGTGTGGCCACAGATAAAAGCAGAACGTGGTGGTGCCACTAGCAAGACATCACCAAGGACAGAGAAGTTGACATAAGCCCTACAGTGCAGAGGTGGGGAGGAAGGGGATAGCGACTGGGCCGAATTAAACAGACGGAAACACACAGTCTCATTCACAGGGATGACAGCCAAGCCATCCTCAGGCAGGGTCTTCCCCTTCGCCCTCACATGTGTGTCCGATGGACAGGACACAGCAGAATAAGTACAGTTATCAGGGCTTCGTCGACACTGCAGAGCAGTTACAGTCAGTTCTCGCACCCGCGCCCCGTAGCGGTCAGGGTCCTCAGCCTCCCATGCTCTATCAGCAGCCCATGTGATCATTACCTGGGCCAAACAAACCCATCCCTCACCTGTACTATTCACGCCTACTAGCAAATGAACTGTAGTGAAACCTCAGTGATTGGACTCATCAGCCTGAGTCAGATAGAGGACTGGATTGTTCCCAGCAAACTCTTGTTGTAATCGGTCATGTGTGGCCTTAAGGGGCTCCTCCACTGCCCGCGACTTAACATGTATGTAATAGTTTGGGGTCTATTTCTTTTCTTTTTTGCTTAAAGGTTTTCTACCTGACTACGTTATCTGGTGGCAACATTGGTTACCTTGCTGAGATCCAAATAAAAGGAAAATAAGGATAAAAGAAATAGTGGGTTTGCTTAGTCTGTCGAGTGGAATCCAGTTATACCTCCAAGTGGATGTTGTTATTCCTTTCAAGTTGGGGAAATTGCACAAAAGGAAAAGGGACAACTTGACAAGCACTCAGGTGTGGTCATAAAGAGATGGACATGGTCAGCAGCAGCACTCAGGTAGACTGGTCATAAAGGGATGGACACGGTCAGCAGCAGAACACAGGTAGACTGGTCATAAAGGGATGGTCACGGTCAGCAGCAGAACACAGGTAGACTGGTCATAAAGGGATGGACACGGTCAGCAGCAGCACTCAGGTAGACTGGTCATAAAGGGATGGACACGGTCAGCAGCAGAACACAGGTAGACTGGTCATAAAGGGATGGTCACGGTCAGCAGCAGAACACAGGTAGACTGGTCATAAAGGGATGGACACGGTCAGCAGCAGCACTCAGGTAGACTGCGGTCATAAAGGGATGGACACGGTCAGCAGCAGAACACAGGTAGACTGGTCATAAAGGGATGGACACGGTCAGCAGCAGAACACAGGTAGACTGGTCATAAAGGGATGGACACGGTCAGCAGCAGAACACAGGTAGACTGGTCATAAAGGGATGGTCACGGTCAGCGGCAGCACTCAGGTAGACTGGTCATAAAGGGATGGTCACGGTCAGCGGCAGCACTAAGGTAGACTGGTCATAAAGGGATGGACACGGTCAGCGGCAGCACACAGGTAGGCTGCGGTCATAAAGAGATGGATACGGTCAGCAGCAGCACTCAGGTAGGCTGCTGTCATAAAGGGATGGACACGGTCAGCGGCAGCACACAGGTAGGCTGCGCTCATAAAAGGATGGACACGGTCAGCGGCAGCACTCAGGTAGGCTGCGGTCATAAAGGGATGGACACGGTCAGCGGCAGCAGCCAGGTAGACTGTGGTCATAAAGAGATTGACACGGTCAGCGGCAGCACTCAGGTAGACTGTGGTCATAAAGAGATTGACACGGTCAGCGGCAGCACTCAGGTAGACTGCGGTCATAAAGGGATGGACACGGTCAGCGGCAGCACTCAGGTAGACTGTGGTCATAAAGGGATGGACACGGTCAGCGGCAGAACTCAGGTAGGCTGCGGTCATAATGTGATGGACACGGTCAGCAGCAGCACTCAGGTAGGCTGTGGTCATAAAGAGATTGACACGGTCAGCGGCAGCACTCAGGTAGACTGTGGTCATAAAGAGATGGATACGGTCAGCAGCAGCACTCAGATAGGCTGCTGTCATAAAGGGATGGACACGGTCAGCGGCAGAACTCAGGTAGGCTGCGGTCATAATGTGATGGACACGGTCAGCAGCAGCACTCAGGTAGGCTGTGGTCATAAAGGGATGGACACGGTCAGCGGCAGCAGCCAGGTAGACTGTGGTCATAAAGAGATTGACACGGTCAGCGGCAGCACTCAGGTAGACTGCGGTCATAAAGAGATGGATACGGTCAGCAGCAGCACTCAGGTAGGCTGCTGTCATAAAGGGATGGACACGGTCAGCGGCAGCAGCCAGGTAGACTGTGGTCATAAAGAGATTGACACGGTCAGCGGCAGCACTCAGGTAGACTGTGGTCATAAAGAGATTGACACGGTCAGCGGCAGCACTCAGGTAGACTGCGGTCATAAAGGGATGGACACGGTCAGCGGCAGCACTCAGGTAGGCTGCGGTCATAAAGGGATGGACACGGTCAGTGGCAGCACTCAGGTAGGCTGCGGTCATAAAGGGATGGACACGGTCAGCGGGAGCACTCAGGTAGGCTGCGGTCATAAAGGGATGGACACGGTCAGCGGCAGCACTCAGGTAGGCTGCGGTCATAAAGGGATGGACACGGTCAGCGGCAGAACTCAGGCAGGCTGTGGTCATAAAGGGATGGACACGGTCAGCGGCAGCACTCAGGTAGACTGCGGTCATAAAGGGATGGACACGGTCAGCGGCAGCACTCAGGTAGACTGTGGTCATAAAGAGATGGATACGGTCAGCAGCAGCACTCAGGTAGGCTGCGGTCATAAAGGGATGGACACGGTTAGCGGCAGCACTCAGGTAGGCTGCGGTCATAAAGGGATGGACACGGTCAGCGGCAGCACACAGGTAGGCTGCGGTCATAAAGGGATGGACACGGTCAGCGGCAGCACTCAGGTAGGCTGCGGTCATAAAGGGATGGACACGGTCAGCGGCAGCAGCCAGGTAGACTATGGTCATAAAGAGATTGACACGGTCAGCGGCAGCACTCAGGTAGACTGCGGTCATAAAGGGATGGACACGGTCAGCGGCAGCACTCATGTAGGCTGCGGTCATAAAGGGATGGACACGGTCAGTGGCAGCACTCAGGTAGGCTGCGGTCATAAAGGGATGGACACGGTCAGCGGCAGAACTCAGGCAGGCTGTGGTCATAAAGGGATGGACACGGTCAGCGGCAGAACTCAGGCAGGCTGTGGTCATAAAGAGATGGATACGGTCAGCGGCAGCACTCAGGTAGGCTGCGGTCATAAAGGGATGGACACGGTCAGCGGCAGCAGCCAGGTAGACTGTGGTCATAAAGAGATTGACACGGTCAGCGGCAGCACTCAGGTAGACTGTGGTCATAAAGAGATTGACACGGTCAGCGGCAGCACTCAGGTAGACTGCGGTCATAAAGGGATGGACACGGTCAGCGGCAGCACTCAGGTAGACTGTGGTCATAAAGGGATGGACACGGTCAGCGGCAGAACTCAGGTAGGCTGCGGTCATAATGTGATGGACACGGTCAGCAGCAGCACTCAGGTAGGCTGTGGTCATAAAGGGATGGACACGGTCAGCGGCAGCAGCCAGGTAGACTGTGGTCATAAAGAGATTGACACGGTCAGCGGCAGCACTCAGGTAGACTGTGGTCATAAAGAGATGGATACGGTCAGCAGCAGCACTCAGATAGGCTGCTGTCATAAAGGGATGGACACGGTCAGCGGCAGCACTCAGGTAGGCTGCGGTCATAAAGGGATGGACACGGTCAGCGGCAGAACTCAGGTAGGCTGCGGTCATAATGTGATGGACACGGTCAGCAGCAGCACTCAGGTAGGCTGTGGTCATAAAGGGATGGACACGGTCAGCGGGAGCACTCAGGTAGGCTGCGGTCATAAAGGGATGGACACGGTCAGCGGCAGCACTCAGGTAGGCTGCGGTCATAAAGGGATGGACACGGTCAGCGGCAGAACTCAGGCAGGCTGTGGTCATAAAGGGATGGACACGGTCAGCGGCAGCACTCAGGTAGACTGCGGTCATAAAGGGATGGACACGGTCAGCGGCAGCACTCAGGTAGACTGTGGTCATAAAGAGATGGATACGGTCAGCAGCAGCACTCAGGTAGGCTGCGGTCATAAAGGGATGGACACGGTCAGCGGCAGCACACAGGTAGGCTGCGGTCATAAAGGGATGGACACGGTCAGCGGCAGCACTCAGGTAGGCTGCGGTCATAAAGGGATGGACACGGTCAGCGGCAGCAGCCAGGTAGACTATGGTCATAAAGAGATTGACACGGTCAGCGGCAGCACTCAGGTAGACTGCGGTCATAAAGGGATGGACACGGTCAGCGGCAGCACTCATGCAGGCTGCGGTCATAAAGGGATGGACACGGTCAGTGGCAGCACTCAGGTAGGCTGCGGTCATAAAGGGATGGACACGGTCAGCGGCAGAACTCAGGCAGGCTGTGGTCATAAAGGGATGGACACGGTCAGCGGCAGAACTCAGGCAGGCTGTGGTCATAAAGAGATGGATACGGTCAGCGGCAGCACTCAGGTAGGCTGCGGTCATAATGGGATGGACACGGTCAGCGGCAGCACTCAGGTAGGCTGCGGTCATAAAGGGATGGACACGGTCAGCGGCAGCACACAGGTAGGCTGCGGTCATAAAGGGATGGACACGGTCAGCGGCCGCACTCAGGTAGGCTGTGGTCATAAAGGGATGGACACAGTCAGCAGCAGAACTCAGGTAGGCTGCGGTCATAAATGGATGGACACGGTCAGCGGCAGCACTAAGGTAGACTGGTCATAAAGGGATGGACACGGTCAGCGGCAGCACTCATGTAGGCTGTGGTCATAAAGGGATGGACATGGTCAGCAGCAGAACTCAGGCAGGCTGTGGTCATAAAGGGATGGACACGGTCAGCGGCAGCACTCAGGTAGACTGCGGTCATAAAGGGATGGACACGGTCAGCGGCAGCACTCAGGTAGACTGTGGTCATAAAGAGATGGATACGGTCAGCAGCAGCACTCAGGTAGGCTGCGGTCATAAAGGGATGGACACGGTTAGCGGCAGCACTCAGGTAGGCTGCGGTCATAAAGGGATGGACACGGTCAGCGGCAGCACACAGGTAGGCTGCGGTCATAAAGGGATGGACACGGTCAGCGGCAGCACTCAGGTAGGCTGCGGTCATAAAGGGATGGACACGGTCAGCGGCAGCAGCCAGGTAGACTATGGTCATAAAGAGATTGACACGGTCAGCGGCAGCACTCAGGTAGACTGCGGTCATAAAGGGATGGACACGGTCAGCGGCAGCACTCATGTAGGCTGCGGTCATAAAGGGATGGACACGGTCAGTGGCAGCACTCAGGTAGGCTGCGGTCATAAAGGGATGGACACGGTCAGCGGCAGAACTCAGGCAGGCTGTGGTCATAAAGGGATGGACACGGTCAGCGGCAGAACTCAGGCAGGCTGTGGTCATAAAGAGATGGATACGGTCAGCGGCAGCACTCAGGTAGGCTGCGGTCATAAAGGGATGGACACGGTCAGCGGCAGCAGCCAGGTAGACTGTGGTCATAAAGAGATTGACACGGTCAGCGGCAGCACTCAGGTAGACTGTGGTCATAAAGAGATTGACACGGTCAGCGGCAGCACTCAGGTAGACTGCGGTCATAAAGGGATGGACACGGTCAGCGGCAGCACTCAGGTAGACTGTGGTCATAAAGGGATGGACACGGTCAGCGGCAGAACTCAGGTAGGCTGCGGTCATAATGTGATGGACACGGTCAGCAGCAGCACTCAGGTAGGCTGTGGTCATAAAGGGATGGACACGGTCAGCGGCAGCAGCCAGGTAGACTGTGGTCATAAAGAGATGGACACGGTCAGCGGCAGCACTCAGGTAGACTGTGGTCATAAAGAGATGGATACGGTCAGCGGCAGCACTCAGGTAGGCTGCGGTCATAAAGGGATGGACACGGTTAGCGGCAGCACTCAGGTAGGCTGCGGTCATAAAGGGATGGACACGGTCAGCGGCAGCACTCAGGTAGGCTGCGGTCATAATGGGATGGACACGGTCAGCGGCAGCACTCAGGTAGGCTGCGGTCATAAAGGGATGGACACGGTCAGCGGCAGCACACAGGTAGGCTGCGGTCATAAAGGGATGGACACGGTCAGCGGCCGCACTCAGGTAGGCTGTGGTCATAAAGGGATGGACACGGTCAGCGGCAGAACTCAGGTACACTGGGGTCATAAAGGGATGGACACGGTCAGCGGCCGCACTCAGGTAGGCTGTGGTCATAAAGGGATGGACACGGTCAGCAGCAGAACTCAGGTAGGCTGCGGTCATAAATGGATGGACATGGTCAGCGGCAGCACTAAGGTAGACTGGTCATAAAGGGATGGACACGGTCAGCGGCAGCACTCATGTAGGCTGTGGTCATAAAGGGATGGACATGGTCAGCAGCAGAACTCAGGCAGGCTGTGGTCATAAAGGGATGGACACGGTCAGCGGCAGCACTCAGGTAGACTGCGGTCATAAAGGGATGGACACGGTCAGCGGCAGCACTCAGGTAGACTGTGGTCATAAAGAGATGGATAAGGTCAGCAGCAGCACTCAGGTAGGCTGCGGTCATAAAGGGATGGACACGGTTAGCGGCAGCACTCAGGTAGGCTGCGGTCATAAAGGGATGGACACGGTCAGCGGCAGCACACAGGTAGGCTGCGGTCATAAAGGGATGGACACGGTCAGCGGCAGCACTCAGGTAGGCTGCGGTCATAAAGGGATGGACACGGTCAGCGGCAGCAGCCAGGTAGACTATGGTCATAAAGAGATTGACACGGTCAGCGGCAGCACTCAGGTAGACTGCGGTCATAAAGGGATGGACACGGTCAGCGGCAGCACTCATGTAGGCTGCGGTCATAAAGGGATGGACACGGTCAGTGGCAGCACTCAGGTAGGCTGCGGTCATAAAGGGATGGACACGGTCAGCGGCAGAACTCAGGCAGGCTGTGGTCATAAAGGGATGGACACGGTCAGCGGCAGAACTCAGGCAGGCTGTGGTCATAAAGAGATGGATACGGTCAGCGGCAGCACTCAGGTAGGCTGCGGTCATAAAGGGATGGACACGGTCAGCGGCAGCAGCCAGGTAGACTGTGGTCATAAAGAGATTGACACGGTCAGCGGCAGCACTCAGGTAGACTGTGGTCATAAAGAGATTGACACGGTCAGCGGCAGCACTCAGGTAGACTGCGGTCATAAAGGGATGGACACGGTCAGCGGCAGCACTCAGGTAGACTGTGGTCATAAAGGGATGGACACGGTCAGCGGCAGAACTCAGGTAGGCTGCGGTCATAATGTGATGGACACGGTCAGCAGCAGCACTCAGGTAGGCTGTGGTCATAAAGGGATGGACACGGTCAGCGGCAGCAGCCAGGTAGACTGTGGTCATAAAGAGATTGACACGGTCAGCGGCAGCACTCAGGTAGACTGTGGTCATAAAGAGATGGATACGGTCAGCAGCAGCACTCAGATAGGCTGCTGTCATAAAGGGATGGACACGGTCAGCGGCAGCACTCAGGTAGGCTGCGGTCATAAAGGGATGGACACCGTCAGCGGCAGAACTCAGGTAGGCTGCGGTCATAATGTGATGGACACGGTCAGCAGCAGCACTCAGGTAGGCTGTGGTCATAAAGGGATGGACACGGTCAGCGGCAGCAGCCAGGTAGACTGTGGTCATAAAGAGATTGACACGGTCAGCGGCAGCACTCAGGTAGACTGCGGTCATAAAGAGATGGATACGGTCAGCAGCAGCACTCAGGTAGGCTGCTGTCATAAAGGGATGGACACGGTCAGCGGCAGCAGCCAGGTAGACTGTGGTCATAAAGAGATTGACACGGTCAGCGGCAGCACTCAGGTAGACTGTGGTCATAAAGAGATTGACACGGTCAGCGGCAGCACTCAGGTAGACTGCGGTCATAAAGGGATGGACACGGTCAGCGGCAGCACTCAGGTAGGCTGCGGTCATAAAGGGATGGACACGGTCAGTGGCAGCACTCAGGTAGGCTGCGGTCATAAAGGGATGGACACGGTCAGCGGGAGCACTCAGGTAGGCTGCGGTCATAAAGGGATGGACACGGTCAGCGGCAGCACTCAGGTAGGCTGCGGTCATAAAGGGATGGACACGGTCAGCGGCAGAACTCAGGCAGGCTGTGGTCATAAAGGGATGGACACGGTCAGCGGCAGCACTCAGGTAGACTGCGGTCATAAAGGGATGGACACGGTCAGCGGCAGCACTCAGGTAGACTGTGGTCATAAAGAGATGGATACGGTCAGCGGCAGCACTCAGGTAGGCTGCGGTCATAAAGGGATGGACACGGTTAGCGGCAGCACTCAGGTAGACTGCGGTCATAAAGGGATGGACACGGTCAGCGGCAGCACTCAGGTAGACTGTGGTCATAAAGAGATGGATACGGTCAGCAGCAGCACTCAGGTAGGCTGCGGTCATAAAGGGATGGACACGGTTAGCGGCAGCACTCAGGTAGGCTGCGGTCATAAAGGGATGGACACGGTCAGCGGCAGCACACAGGTAGGCTGCGGTCATAAAGGGATGGACACGGTCAGCGGCAGCACTCAGGTAGGCTGCGGTCATAAAGGGATGGACACGGTCAGCGGCAGCAGCCAGGTAGACTATGGTCATAAAGAGATTGACACGGTCAGCGGCAGCACTCAGGTAGACTGCGGTCATAAAGGGATGGACACGGTCAGCGGCAGCACTCATGCAGGCTGCGGTCATAAAGGGATGGACACGGTCAGTGGCAGCACTCAGGTAGGCTGCGGTCATAAAGGGATGGACACGGTCAGCGGCAGAACTCAGGCAGGCTGTGGTCATAAAGGGATGGACACGGTCAGCGGCAGAACTCAGGCAGGCTGTGGTCATAAAGAGATGGATACGGTCAGCGGCAGCACTCAGGTAGGCTGCGGTCATAATGGGATGGACACGGTCAGCGGCAGCACTCAGGTAGGCTGCGGTCATAAAGGGATGGACACGGTCAGCGGCAGCACACAGGTAGGCTGCGGTCATAAAGGGATGGACACGGTCAGCGGCCGCACTCAGGTAGGCTGTGGTCATAAAGGGATGGACACGGTCAGCAGCAGAACTCAGGTACACTGGGGTCATAAAGGGATGGACACGGTCAGCGGCCGCACTCAGGTAGGCTGTGGTCATAAAGGGATGGACACGGTCAGCAGCAGAACTCAGGTAGGCTGCGGTCATAAATGGATGGACACGGTCAGCGGCAGCACTCAGGTAGACTGGTCATAAAGGGATGGACACGGTCAGCGGCAGCACTCAGGTAGGCTGCGGTCATAAAGGGATGGACACGGTCAGCGGCAGCACTCATGTAGGCTGTGGTCATAAAGGGATGGACATGGTCAGCAGCAGAACTCAGGCAGACTGTGGTCATAATGGGATGGACACGGTCAGCAGCAGCACTCAGGTAGGCTGTGGTCATAAAGGGATGGACACGGTCAGCGGCAGCACTCAGGTAGGCTGCGGTCATAATGTGATGGACACGGTCAGCGGCAGCACTCAGGTAGACTGGTCATAAAGGGATGGACACGGTCAGCGGCAGCACTCAGGTAGACTGTGGTCGTAAAGAGATTGACACGGTAAGCGGCAGCACTCAGGTAGACTGTGGTCATAAATGGATGGACACGGTCAGCGGCAGCACTCAAGTAGACTGTGGTCATAAAGAGATGGATACGGTCAGCAGCAGCACTCAGGTAGGCTGCGGTCATAAAGGGATGGACACGGTCAGCGGCAGCACTCAGGTAGGCTGCGGTCATAAAGGGATGGACACGGTCAGCGACAGCATTCAGGTAGGCTGCGGTCATAAAGGGATGGACACGGTCAGCGGCAGCATTCAGGTAGGCTGCGGTCATAAAGGGATGGACACGGTCAGCGGCAGAACTCAGGTACACTGCGGTCATAAAGGGATGGATACGGTCAGCGGCAGCACTCAGGTAGACTGCGGTCATAAAGGGATGGACACGGTCAGCGGCAGCACTCAGGTAGACTGGTCATAAAGGGATGGACACGGTCAGCGGCAGAACTCAGGTAGACTGTGGTCATAAAGAGATGGACATGGTCAGCAGCAGAACTCAGGCAGACTGTGGTCATAATGGGATGGACACGGTCAGCAGCAGCACTCAGGTAGACTGTGGTCATAAAGGGATGGACACGGTCAGCGGCAGCACTCAGGTAGACTGTGGTCATAAAGGGATGGACACGGTCAGCGGCAGCACTCAGGTAGACTGGTCGTAAAGGGATGGACACGGTCAGCGGCAGCACTCAGGTAGACTGTGGTCATAAAGAGATGGACATGGTCAGCAGCAGAACTCAGGCAGACTGTGGTCATAATGGGATGGACAAGGTCAGCAGCAGCACTCAGGTAGGCTGTGGTCATAAAGGGATGGACACGGTCAGCGGCAGCACTCAGGTAGGCTGCGGTCATAATGTGATGGACATGGTCAGCAGCAGCACTCAGGTAGGCTGCGGTCATAATGTGATGGACACGGTCAGCGGCAGCACTCAGGTAGACTGGTCATAAAGGGATGGACACGGTCAGCGGCAGCACTCAGGTAGACTGTGGTCATAAAGGGATGGACACGGTCAGCGGCAGCACTCAAGTAGACTGTGGTCATAAAGAGATGGATTCGGTCAGCGGCAGCACTCAGGTAGGCTGCGGTCATAAAGGGATGGACACGGTCAGCGGCAGCACTCAGGTAGGCTGCGGTCAAAAAGAGATGGACACAGTCAGCGGCAGCATTCAGGTAGGCTGCGGTCATAAAGGGATGGACACGGTCAGCGGCAGCACTCAGGTAGGCTGCGGTCATAAAGGGATGGACACGGTCAGCGGCAGAACTCAGGTAGACTGTGGTCAAAAAGAGATGGACACGGTCAGCGGCAGCATTCAGGTAGGCTGCGGTCATAAAGGGATGGATACGGTCAGCGGCAGCACTCAGGTAGGCTGCGGTCATAAAGGGATGGACACGGTCAGCGGCAGCACTCAGGTAGGCTGCGGTCATAAAGGGATGGACACGGTCAGCGGCAGAAATCAGGTACGCTGCGGTCATAAAGGGATGGATACGGTCAGCGGCAGCACTCAGGTAGGCTGCGGTCATAATGTGATGGACATGGTCAGCAGCAGCACTCAGGTAGGCTGCGGTCATAATGTGATGGACACGGTCAGCGGCAGCACTCAGGTAGACTGGTCATAAAGGGATGGACACGGTCAGCGGCAGCACTCAGGTAGACTGTGGTCATAAAGGGATGGACACGGTCAGCGGCAGCACTCAAGTAGACTGTGGTCATAAAGAGATGGATACGGTCAGCGGCAGCACTCAGGTAGGCTGCGGTCATAAAGGGATGGACACGGTCAGCGGCAGCACTCAGGTAGGCTGCGGTCAAAAAGAGATGGACACAGTCAGCGGCAGCATTCAGGTAGGCTGCGGTCATAAAGGGATGGACACGGTCAGCGGCAGCACTCAGGTAGGCTGCGGTCATAAAGGGATGGACACGGTCAGCGGCAGAACTCAGGTAGACTGTGGTGAAAAAGAGATGGACACGGTCAGCGGCAGCATTCAGGTAGGCTGCGGTCATAAAGGGATGGACACGGTCAGCGGCAGCACTCAGGTAGGCTGCGGTCATAAAGGGATGGACACGGTCAGCGGCAGCACTCAGGTAGGCTGCGGTCATAAAGGGATGGACACGGTCAGCGGCAGAAATCAGGTACGCTGCGGTCATAAAGGGATGGATACGGTCAGCGGCAGCACTCAGGTAGACTGCGGTCATAAAGGGATGGACACGGTCAGCGGCAGCACTCAGGTAGACTGGTCATAAAGGGATGGACACGGTCAGCGGCAGAACTCAGGTAGGCTGCGGTCATAATGTGATGGACACGGTCAGCGGCAGCACTCAGGTAGACTGGTCGTAAAGGGATGGACACGGTCAGCGGCAGCACTCAGGTAGACTGTGGTCATAAAGAGATGGACATGGTCAGCGGCAGCACTCAGGCAGACTGTGGTCATAATGGGATGGACACGGTCAGCAGCACACTCAGGTAGGCTGTGGTCATAAAGGGATGGACACGGTCAGCAGCAGCACTCAGGCAGACGGTCGTAGACGTAGAAAAGGGCGTACACAGTTCACAGAGGCGGCATCACCTGAAGTAACGGTTTCTAACCGCTTTCAGGTGCTTCCAGCTTTAGAGCCGGAAGAGACTGGGGAGGCAGGTGGGCCCTTGGGCACCAAGGAGCCACCTAACCCCAGTAGGAGGGAGGTTGTGGTAGTAGGGGATTCAATTATAAGAGGTGTAGATAGTTATGTGTGCACCCGTGATAGAGGGTCCCGTACGGTGTCTTGCCTGCCTGGTGCCCAGGTAGGGGACCTTCCAGATCGAGTGGACAGGCTTTTGGCCCCAGCCGGGGTGGATCCAGTGGTCGTGGTGCATGTTGGCACCAATGACATAGGAAAGGGCAGAAGGGCTGTTCTGCAAGATAAATTTATAGAAGTCGCGGATAAGCTTAGAAGCAGAACATCCACGGTGGTATTCTCTGGAATACTTCCCGTGCCACGTGCAAGTCAGGCAAAATTAGCTGAGATAAGGGGATTAAATGCGTGGCTAAAATGGTGGTGTAGGAAAGAGGGGTTCAGGTTTATGGGGCACTGGAAGACCTTCTGGAACAGGTGGGACCTGTTCAAGCCGGACGGGTTGCATCTGAACCATAGGGGAACCAGTGTATTGGGGAGGCGTATGTGCAGAATAGTTGAGGAATGTTTAAACTAGGGACTGGGGGGGCAGGGAGGTCAGTTATGAATTTATGTGGGGAGAGACGGAAAGCCCAAATAAATATTAAAAGTAGACACTGTAAAAGGCCTACCATTAGTGGTCTGTATTTGAATGCTAGGAGTATTAGAAACAAAATTAATGACTTAGAGGCTTTAATTTCTTCAGACAATTACGACATTATAGGAATAACTGAAACATGGATGAGTGACAATGATGGTGATGAATATAATATGGATGGTTATACGTTGTTCCGTAGAGACCGGATAGGCAAGAAGGGAGGTGGTGTTGCAGTATACGTAAAAGAAAACTTGCAGGCAAGGGATCTCACTGATAAAAATAAAAATTCAGAAGCTGTATGGATCAAACTTGATGCTAAAGATTCAAATGGCCTAATTGTCGGGGTTTGTTATAGGGCACCTAATGTAGCTGTAGAGGAAAGCAGAATATTATATGATGATATCAGGATTATGAGTAATAAAAATGATGTGGTGGTTATGGGTGATTTTAATTTACCTGGGATACAGTGGGACACAGTCTCTGGCTCTTCTGTAAATGAACTTGAGATGGTGGAATTAGTACAGGATTGTTTTTTTACTCAGTTTGTTAATACTCCTACCAGGGGAGAAGCCCTTCTTGATCTCGTTTTTTGTAATAACCAGGATAGGATTGGAAAATTAGAGGTTTTAGACCCATTGTACGGTAGTGATCATAACATGGTTAAATTCGAGGTTAATTTTAGTGTCCGAAGAGCAAAGTCTAAATTAAAAGTATACACTGTTAGGAAGGCTAACTTTAATGGTATGAGACGGAAATTAGAAACTGTAAACTGGACAGAGTTAAATAGCAAAACAGTTGAAGAGGCATGGGAATTTTTCAAAAGCACATTGTTGCAAGTGCAAGAGGACTTCATACCTGTTTCCAGCAAAACTAAATCTAGGAAACGACAACCAAGGTGGTTTACTAAGGAAATTAAGAATAAAGTCAGGAGGAAAAGGGCTCTGTTCCACAACTGGAAAATAACTAATGATTTCAAAATCAAGCAGGAGTATCTAAGTCTACAGGCAGAGTTAAAAAATGACATTAGGCTATCAAAGAGGGATGTAGAAAGAAAAATTGCATTGGAGGCTAAGCATGACAGTAAAGGTTTCTTCCAATATTTTAACTCCAAGAGAGCACTAAAAGCTGAAATCACTAATTTGCAGGATAGTAAGGGCCTTATAATTGATAACGAAATTGATATGGTAAACGAGTTTAATGATTATTTTTCAAGGGTGTTCACAATAGAGAACACAAGTAATTTACTACCAATTAATACGAATACAGCATCGTCTATGACCAATATATGTATAACTGAGGTTGATGTGATACTAAGCCTAGCTAAACTCAAAATAAATAAATCGCAGCGGCCTGATGGCATCTTACCTTTAGTCTTGAAAGAGATGAGGGATATTATTAGCCAACCTTTGACTTTAATATTCCAGAAATCGTTATCTGTGGGTGTGGTACCATCAGATTGGAAGCATGCTAATATAACACCCATATTCAAAAAAGGGGATAGAAGTAATCCAGCAAACTATAGGCCAATCAGTTTAACTAGCATTACTGGAAAAATAATGGAAGCTATAATTCAAGTGAAAATGGTAGATTACCTAGATGCAAATAACATTATAAAGGATAGCCAACATGGATTTAGGAGAGGTAGATCCTGCTTAACAAATCTGCTTGAGTTCTTTGAGGAAGCTACAAGTGAAATTGATCACAAAAAGGCCTATGATGTGATTTACTTAGATTTCCAGAAAGCCTTTGATGTTGTCCCCCACAAACGGCTCTTGTTAAAGCTTAAAGCTGCAGGAATTTTAGGAACTGTGGCAGCTTGGATCAAAAACTGGCTAACTGATAGGAAGCAGCGAGTAGTTATTAGAGGCACTATGTCACAGTGGGCCTCCGTTTATAGTGGGGTACCGCAGGGTTCAATTTTAGGACCACTATTGTTCCTAATTTACATTAATGATATTGACACGAATACATACAGTAAACTGGTTAAATTTGCAGACGACACTAAGGTGGGCGGGGTAGCAGATACTAATCTAGCAGCAGAGAGGCTTCAACGGGATCTGGATTTAATTAGCGAATGGGCTGATACTTGGCAGATGAAATTTAACACAGATAAATGTAAGGTAATCCATGCAGGGAGCAGAAATATACAGTACAGATATTTTATGGGTTCCACTGAAATAAAGGTAGCTGATTACGAGAAAGATCTCGGTATGTATGTTGATGCTTCCATGTCCCACTCTCGCCAATGTGGGGAAGCAATAAAAAAGGCGAACAGAATGTTGGGTTATATCTCTAGATGTGTGGAGTTTAAGTCAAGGGAGGTGATGTTACACTTATATAATTCCTTGGTAAGACCCCACCTAGAATACTGTGTGCAGGTTTGGTCACCATACCTCAAGAAGGACATTGCTGCCTTAGAAAAGGTGCAACGAAGAGCTACGAGAATGATTCCTGGTCTTAGAGGAATGTCTTACGAGGAGAGGTTAGCGGAACTGAATCTGTTCAGCCTTGAGCAAAGGAGACTAAGGGGGGATATGATTCAGGTCTATAAGATTCTAACGGGTCTGGATGCTGTTCAGCCAAATGACTATTTCAATATTAGTCTAAATACTAGAACTCGTGGCCATAAGTGGAAATTAGCGGGAGAACATTTTAAAACAAATTTGAGGAAGCACTTCTACACAGCGTGTAGTCAGAGTATGGAATAGTCTTCCTGCTATTGTAGTGGAAGCTAAAACCATGGGTTCCTTTAAATCAGAGCTAGATAAGATTTTAACAACTCTGAGATATTAGCTAAGTTCTCCCCAAACGAGCTTGATGGGCCGAATGGCCTCCTCTCGTTTGTAAATTTCTTATGTTCTTATGTTCTTATGTTCTTATGGTCATAATGGGATGGACACGGTCAGCAGCAGAACTCAGGTACACTGTGGTCATAAAGGGATGGACACGGTCAGCGGCAGCACTCAGGTAGACTGTGGTCATAAAGGGATGGACACGGTCAGCGGCAGCACTAAGGTAGACTGTGGTCATAAAGGGATGGACACGGTCAGCGGCAGAACTCAGGTAGACTGGTCATAAAGGGATGGACACGGTCAGCGGCAGCACTCAGGTAGACTGTGGTCATAAAGGGATGGACACGGTCAGCGGCAGAACTCAGGTAGACTGTGGTCAAAAAGAGATGGACACGGTCAGCGGCAGCACTCAGGTAGGCTGCGGTCATAATGTGATGGACATAGTCAGCGGCAGCACTCAGGTAGGCTGTGGTCATAAAGGGATGGACACGGTCAGCGGCAGCACTCAGGTAGACTGGTCATAAAGGGATGGACACGGTCAGCGGCAGCACTCAGGTAGACTGTGGTCATAAAGGGATGGACACGGTCAGCGGCAGAACTCAGGTAGACTGTGGTCAAAAAGAGATGGACACGGTCAGCGGCAGCACTCAGGTAGACTGGTCATAAAGGGATGGACACGGTCAGCGGCAGCACTCAGGTAGACTGTCCATAAAGGGATGGACACGGTCAGCGGCAGCACTCAGGTAGACTGGTCATAAAGGGATGGACACGGTCAGCGGCAGCACTCAGGTAGGCTGCGGTCATAAAGGGATGGACACGGTCAGCGGCAGCACTAAGGTAGACTGGTCATAAAGGGATGGACACGGTCAGCGGCAGCACTCAGGTAGACTGGTCATAAAGGGATGGACACGGTCAGCGGCAGCACTCAGGTAGACTGTGGTCATAAAGGGATGGACACGGTCAGCGGCAGCACTCAGGTAGGCTGCGGTCATAAAGGGATGGACACGGTCAGCGGCAGCACTAAGGTAGACTGGTCATAAAGGGATGGACACGGTCAGCAGCAGCACTCAGGTAGGCTGCGGTCATAAAGGGATGGACACGGTCAGCGGCAGCACTAAGGTAGACTGCGGTCATAAAGGGATGGACACGGTCAGCGGCAGCACTAAGGTAGACTGGTCATAAAGGGATGGACACGGTCAGCAGCAGCACTCAGGTAGGCTGCGGTCATAAAGGGATGGACACGGTCAGCGGCAGCACTAAGGTAGACTGCGGTCATAAAGGGATGGACACGGTCAGCGGCAGCACTCAGGTAGACTGGTCATAAAGGGATGGACACGGTCAGCGGCAGCACTAAGGTAGACTGGTCATAAAGGGATGGACACGGTCAGCAGCAGCACTCAGGTAGACTGGTCATAAAGGGATGGACACGGTCAGCGGCAGCACTAAGGTAGACTGGTCATAAAGGGATGGACACGGTCAGCGGCAGCACTCAGGTAGACTGGTCATAAAGGGATGGACACGGTCAGCGGCAGCACTCAGGTAGACTGTGGTCATAAAGGGATGGACACGGTCAGCGGCAGCACTCAGGTAGGCTGCGGTCATAAAGGGATGGACACGGTCAGCGGCAGCACTAAGGTAGACTGGTCATAAAGGGATGGACACGGTCAGCAGCAGCACTCAGGTAGGCTGCGGTCATAAAGGGATGGACACGGTCAGCGGCAGCACTAAGGTAGACTGCGGTCATAAAGGGATGGACACGGTCAGCGGCAGCACTAAGGTAGACTGCGGTCATAAAGGGATGGACACGGTCAGCGGCAGCACTAAGGTAGACTGGTCATAAAGGGATGGACACGGTCAGCGGCAGCACTAAGGTAGACTGCGGTCATAAAGGGATGGACACGGTCAGCGGCAGCACTAAGGTAGACTGGTCATAAAGGGATGGACACGGTCAGCGGCAGCACTCAGGTAGACTGGTCATAAAGGGATGGACACGGTCAGCGGCAGCACTCAGGTAGACTGGTCATAAAGGGATGGACACGGTCAGCGGCAGCACTCAGGTAGACTGGTCATAAAGTAATGGACACGGTCAGCAGCAGCACTCAGGTAGACTGGTCATAAAGTAATGGACACGGTCAGCAGCAGCACTCAGGTAGGCTGCGGTCATAAAGGGATGGACACGGTCAGCGGCAGCACTCAGGTAGACTGGTCATAAAGGGATGGACACGGTCAGCGGCAGAACTCAGGTACACTGGGGTCATAAAGGGATGGATACGGTCAGCGGCAGCACTCAGGTAGACTGCGGTCATAAAGGGATGGACACGGTCAGCGGCAGCACTCAGGTAGACTGGTCATAAAGGGATGGACACGGTCAGCGGCAGCACTCAGGTAGACTGTGGTCATAAAGGGATGGACACGGTCAGCGGCAGAACTCAGGTAGGCTGCGGTCATAATGTGATGGACATGGTCAGCAGCAGCACTCAGGTAGGCTGCGGTCATAATGTGATGGACATGGTCAGCAGCAGCACTCAGGTAGGCTGCGGTCATAATGTGATGGACATGGTCAGCAGCAGCACTCAGGTAGGCTGCGGTCATAATGTGATGGACATGGTCAGCAGCAGCACTCAGGTAGGCTGCGGTCATAAAGGGATGGACACGGTCAGCGGCAGCACTCAGGTAGACTGGTCATAAAGGGATGGACACGGTCAGCGGCAGAACTCAGGTACACTGGGGTCATAAAGGGATGGATACGGTCAGCGGCAGCACTCAGGTAGACTGCGGTCATAAAGGGATGGACACGGTCAGCGGCAGCACTCAGGTAGACTGGTCATAAAGGGATGGACACGGTCAGCGGCAGCACTCAGGTAGGCTGTGGTCATAAAGGGATGGACACGGTCAGTGGCAGAACTCAGGTAGACTGTGGTCATAAAGGGATGGACACGGTCAGTGGCAGAACTCAGGTAGGCTGCGGTCATAATGTGATGGACACGGTCAGCGGCAGCACTCAGGTAGACTGTGGTCATAAAGGGATGGACACGGTCAGTGGCAGAACTCAGGTAGACTGTGGTCATAAAGGGATGGACACGGTCAGCGGCAGAACTCAGGTAGGCTGCGGTCATAATGTGATGGACACGGTCAGCGGCAGCACTCAGGTAGACTGTGGTCATAAAGGGATGGACACGGTCAGTGGCAGAACTCAGGTAGGCTGCGGTCATAATGTGATGGACACGGTCAGCGGCAGCACTCAGGTAGACTGTGGTCATAAAGGGATGGACACGGTCAGTGGCAGAACTCAGGTAGACTGTGGTCATAAAGGGATGGACACGGTCAGCGGCAGAACTCAGGTAGGCTGCGGTCATAATGTGATGGACACGGTCAGCGGCAGCACTCAGGTAGACTGTGGTCATAAAGGGATGGACACGGTCAGTGGCAGAACTCAGGTAGGCTGCGGTCATAATGTGATGGACATGGTCAGCAGCAGCACTCAGGTAGGCTGCGGTCATAATGTGATGGACACGGTCAGCGGCAGCACTCAGGTAGACTGTGGTCATAAAGGGATGGACACGGTCAGCGGCAGCACTCAGGTAGACTGGTCATAAAGGGATGGACACGGTCAGCGGCAGCACTAAGGTAGACTGTGGTCATAAAGGGATGGACACGGTCAGCGGCAGAACTCAGGTAGACTGTGGTCATAAAGGGATGGACATGGTCAGCAGCAGCACTCAGGTAGACTGTGGTCATAAAGGGATGGACACGGTCAGCGGCAGCACTCAGGTAGACTGGTCATAAAGGGATGGACACGGTCAGCGGCAGCACTAAGGTAGACTGTGGTCATAAAGGGATGGACACGGTCAGCGGCAGAACTCAGGTAGGCTGCGGTCATAATGTGATGGACATGGTCAGCGGCAGCACTCAGGTAGACTGTGGTCATAAAGGGATGGACACGGTCAGCGGCAGAACTCAGGTAGGCTGCGGTCATAATGTGATGGACACGGTCAGCAGCAGCACTCAGGTAGGCTGCGGTCATAATGTGATGGACATGGTCAGCGGCAGCACTCAGGTAGACTGTGGTCATAAAGGGATGGACACGGTCAGCGGCAGCACTCAGGTAGACTGGTCATAAAGGGATGGACACGGTCAGCGGCAGCACTAAGGTAGACTGTGGTCATAAAGGGATGGACACGGTCAGCGGCAGAACTCAGGTAGGCTGCGGTCATAATGTGATGGACATGGTCAGCGGCAGCACTCAGGTAGACTGTGGTCATAAAGGGATGGACACGGTCAGCGGCAGAACTCAGGTAGGCTGCGGTCATAATGTGATGGACATGGTCAGCGGCAGCACTCAGGTAGACTGTGGTCATAAAGGGATGGACACGGTCAGCGGCAGAACTCAGGTAGGCTGCGGTCATAATGTGATGGACACGGTCAGCAGCAGCACTCAGGTAGGCTGCGGTCATAATGTGATGGACATGGTCAGCGGCAGCACTCAGGTAGACTGTGGTCATAAAGGGATGGACACGGTCAGCAGCAGCACTCAGGTAGGCTGCGGTCATAATGTGATGGACATGGTCAGCGGCAGCATTCAGGTAGACTGGTCATAAAGGGATGGACACGGTCAGCAGCAGCACTCAGGTAGACTCGTGGGGTGACGTAGGGTAGGCCCTCCTGCTGGCTGCAGCCAGGTATACTTGGCAACACGTGGCATAAGCATCTTTGATACCAATTGGCCAAAAATCCCTCGACCAATCAGAACAACGGATGCGCCCACAGTCTAATGCCAAGGTATTTTAGACAGATTTCACAATAAAAGTGAACTTTACATTTTGATGAACTTGCAAATTCTTCGTGGAAAAGGTAATGTGAAGATGGGATAAGATCAGGCAACATTATGTTAAACATTTCTAATAAGTGAATCAGGGATTCACTGGTTAAAATATGTCGTAACAGACTGGACATCAATATACTGTATTTTCTCCTTTTGAAAGAGGTACACCAGGATACAGCGGCTTGTAAGCTATACTTTCACTGTCCTGGAGAGAGTGAGAGTGAGAGAGAGAGAGAGAGAGAGAGATGTTAACATCTAAGCAGCAGCAGAATAAAATAGAAATATAATTTCAGAATGTTTTACTTATGCAAATGTCATTTTCGAGAAATGTTTGGCTCACATTATCACCAAATTGATGGCAATATCACCATTTACTACAAAACTTTGAACTCAATAATTAACAAAATAATATATAAGAAATAAATTGAGAAACTAAATTTCCTGTTATAGACAATTTATCTTAAAATAGTTTGATGTTCAGAATGCTCCTCACTCCACTTCACGCAACTTTAAAACACGTAAGGACCATGTTAGGCCAAAAGCTGAACAATGTTTGTGGGCAACACTCTTGATTTCCCCAGGAGATCTCGACATAGCATATACACTCACCTAAAGGATTATTA
Organism: Paramormyrops kingsleyae; assembly: GCF_048594095.1. Lineage (NCBI taxonomy): Eukaryota > Metazoa > Chordata > Actinopteri > Osteoglossiformes > Mormyridae > Paramormyrops > Paramormyrops kingsleyae. Next base: position 40,683,499 of record NC_132802.1, on the reverse strand, counting down.
GGAACACCTGTTCAATTTCTCATTAATGCAATTATCTAATCACAGGGCTCTAGAGTGCGACCTAATTTCTCAATGGTGTGACAAAAAAAATCAAAGGTTGCACCGGTGCGACCAGCCATTCGAGGGGGAAAAAAAACGAAACTCCGTGACTCTTAAAGTCTCCCTGTTGTTCAACAACAGACACACATTAGGCCCATATCGTGGTCTAAACCAATCAGAGATAGTGAAGGGCGGATCCCGCCCCCCCTCTGATTGGCCGTGGTCCAGATATTCCTGTACGTGTGTGTACGTTTGAAAATGCATGTGATGTAGTCAGACAGAGAGAGGTGAGTATCCCATCAGGTAAACAGTGGATGTAGCCGCGGATTATGAGAGAAGATGAAAAGAACGATTGACAGCTTTTTCGTTAAGAATGTTAAGTTAGGGCCTGATCCGTCCGAAAATCATAACCAATGCTCTGACACGGAGCCATCAACCTCCCAAGTTATAGCAAGCCCTGGTCCGGAGACGGCATTAGATAATGAGCCACATACGATCGAGTCCGAGCCCACTGAAATTAAAAGGGGTAAAGTGTATACATTTCGAAAAGAGTGGCTTGACCAGTTTCCCTGGCTAAGATACAGTAAAGCCGATAATATAATGCACTGTATTTACTGTAAAGAGTGTGGGAAGACCATGGCCGGCAGTAGTGCATTTGTGACTGGTTCTAATACATTTAGAATTGAAACGCTGAAAAAGCACAATGGCATGGTTGTTGGTGCCAGACGGGCCGGTCTGAGTATTTCACAATCTGCTCAGTTACTGGGATTTTCACGCACAACCATTTCTAGGGTTTACAAAGAATGGTGTGCAAAGGGAAAAACATCCAGTATGCGGCAGTCCTGTGGGCGAAAATGCCTTGTTGATGCTAGAGGTCAGAGGAGAATGGTCCGACTGATTCAAGCTGATAGAAGAGCAACTTTGGCTGAAATAACCACTCGTTACAACCGAGGTATCCAGCAAAGCACTTGTGAAGCCACAACACGCACAACCTTGAGGTGGATGGGCTACAACAGCAGAAGACCCCACCGGGTACCACTCATCTCCACTACAAATAGGAAAAAGAGGCTACAATTTGCACGAGCTCACCAAAATTGGACAGTTGAAGACTGGAAAAATGTTGCCTGGTCTGATGAGTCTCGATTTCTGTTGAGACATTCAAATGGTAGAGTCAGAATTTGGCGTAAACAGAATGAGAACATGGATCCATCATGCCTTGTTACCACTGTGCAGGCTGCTGCTGGTGGTGTAATGGTGTGGGGGATGTTTTCTTGGCACACTTTGGGCCCCTTAGTGCCAATTGGGCATCGTTTAAATGCCACGGCCTACCTGAGCATTGTTTCTGACCATGTCCATCCCTTTATGACCACCATGTACCCAACCTCTGATGGCTACTTCCAGGAGGATAATGCACCATGTCACAAAGCTCGAATCATTTCAAATTGGTTTCTTGAACATGACAATGAGTTCACTGTACTACAATGGCCCCAACAGTCACCAGATCTCAACCCAATAGAGCATCTTCGGGATGTGGTGGAACGGGAGCTTCGTGCCCTGGATGTGCATCCCACAAATCTCCATCAACTGCAAGATGCTATCCTATCAATATGGGCCAACATTTCTAAAGAATGCTTTCAGCACCTTGTTGAATCAATGCCACGTAGAATTAAGGCAGTTCTGAAGGCGAAAGGGGGTCAAACACCATATTAGTATGGTGTTCCTAATAATCCTTTAGGTGAGTGTATGTGTGTATGTGCACAATGAATGAATGGAATAAGCTGCTACAGTTACATTGAACCATGTGCTTGTGCTCATGTGCACAAGCACACACACACACACACACACACACACGCCGATGGGCTTTAAAGTTTAACTTTAGGTTTGTGAAAGCAGACATAATTATTTCTGTCAGGACCTCGATGTGTATCCAAGCCCCAAAAACACACTAACTCAGGCGTTCACGCAACTTATCGCGAAAAACCAGACAGAAATAGACTTGAAAATTTTAAAGAAAAGACATTAGCGGTTTTTGTTAATGTTTAAAGGTATAAAAAAACTTTTGCTGCCTTTCTTAAATGGCTAGAAAACATTGGCTCAACACCATTAAACACGGAATCCGCTGTTTGTAAACGGTCCGCATTTTACCCTCACCCCTAAAATAGTTGTGCTTGTTTCACATTTTCTCTTGTTTCGCTTGGGTATGCCTCTACTTAAATATTGTGTCTCTAATTTAGGGTGACCAGATAATCCATGTCAGGGAGGACACTTTGAGCTACTTCAGGTTTTACAAACTACTTTCAAATTGAAAGGCTCCTGTGCTCGGCTAATTAGTTCAGCTCTTCTTGTGCTTTGACTGGTTTATTTCCTTGACTGAAAGACTCATCCAGCTGTTTCACATTAACATTAGTGACACATGCATGATTATAGGAGACTGACCAATCAGCACACAGCAAGAACTCAGTGCTCAAGTGAAATCCAGGTCCGTTTAATTGAAATGGTAATTTACAATTCCTGTCCTAGCTCAGAGTGTCCTCCCTGACATGGATTATCTGGTCACCCTACTCTAATTAAAAGTTTGGCACCTGTGTCTCATTCACATAGGCTTTCACATATGCAAATTGCCACCCCTCTTCTGGGCTAATGCCGTACGGTCATTTTGACAACGAATTACCAGCGTTATTCGTTGATTTTTTTTGGTCTAAAATGTTTACTTTATTATTCACATTGGTAGAAAAGTGCTTCAATACTTTAAAAAAACGTCATGGTTTATTTGAAATAACTGGGCACTCCGTTTGTTGCTGCCATATTTTGAAATGGGTTGTCCAAGGAATCCTTATTCTTTGTTTGATGCCCCGGTTTCGGGTAAACATCCGCGACGGTTTGACTACACCATATGGCCAAAGTGGCCTGCGAACGGACGATCACCCTGATAACAAAATACAACTAAATACATCTTTCTGTCAGGATGTGGGGGGGTCTATGACATTCGGGCTAAGTGGAGGCAATAGCTTGGGAAGCCAGCCTATCTCAAAGCCTGTGGCCTGTTTGATTCTATCCCATGTTTCCTCCGTGTATGTCCGCTGTGATATGCTTAACAGACACGTTTGATGGCATTATTCTAACATAGCATGTTGCTAAATACCGCTCACTAGTTCCTACAGCTATTAAATGTATTTAAATGAAATCGGGGCATCTTGTTTAGAATAAAACTAAGAAAATACAGGTAGATAGATCTTTCGCGTTTGTTGCTGCCGCCGCCATTTTGAAATGCGCGTCTGCGTCAGTGCGCATGCGGAAGCTTCGCATCCCATAAGGCAGTTATTTGGCCCGCATTGTTCAAACCGGTGGCGCGCGCCTGGCCCTGCTCCTTGGATAATGGCAGCCTAGATCACGCTAGCTTTGTGCTACACTGACGGGACCCAGAGCCGCTATCGATGGATCTTCGCCTTTGGTGAAGTGTTTTTTTTCTCTTTGACATTGAAATAAAACTGTTAAACTGATTACGGCTTTTTCTCATTTTTAAAAACTTGGGCTAAAGTAGTTGTGCTTGTTTCACACTTTCTCTTGTTTCGCTTGGGTATGCCTCTACTTAAATATTGTGTCTCTAGTTAAAATTTCCGGACTTGAAATGCCCTTAGATTCAGAACATGAGAAGGGTAACACATTGAATAGACTAAAATGAAATTGGGTATGCCTCTACTTAAATATTGTGTCTCTAGTTAAAATTTCCGGACTTGAAATGCCCTTAGATTCAGAACATGAGAAGGGTAACACATTGAATAGACTAAAATGAAATTTGAATAAATAAATCATGTATATATGTTTTGTTTTAGGGCGTAACACTAGAAAACGCAGACGGTACGTTTTGCTGCTAGGTTGTTTCTCTTTTGTTTCAGGGACCGCAGGTCTGGGCCTTATGTCCTAAAAATTATATGACAATATTGCAAAATATTTATCACAAATGCATATGTAGAAAACAGACTACGACAGGTGCTTTTGAGTTTTTCTGATTATGATGACCGAATTGTTTTATTAAGAGTTATGGAGTATGTGACCGATATATTATTAAATTACACCAACAACCTCAATGGTATTTATGTAAAAATAGTATATTATGATTGTTAATTATGCAGATGTTTAGGCTATATTATGATGCTCAGGATACTCAAGTTAATGCTGATGATATGAATGCTCTATAAGATATTTTATCGATATCACAGCCTGATAACCTTACAAGCTGCATTACTTCTGCATGCATGTTATGTTGTTAGAATGAGCGTGCACCTCAGAGTAACAGTAAGTTTACACAATGTTTTATTGTTTATGTTTTAAAGCATCCAACGCATTTACAGGCCAGTCCTGATGCAACAAGGTTTTGCCTAGACGGTGTGTTCAGATGCCCATGCTGCACTTATGCAACTGACCAACAATTCAAATTTACAACACACATTCAGAGCCACGTGAGACATGCAGTACAGCATAGAGGTAATTCCTAATGATGTTTATTGGTCTATTGATTTTGGTGGTTTTAAAACATACACATGCTTAAATGTAGAATGCACTTCTTACAATCAAGATAGACAAAATGATGTGGAGTTCCTTAGTGGGAGTCCCTGAAGTCATGTGAATATTGGTAAGCTAATTTACCTATGTTTGTGTTTTGTTTGACACTGTAACTTTCTGATCAGCTACTCCTGACCTCACTCCCCCAGTCCCGTTCTGTGTATACCTTTCTTTTCTGTTGATAGCTTTGGTCTTCATGTTGCCGTCTTGCAGGTTTCTTCATCAGCAAATGCAACAATTATTGCAGACCCACAGGACACTTTCATTGTCTTTATTGCAGCCAAACAATAATACGCAAAGACCAGTTTAAACATCATGTATCCCAATGCATCAGTGAAACCAAGCCAACCACAACGGAAGCGCATCAGTCACCTCCCGCCTCTCCTGCTCCCTCCTTTACTGCTTCTGAAGCTGCATGTCCCCCTCCCCCAGTCCCCATCCTCCACCCCTCACTTTCTTCATGTTCCTCTGATCCTGGCTCCTCAGCAGCACCAGCACTACCACCCTCTCACCCAAAGAAAGCAGAAAACAGTGAAGTGTACTAGCTGTGACCTAATCCTTAATAGACGGAACCTACGGATACATCTTCGAAGACGTCACACTCCCATCAAAATGGACATTACGGCACAGAACCACCTCAGTGCTCAGTGTGTTGATTACACAAATGGAGTGTTTGCAGTAGCAAAGTCTTTTATAGCACCCAGCACACCAGTACGTGTCATTAAAAGGACATGGGGTCCTGAACAAAAAACAATGTGTGAGCTGGATATCTGCAGAATTAATGCAGAGTTTGCAGAGAGGTCAAACCTTCGTCCATTTGAGTGCCACCACATTCAGTCCCTCGTGTACTGCCCTCCAGCCAGAATGGACACTCCATCACTTACAGAGGATGTTTTGCAGGTGATGGTACATGACAAGTGGTTTGGGGAAGACAAAAAGGAAAGGTGTTTGGTACGTCAGAGAGAAGCAAATGATGCAGGAGTCCCGTTGTCCTGTCTGGTGACTGTGTGTGGACCCCCCTACAAAAAGCACATTTCTGTATACGAGTCAACTATCTCCTATTACAGCCGGCTTGGCAGAGTGGTGGTAAGGTACAATTCTAAAATCATTTCATGGCATTGTCCTTGCGCGAACCCAAGGCAGTCATGCATACCTAAATATGTTGCCAAGTGGCATTTATTTGAAACAGACCAGGCACTCTTCAGAAAAACCAGAAGTGTGGAGGAGAACATCACAGAACATTTTCCAATTGACATGGAAAGTTTTGACCTAGAAGAAGGAGCTCCATACTCACCTGAAGGCAAAAATCTGTCGCGGATGGTTCAATACATTTTTCATAAGAAGAAACTGCCTGCGATTTTCCCCTCAGACGTGGTCAAGACCATTCATTTCCCTGTGCACTTCATACCATCAGAAACCTTTTGCTCAGAATGTTTAGAGCCCACTCCTCTAAGCGAACCTGTGCTGATTACATCTAAGGCTAAAATCCTAACAATCACTGATGTCATAGAAGGTATGTTCTCTCTTTATTTAAATATTTATTATCGATATTTTAACATTTCATTACTCACTACATGTACTGTAAATGTCAGTGTAGCCATGACTTCCACTATCAGCAGCTTAGCCTCCTTCCCAGCAATTCACACTTGTATGCTTACTGAGATAATTTCATACACTGGCTTTTAGTACTGTGCAAAGTATAGAGACATGTCACAGTGTAAAATGGTGAAAGATAAATGTGTAACATTTACTGGTGCTTGTGTCCATTAGGAATTTCAGTGTACAGAAAATGGTGCTACAGGTGTGGTATGGCATATCGATACCAGGAGTGGACTGATGGTGTCCACAATTTCGATGACCACACACTTCTGTCCATATACATGTGCCATTTTCTACGCAATACACTTCAGGTAGGAACCATGTTCTGTTGTTTTAATCATTTAAAACAATTACGAATACTTTATCAAAATAATATATTGTAAAGCCTTTAAATGTCATACATCAATTTCACAGACTCATCAGGCAGTAGGGAGTGCCATGGATGTGTTGGAGAAGACCTCTGGTAAAACCTATCCATCCAGGGAAAGGGTCCTGCAGGCTTATTTAAGCTTTGAAGCACTGTCAGACCTCGGTTACACATATGCTTGTGTATCGTGTGGTTATCATCCAGTATCTGTTGTGATGGACCTTCATGAGAAGGGCGTTTTTAGCATGCCTGGTAAGTGAACACATTTATTCATTTTCTTAGTCTTACATTGTTTCAAGCACCACATATCCAGCTATGACTGTTTGGAACATGCTTACTTAAGTCTTGCTTTCCTTAGTGAGCAGCATTGAGGAACCATCTCAGACTTTTGATGGAAAGGTAAGTGTTGAAAATTTCTGGGAGATGGTTTCCCTTGAAATGATCAGCCGTGGGTTGGTCCCAAGTAAGTACAGTCCGCACAATGTTCTAGGTGGGATGACAGTATTCTAGCATTTACTTTGTTTATCGTGGAATAATGTACTGTTATGTTAATAATATTTTCTAACATCATTTAAAGGCAACAAGTCAAACCCATTTGTCGTCCATCCCAGTTACCATAGTTGGGCTCCGTGGATTGGTCCTCACACAAGAGATAGGGATGTTGTACTCAACACTGAATACAAAGAAGTGTATTCTGCTTGTAGTGCAAAGGAGGAATCTGAGTTTAACCTCACAGAGGACCGACTGACTGATGAACTTCTTAAGCTCAAGGTACTGAACTTAAGTCAATTTTTGTCAGTTTTGTCAAAGATGTGTGTTTTTGAACCACGCCAGACCAACTATACTAATGTTCATTATAGATGGAAGCTGTGCGTGCTCTGTGCCGACAGTGTGGCATAGACCCCAAAGGCTCACGGATGGACCTGGTAACGAGACTTCAACAAGAAATGAAGAACAGAGCGAGTTATGATAAGGTGTTTTCACAGATCTGGGGAGCTTCTGGTAAGTTGTGTTCTATTACTGAGAGACCGTTTTTACAGACAGTTCTTAGTTTCATTACTTGGAATGGTTGCACTCTGATTTACAGTTTCCTTAAACAGGTGGATGGGCTGTGGTCACCTGTCCTTGTGCTGTGGTGTATGGTGTTAAGTTCAACATAAGGGCTGAGAGCCCCCGGGACTTTGCTGACCTTTTATTGTCGATGAAACATTTTCCAAACATTGTATTATATGATTTTGCGAGAGGGTTGGCAACACATACCAACCTAAGAGATCCAGAATCATTACCCTTCAAACCTCATGGGGGTAGGTTACTTGAGCCTACTGAAGATAACATCAGATGTGCCACTACTGGACAGATAAAAGTGAGCTTGCCATGGCTAGTCACCAAGAAGCCAGTTCCTGATGAAAATGGCCACCCTATAACTGGATCGTCTGAGCATTATGCTCTTTATGATAGATTTCATGAGGCAAACTCAAAAGATGCCAGGGATGTCTTGCGAAAGGTGGAACTGGTCCCAGAGTTACGTGGTTGGATCAACAGCCCGTGTGCTGAACAGCTCTTTGCTGGAATGAGGAAAAACAATCATTTTCTCAACATGATGACTCCCTCATCGCATGTCTTTTTGATGCGAAATATTTTGTGTCACTACAACAATGCTAGAAATTCAAGAACCATAGAAAGCATGAAGAAGAGATTGGGCAAAGGAGTGGACATACAGTTAAATTCCAATGGTCAGACAGTTTTGGGTATGTATTCCACCCTCATTCTAAATTATTAGTGGTAATGTCATGTTTATGTCATGTTTATGTAATTTTGCTGTCCGGTGCCGTGAAGTTATATTTGTCTTTTAATTGTAGGTGATTCCTCATGTTTATTTTGCAATTTGAAAGATCATAAAGCTATAACTTACAAATCTGTCAGAAATGCTAGACAGCATAGCGTTGATGAGAAATGCATGCAGTACAACCGATTTAACTCATTCTAAATCATTTGGTTTAAAATGTGCTTTTTTGCAGCACCAGCTGAAGCACCAGCCGAACAAGCACAAACAACAACAGCAGCACCAGCTCATGGTATGACAACTGCAGCATCCCCTGGTATGAAGACAATATATATTTTTTGAGGGCCTGGTTGTACAACTTAATAAAAACCTTAACACATCCATGTTTTTTAGAATATGTATACTTATGTATGTTTGCAGTGGGTACTTGATCTGCAGCTAAATGTATACCAACCTTCAGCCACCCTAAGAAAGTGTTATATGCTTCATAAGATGGCTCAGTATCACAGAAATGTGGTGAAACACTTATTTGGTTAATATTTTCATGCATGGTCTGATATGTATGACAGGAGATCTACCAGTGTGCAGTGATGACTGCTGGGGACTACCACATCTGGAGCACACAAGTGCCCGATCGGAAATCAGAGACTCAGAGGTGCATGTTTTATGTTTTGTTCCTCCGTATTTGTTTGTTTGTTTATATATTGATTGACTCATTTGATTGATTGCCGCATGGGCTCTCTTAGTCGCAAATTTGGAAACCATTTAACAATTGGCAACCATTTCATGTAATACAGTTGTCATTGTTTATGGGTGTTATAACTTTTAACATCTAATGTATCGGTTATTATATTATTTATAACTTGGAAACAAACTATTCATTAATCAGTAATACAATTCCTTTTGTGTCATACTTTTTAAATATTTTCTGTGATGCCTCGTAGTGCATGGCATATAAGTGAAGTGATTAGTTGTCATTGACACACCACAGCACACAGTGCACAACAACAAAATGTGTACTCTGCATTTAACCTATATGACACCATGACATTGCAGAGGAGAGCAGTGCTTGGGGGTGGTACCTTGCTCAGGGTACTTCAGTGGCACCTTTCGATTACAAGTGCACTTCCCTATCCATTAGGCCACCACTGACCCTATTACAAACAGCAGCATAATTTAATGGAGTCAGATTAATTGGTCTTAGTGATCTGATCTGAAGGTGGGGATTAGGGTTGTAACGGTATGAGATTTTCACGGTATGATAATCGTCTCAGAAAATATCACGGTTTCGTGGTATACGGTATTAAACTATCATTATTATTAGTATAATCATCAGCTACAATGACCCTTAAATGAATAAAAAGAGATATGGTTTTTGGATGAACATGGTTTATTGTAACAAACTTTTTTTTAATGAAAATAAAAAAAACTTATGGAAGTATGAGTCTAACTTTTGGGGGAAAAATAAATAAAATAAAGCTGCGCATCTCCCATTTGAACAAAATAAGGAATAAGTTATTTCTCTTTATATTAGACAAGAATAAATCAAACTGTCCTTCCTCTTTAACAGCATATATGGGAGAGCAATATGTGCAGGGTCATGTTTGTTAATATTTTCCTGAGATTATCATAGCAGCATGCATTTCTTTGCTTTTTTTCAGGTCAGATTATGATGAAGAAATGTAAGCATGTTGAGATTTTCAGGGCTCAATCTTGACCGCTGAGGTGAGAGAATGTGTCCACTTGTACTAAACACCTATGAGTTTTCAGTTAGTGTATTTGATGATTATTCTTTTAAATAAAATTATAAAATGATCATTAAGTGTTCTCTTGAGAGTAGCTCTGGATATGTTCATGTGTTCACGTCTTCACATAGTGAATGAGACAGCAGACGCTTTAAAAACCATGACCATCATGCAGTGGCGGTTTTAGGCATGGGCGAACGGGGCAGCCGCCTGGGGCGGCACTTTTTCATGTCACGTGGGGGGCGGCACACGAACTTGGAGGAAAACAAAAATAATCTAAATAAAGCGTTTTTCTAGAGGATGGGCGAGCGGAGACGATAAGGGATGAAGTTGGGAGGGCGCCGGGAGGGATTCTATGGGGGGCGGCACACGAACCTGGAGGACAAAATAATCATCTGTGCCGCTGTGTGTGTGTGTGTGTGTGTGTGTGTGTGTGTGTAGGGGGGGGGGGGGGGGGTAGTTGGTTAATGAGCAAGCGGCAGCCTTTTTGCGCTGTATATTCACAGACGCACATCGCGATTTAATTTGCTGCACAGCTATATTTTGATTTATTCATCCATCTATCTATCAAATCGGACATTTTACGTGGCATCTGAATTATACTGTAATTGACTCCAATTACATGACTGGATTCCGGGATTCCCTCTGCATCACAGAAATAATACGGCTTTAAGTTATAAATGGAACTTACCTTTATCTTCACGGAGGGATGGTGTTCGCGAATATGGGAGAACATGTTCGACGTATTTCCTCCTTTTGCGGCCACTGTTCGTCCACATTTCTTGCAAACTGGATATCCACCCCACGATCATTTTTCGGATACCCAAAATATTCCCATACTGCAGATTTTAATTTTTTTTTCGGCAGGAAATAGAGATTAGAATTTGCAGCCACTATCGGACATTTTCGCCGCTGTGCATTTATGGGTGGAGTCTAAGCAGTAAAGCGGAAAGAAGTTGCATATACACAGCAGCGCAGGTGAGATCTGGTTTCTTTTTTTTTTTTCCAAACCGCGGATAGGCAAATGTGCATGATATGATAATCGTACATGTCAATATCACAATAAACCGCCATACCGGTATACCGTTACAACCCTAGTGGGGATTGATACACCTTACAAAGTTGATGCTGTAATATTTATCACTCTGATGCATTGTTCTGACCCATATGCATATAAGCCTTTCAGTCTGACAAGCTGGTAGTATCATGACTGCCTTTTTCCAGGTCTGGTGCCCAACGTGATCAAATTGTTTTACACCTGTGCCCTCAGGTGGAGTCAACTCTATGTTATACCATTACAATATGTCATAGTTTTACAATAGTTGTGACAATATAATTTCTTTTAGGAAAATTCAATGTGTTGAAAGCACAGATGGTAGAGGAGGAGGAATGGGTTCCATCTCCATTGAACAGGTATTTATGTAGCTGATCTTACAGCTGAACCTGCTGTTTTTCTCTTTTTTTCTCTGTGCTTACTGTGCTGTACCCTACAAAAATGTGAAAACAATGAGCTTCATTTTAAGCAGTTGGAGTTGGAATGTAGAAGTCATGCTATTTTTGTCTGTTTTTGTTATATTACAGAACTATTGTAAAATAATATTTGCGTGCTTGTATGATTTCTTTCACAGATCCCCCTCGACGTCCTGGAGGATATCCTTTTAGAAGTAGTCCTGTTCGAGGGTGACAAAGCTTTTTTAAAGCTGTCACTTGTTTGTCACCTTTTTTTGGGACTTAGTCGGAAGGGAAACATTCCGTGCCCGAGCGCATTTTCAGTGGCTTGACAGTAGGTATAAAACATATTATGATATTTGAATACCCTTTGAGTTAGGATGTTTGTATTCCCATTAACAAGGGATTTTACTCTAATGAATCATTCTTAAATTTGAAACCTACAGGTGTAGTCCCATGGAAACTGTACAGTGCGGCCTATCAAGCACAATTCCGACGATTGTATCGCCTGGAATGCTGCCAGCACTGTCTAGAGACTTATAAGAACAGCTTACCAGGTATGCATACTGTGTAAGAATGTTGACAATTGTTGCTGAAGTCAGTGGTTGCAAAAAGAAAGTCACCAGAACAATTTATTGTGTGTCAGGTCCTGAATATTTTCTTGAAAGTATGCAATGAAAAACATTGTTGCTCTGTTTTGATACTAAGTATGCTTGCTTATTATTTATTGTCCCATAGGCTACATTGGGCGTGGAAGACGAGGGGAACTTCACACAGCCTGGGTTCTGCAGCGAGTTCTGCAAACACCTTACGGAAGACTTGGGTGTGTGAATGGGTGGGTGGGTCAGTGAGTGAGTGAGTGAATGGGTGGGTATGTAAGGAAAATAGCAAATTGGATGACTTTGGAATAAAAAAATAACAGCTACTATGCCTCTGTTTCCTTGTCTACACACAGACTACACACATGACCGAACCACATTTTAAGTTTTATCAGCTTTTCATTAAAAAGCACAGTGGCACCCAATTGTGATGAGTTACTGTATGTGGAAATGAGTGGCACCTCTGTATCATTTGTGAATAATTTGTCATCTCATATCGACATTAAATCATAAGTTTATTTAATTTTAATGTTGGCACAGAAATAAGTTACAGTGCCTTTGGAAATGCAATAAAATGCTCATTTGGAAAACGTTTAACTATCCTTTGTAATTGAGTAAAATTATGATAACCGAATACTTTTATAAGGCACTGTATACTTGATTGCAATGGGTTTTATTACTTTCCGGCTATATTAATACACCAATCAATATGTTAACCAATCATCACAGACAAGCATTACATCGATATCGGATTGAAACTATATTATGGCCATCCTACAGCTACATAAACAAGGGTAAATAGTCCTACTTTCACTGTCCTGGAGAGAGAGAGCGAGAGAGACAGAGATGTAAACATGTAAGCAGCAGCAGAATAAAATAGAAATATGATTTCAGAATGTTTTACTTACTGTATGCAAATGTCATTTTCGAGAAATGTTTGGCTCGCATTATCACCAAATTGATGACAATATCACCATTTACTACAAAACTTTGAACTCAATAATTAACAAAATAATATATAAGAAATAAATTGAGAAACTAAATTTCCTGTTACAGACAATTTATCTTAAAATAGTTTGATGTTCAGAATGCTCCTCACTCCACTTCACGCAACTTTAAAACACGCAAGGACCATGTTAGGCCAAAAGCTGAACAATGTTTGTGGGCAACACTCTTGATTTCCCCAGGAGATCTAGACATAGCATATATGCTCACCTAAAGGATTATTAGGAACACCTGTTCAATTTCTCATTAATGCAATTATCTAATCAACCAATCACATGGCAGTTGCTTCAATGCATTTAGGGGTGTGGTCCTGGTCAAGACAATCTCCTGAACTCCAAACTGAATGTCAGAATGGGAAAGAAAGGTGATTTAAGCAATTTTGAGCGTGGCATAGTTGTTGGTGCCAGACGGGCCGGTCTGAGTATTTCACAATCTGCTCAGTTACTGGGATTTTCACGCACAACCATTTCTAGGGTTTACAAAGAATGGTGTGCAAAGGGAAAAACATCCAGTATGCGGCAGTCCCGTTGGGCGAAAATGCCTTGTTGATGCTAGAGGTCAGAGGAGAATGGTCCGACTGATTCAAGCTGATAGAAGAGCAACTGAAAGTCCAAAAACCAACTGAGTGGTTGGCTGAAATAACCACTCGTTACAACCGAGGTATGCAGCAAAGCATTTGTGAAGCCACAACACGCACAACCTTGAGGCGGATGGGCTACAACAGCAGAAGACCCCACCGGGTACCACTCATCTCCACTACAAATAGGAAAAAGAGGCTACAATTTGCACGAGCTCACCAAAATTGGACAGTTGAAGACTGGAAAAATGTTGCCTGGTCTGATGAGTCTCGATTTCTGTTGAGACATTCAAATGGTAGAGTCAGAATTTGGCGTAAACAGAATGAGAACATGGATCCATCATGCCTTGTTACCACTGTGCAGGCTGCTGGTGGTGGTGTAATGGTGTGGGGGATGTTTTCTTGGCACACTTTAGGCCCCTTAGTGCCAATTGGGCATCGTTTAAATGCCACGGCCTACCTGAGCATTGTTTCTGACCATGTCCATCCCTTTATGACCACCATGTACCCATCCTCTGATGGCTACTTCCAGCAGGATAATGCACCATGTCACAAAGCTCGAATCATTTCAAATTGATTTCTTGAACATGACAGTGAGTTCACTGTACTACAATGGCCCCAACAGTCACCAGATCTCAACCCAATAGAGCATCTTCGGGATGTGTTGGAACGGGAGCTTCGTGCCCTGGATGTGCATCCCACAAATCTCCATCAACTGCAAGATGCTATCCTATCAATATGGGCCAACATTTCTAAAGAATGCTTTCAGCACCTTGTTGAATCAATGCCACGTAGAATTAAGGCAGTTCTGAAGGCGAAAGGGGGTCAAACACCATATTAGTATGGTGTTCCTAATAATCCTTTAGGTGAGTGTATGTGTGTATGTGCACAATGAATGAATGGAATAAGCTGCTACAGTTACATTGAACCATGTGCTTGTGCTCATGTGCACAAGCACACACACACACACACACGCCGATGGGCTTTAAAGTTTAACTTTAGGTTTGTGAAAGCAGACATAATTATTTCTGTCAGGACCTCGATGTGTATCCAAGCCCCAAAAACACACTAACTCAGGCGTTCACGCAACTTATCGCGAAAAACCAGACAGAAATAGACTTGAAAATTTTAAAGAAAAGACATTAGCGGTTTTTGTTAATGTTTAAAGGTATAAAAAAAAACCTTTGCTGCCTTTCTTAAATGGCTAGAAAACATTGCCTCAACACTATTAAACACGGAATCCGCTGTTTGTAAACGGTCCGCATTTTACCCTCACCGCTAAAATAGTTGTGCTTGTTTCACACTTTCTCTTGTTTCGCTTGGGTATGCCTCTACTTAAATATTGTGTCTCTAGTTAAAAGTTTGGGACCTGTGTCTCATTCACATAGGCTTTCACATATGCAAATTGCCACCCCTCTTCTGGGCTAATGCCGTACGCTCATTTTGACAACGAATTACCAGCGTTATTCGTTGATTTTTTTGTCTAAAATGTTTATTATTCACATTGGTAGAAAAGTGCTTCAATACTTTAAAAAAAAGGTCATGGTTTATTTGAAATAACTGGGCACTCCGTTTGTTGCTGCCATATTTTGAAATGGGTTGTCTAAGGAATCCTTATTCTTTGTTTGATGCCCCGGTTTCGGGTAAACATCCGCGACGGTTTATGACTACACCACATGGCCAAAGTGGCCTGCGAACGGACGATCACCCTGATAACAAAATACAACTAAATACATCTTTGTCAGGATGTGGGGGGGGGGAGAGGTCTATGACATTCGGGCTAAATGGGGGCAATAGCTTGGGGAGCCAGCCTATCTCAAAGCCTGTGGCCTGTTTGATTCTACCCCATGTTTCCTCCGTGTATGTCCGCTGTGATATGCTTAACAGACACGTTTGATGGCATTATTCTAACATAGCATGTTGCTAAATACCGCTCACTAGTTCCTACAGCTATTAAATGTATTTAAATGAAATCGGGGCATCTTGTTTAGAATAAAACTAAGAAAATACAGGAGATCGATCTTTCGCGTGTGTTGCTGCCGCCGCCATTTTGAAAGGCGCGTCTGCGTCACTGCGCATGCGCAAGCTTCGCATCCCATAAGGCAGTTATTTCGCCCGCATTGTTCAAACGAGTGGCACGCGCCTGGCCCTGCTCCTTGGATAATGGCAGCTTAGATCACGCTAGCTTTGTGCTACGCTGACGGGACCCAGAGCCGCTATGGATGGATCTTCGCCTTTGGTGAAGTGTTTTTTTTTCTCTTTGACATTGAAATAAAACTGTTAAACTGATTACGGCTTTTTCTCATTTTTAAAAACTTGGGCTAAAGTAGTTGTGCTTGTTTCACACTTTCTCTTGTTTCGCTTGGGTATGCCTCTACTTAAATATTGTGTCTCTAGTTAAAAGTTTTGGACCTGTGTCTCATTCACATAGGCTTTCACATATGCAAATTGCCACCCCTCTTCTGGGCTAATGCCGTACGCTCATTTTGACAACGAATTACCAGCGTTATTCGTTGATTTTTTTTGTCTAAAATGTTTATTATTCACATTGGTAGAAAAGTGCTTCAATACTTTAAAAAAAAAGGTCATGGTTTATTTGAAATAACTGGGCACTCCGTTTGTTGCTGCCATATTTTGAAATGGGTTGTCTAAGGAATCCTTATTCTTTGTTTGATGCCCCGGTTTCGGGTAAACATCCGCGACGGTTTATGACTACACCACATGGCCAAAGTGGCCTGCGAACGGACGATCACCCTGATAACAAAATACAACTAAATACATCTTTGTCAGGATGTGGGGGGGGGGGAGAGGTCTATGACATTCGGGCTAAATGGGGGCAATAGCTTGGGGAGCCAGCCTATCTCAAAGCCTGTGGCCTGTTTGATTCTACCCCATGTTTCCTCCGTGTATGTCCGCTGTGATATGCTTAACAGACACGTTTGATGGCATTATTCTAACATAGCATGTTGCTAAATACCGCTCACTAGTTCCTACAGCTATTAAATGTATTTAAATGAAATCGGGGCATCTTGTTTAGAATAAAACTAAGAAAATACAGGAGATCGATCTTTCGCGTGTGTTGCTGCCGCCGCCATTTTGAAAGGCGCGTCTGCGTCACTGCGCATGCGCAAGCTTCGCATCCCATAAGGCAGTTATTTCGCCCGCATTGTTCAAACGGGTGGCACGCGCCTGGCCCTGCTCCTTGGATAATGGCAGCCTAGATCACGCTAGCTTTGTGCTACACTGACGGGACCCAGAGCCGCTATGGATGGATCTTCGCCTTTGGTGAAGTGTTTTTTTTTCTCTTTGACATTGAAATAAAACTGTTAAACTGATTACGGCTTTTTCTCATTTTTAAAAACTTGGGCTAAAGTAGTTGTGCTTGTTTCACACTTTCTCTTGTTTCGCTTGGGTATGCCTCTACTTAAATATTGTGTCTCTAGTTAAAAGTTTTGGACCTGTGTCTCATTCACATAGGCTTTCACATATGCAAATTGCCACCCCTCTTCTGGGCTAATGCCGTACGCTCATTTTGACAACGAATTACCAGCGTTATTCGTTGATTTTTTTTGTCTAAAATGTTTATTATTCACATTGATAGAAAAGTGCTTCAATACTTTAAAAAAAAGGTCATGGTTTATTTGAAATAACTGGGCACTCCGTTTGTTGCTGCCATATTTTGAAATGGGTTGTCTAAGGAATCCTTATTCTTTGTTTGATGCCCCGGTTTCGGGTAAACATCCGCGACGGTTTATGACTACACCACATGGCCAAAGTGGCCTGCGAACGGACGATCACCCTGATAACAAAATACAACTAAATACATCTTTGTCAGGATGTGGGGGGGGGGAGAGGTCTATGACATTCGGGCTAAATGGGGGCAATAGCTTGGGGAGCCAGCCTATCTCAAAGCCTGTGGCCTGTTTGATTCTACCCCATGTTTCCTCCGTGTATGTCCGCTGTGATATGCTTAACAGACACGTTTGATGGCATTATTCTAACATAGCATGTTGCTAAATACCGCTCACTAGTTCCTACAGCTATTAAATGTATTTAAATGAAATCGGGGCATCTTGTTTAGAATAAAACTAAGAAAATACAGGAGATCGATCTTTCGCGTGTGTTGCTGCCGCCGCCATTTTGAAAGGCGCGTCTGCGTCACTGCGCATGCGCAAGCTTCGCATCCCATAAGGCAGTTATTTCGCCCGCATTGTTCAAACGGGTGGCACGCGCCTGGCCCTGCTCCTTGGATAATGGCAGCCTAGATCACGCTAGCTTTGTGCTACGCTGACGGGACCCAGAGCCGCTATGGATGGATCTTCGCCTTTGGTGAAGTGTTTTTTTTTCTCTTTGACATTGAAATAAAACTGTTAAACTGATTACGGCTTTTTCTCATTTTTAAAAACTTGGGCTAAAGTAGTTGTGCTTGTTTCACACTTTCTCTTGTTTCGCTTGGGTATGCCTCTACTTAAATATTGTGTCTCTAGTTAAAAGTTTTGGACCTGTGTCTCATTCACATAGGCTTTCACATATGCAAATTGCCACCCCTCTTCTGGGCTAATGCCGTACGCTCATTTTGACAACGAATTACCAGCGTTATTCGTTGATTTTTTTTGTCTAAAATGTTTATTATTCACATTGGTAGAAAAGTGCTTCAATACTTTAAAAAAAAGGTCATGGTTTATTTGAAATAACTGGGCACTCCGTTTGTTGCTGCCATATTTTGAAATGGGTTGTCTAAGGAATCCTTATTCTTTGTTTGATGCCCCGGTTTCGGGTAAACATCCGCGACGGTTTATGACTACACCACATGGCCAAAGTGGCCTGCGAACGGACGATCACCCTGATAACAAAATACAACTAAATACATCTTTGTCAGGATGTGGGGGGGGGGGAGAGGTCTATGACATTCGGGCTAAATGGGGGCAATAGCTTGGGGAGCCAGCCTATCTCAAAGCCTGTGGCCTGTTTGATTCTACCCCATGTTTCCTCCGTGTATGTCCGCTGTGATATGCTTAACAGACACGTTTGATGGCATTATTCTAACATAGCATGTTGCTAAATACCGCTCACTAGTTCCTACAGCTATTAAATGTATTTAAATGAAATCGGGGCATCTTGTTTAGAATAAAACTAAGAAAATACAGGAGATCGATCTTTCGCGTGTGTTGCTGCCGCCGCCATTTTGAAAGGCGCGTCTGCGTCACTGCGCATGCGCAAGCTTCGCATCCCATAAGGCAGTTATTTCGCCCGCATTGTTCAAACGGGTGGCACGCGCCTGGCCCTGCTCCTTGGATAATGGCAGCCTAGATCACGCTAGCTTTGTGCTACGCTGACGGGACCCAGAGCCGCTATGGATGGATCTTCGCCTTTGGTGAAGTGTTTTTTTTTCTCTTTGACATTGAAATAAAACTGTTAAACTGATTACGGCTTTTTCTCATTTTTAAAAACTTGGGCTAAAGTAGTTGTGCTTGTTTCACACTTTCTCTTGTTTCGCTTGGGTATGCCTCTACTTAAATATTGTGTCTCTAGTTAAAAGTTTTGGACCTGTGTCTCATTCACATAGGCTTTCACATATGCAAATTGCCACCCCTCTTCTGGGCTAATGCCGTACGCTCATTTTGACAACGAATTACCAGCGTTATTCGTTGATTTTTTTTGTCTAAAATGTTTATTATTCACATTGGTAGAAAAGTGCTTCAATACTTTAAAAAAAAGGTCATGGTTTATTTGAAATAACTGGGCACTCCGTTTGTTGCTGCCATATTTTGAAATGGGTTGTCTAAGGAATCCTTATTCTTTGTTTGATGCCCCGGTTTCGGGTAAACATCCGCGACGGTTTATGACTACACCACATGGCCAAAGTGGCCTGCGAACGGACGATCACCCTGATAACAAAATACAACTAAATACATCTTTGTCAGGATGTGGGGGGGGGGGAGAGGTCTATGACATTCGGGCTAAATGGGGGCAATAGCTTGGGGAGCCAGCCTATCTCAAAGCCTGTGGCCTGTTTGATTCTACCCCATGTTTCCTCCGTGTATGTCCGCTGTGATATGCTTAACAGACACGTTTGATGGCATTATTCTAACATAGCATGTTGCTAAATACCGCTCACTAGTTCCTACAGCTATTAAATGTATTTAAATGAAATCGGGGCATCTTGTTCAGAATAAAACTAAGAAAATACAGGAGATCGATCTTTCGCGTGTGTTGCTGCCGCCGCCATTTTGAAAGGCGCGTCTGCGTCACTGCGCATGCGCAAGCTTCGCATCCCATAAGGCAGTTATTTCGCCCGCATTGTTCAAACGGGTGGCACGCGCCTGGCCCTGCTCCTTGGATAATGGCAGCCTAGATCACGCTAGCTTTGTGCTACGCTGACGGGACCCAGAGCCGCTATGGATGGATCTTCGCCTTTGGTGAAGTGTTTTTTTTTCTCTTTGACATTGAAATAAAACTGTTAAACTGATTACGGCTTTTTCTCATTTTTAAAAACTTGGGCTAAAGTAGTTGTGCTTGTTTCACACTTTCTCTTGTTTCGCTTGGGTATGCCTCTACTTAAATATTGTGTCTCTAGTTAAAAGTTTTGGACCTGTGTCTCATTCACATAGGCTTTCACATATGCAAATTGCCACCCCTCTTCTGGGCTAATGCCGTACGCTCATTTTGACAACGAATTACCAGCGTTATTCGTTGATTTTTTTTGTCTAAAATGTTTATTATTCACATTGGTAGAAAAGTGCTTCAATACTTTAAAAAAAAGGTCATGGTTTATTTGAAATAACTGGGCACTCCGTTTGTTGCTGCCATATTTTGAAATGGGTTGTCTAAGGAATCCTTATTCTTTGTTTGATGCCCCGGTTTCGGGTAAACATCCGCGACGGTTTATGACTACACCACATGGCCAAAGTGGCCTGCGAACGGACGATCACCCTGATAACAAAATACAACTAAATACATCTTTGTCAGGATGTGGGGGGGGGGGGAGAGGTCTATGACATTCGGGCTAAATGGGGGCAATAGCTTGGGGAGCCAGCCTATCTCAAAGCCTGTGGCCTGTTTGATTCTACCCCATGTTTCCTCCGTGTATGTCCGCTGTGATATGCTTAACAGACACGTTTGATGGCATTATTCTAACATAGCATGTTGCTAAATACCGCTCACTAGTTCCTACAGCTATTAAATGTATTTAAATGAAATCGGGGCATCTTGTTTAGAATAAAACTAAGAAAATACAGGAGATCGATCTTTCGCGTGTGTTGCTGCCGCCGCCATTTTGAAAGGCGCGTCTGCGTCACTGCGCATGCGCAAGCTTCGCATCCCATAAGGCAGTTATTTCGCCCGCATTGTTCAAACGGGTGGCACGCGCCTGGCCCTGCTCCTTGGATAATGGCAGCCTAGATCACGCTAGCTTTGTGCTACGCTGACGGGACCCAGAGCCGCTATGGATGGATCTTCGCCTTTGGTGAAGTGTTTTTTTTTCTCTTTGACATTGAAATAAAACTGTTAAACTGATTACGGCTTTTTCTCATTTTTAAAAACTTGGGCTAAAGTAGTTGTGCTTGTTTCACACTTTCTCTTGTTTCGCTTGGGTATGCCTCTACTTAAATATTGTGTCTCTAGTTAAAAGTTTTGGACCTGTGTCTCATTCACATAGGCTTTCACATATGCAAATTGCCACCCCTCTTCTGGGCTAATGCCGTACGCTCATTTTGACAACGAATTACCAGCGTTATTCGTTGATTTTTTTTGTCTAAAATGTTTATTATTCACATTGGTAGAAAAGTGCTTCAATACTTTAAAAAAAAGGTCATGGTTTATTTGAAATAACTGGGCACTCCGTTTGTTGCTGCCATATTTTGAAATGGGTTGTCTAAGGAATCCTTATTCTTTGTTTGATGCCCCGGTTTCGGGTAAACATCCGCGACGGTTTATGACTACACCACATGGCCAAAGTGGCCTGCGAACGGACGATCACCCTGATAACAAAATACAACTAAATACATCTTTGTCAGGATGTGGGGGGGGGGGAGAGGTCTATGACATTCGGGCTAAATGGGGGCAATAGCTTGGGGAGCCAGCCTATCTCAAAGCCTGTGGCCTGTTTGATTCTACCCCATGTTTCCTCCGTGTATGTCCGCTGTGATATGCTTAACAGACACGTTTGATGGCATTATTCTAACATAGCATGTTGCTAAATACCGCTCACTAGTTCCTACAGCTATTAAATGTATTTAAATGAAATCGGGGCATCTTGTTTAGAATAAAACTAAGAAAATACAGGAGATCGATCTTTCGCGTGTGTTGCTGCCGCCGCCATTTTGAAAGGCGCGTCTGCGTCACTGCGCATGCGCAAGCTTCGCATCCCATAAGGCAGTTATTTCGCCCGCATTGTTCAAACGGGTGGCACGCGCCTGGCCCTGCTCCTTGGATAATGGCAGCCTAGATCACGCTAGCTTTGTGCTACGCTGACGGGACCCAGAGCCGCTATGGATGGATCTTCGCCTTTGGTGAAGTGTTTTTTTTTCTCTTTGACATTGAAATAAAACTGTTAAACTGATTACGGCTTTTTCTCATTTTTAAAAACTTGGGCTAAAGTAGTTGTGCTTGTTTCACACTTTCTCTTGTTTCGCTTGGGTATGCCTCTACTTAAATATTGTGTCTCTAGTTAAAAGTTTTGGACCTGTGTCTCATTCACATAGGCTTTCACATATGCAAATTGCCACCCCTCTTCTGGGCTAATGCCGTACGCTCATTTTGACAACGAATTACCAGCGTTATTCGTTGATTTTTTTTGTCTAAAATGTTTATTATTCACATTGGTAGAAAAGTGCTTCAATACTTTAAAAAAAAGGTCATGGTTTATTTGAAATAACTGGGCACTCCGTTTGTTGCTGCCATATTTTGAAATGGGTTGTCTAAGGAATCCTTATTCTTTGTTTGATGCCCCGGTTTCGGGTAAACATCCGCGACGGTTTATGACTACACCACATGGCCAAAGTGGCCTGCGAATGGACGATCACCCTGATAACAAAATACAACTAAATACATCTTTGTCAGGATGTGGGGGGGGGGGAGGTCTATGACATTCGGGCTAAATGGGGGCAATAGCTTGGGGAGCCAGCCTATCTCAAAGCCTGTGGCCTGTTTGATTCTACCCCATGTTTCCTCCGTGTATGTCCGCTGTGATATGCTTAACAGACACGTTTGATGGCATTATTCTAACATAGCATGTTGCTAAATACCGCTCACTAGTTCCTACAGCTATTAAATGTATTTAAATGAAATCGGGGCATCTTGTTTAGAATAAAACTAAGAAAATACAGGAGATCGATCTTTCGCGTGTGTTGCTGCCGCCGCCATTTTGAAAGGCGCGTCTGCGTCACTGCGCATGCGCAAGCTTCGCATCCCATAAGGCAGTTATTTCGCCCGCATTGTTCAAACGGGTGGCACGCGCCTGGCCCTGCTCCTTGGATAATGGCAGCCTAGATCACGCTAGCTTTGTGCTACACTGACGGGACCCAGAGCCGCTATGGATGGATCTTCGCCTTTGGTGAAGTGTTTTTTTTTCTCTTTGACATTGAAATAAAACTGTTAAACTGATTACGGCTTTTTCTCATTTTTAAAAACTTGGGCTAAAGTAGTTGTGCTTGTTTCACACTTTCTCTTGTTTCGCTTGGGTATGCCTCTACTTAAATATTGTGTCTCTAGTTAAAATTTCCGGACTTGAAATGCCCTTAGATTCAGAACATGAGAAGGGTAACACATTGAATAGACTAAAATGAAATTGGGTATGCCTCTACTTAAATATTGTGTCTCTAGTTAAAATTTCCGGACTTGAAATGCCCTTAGATTCAGAACATGAGAAGGGTAACACATTGAATAGACTAAAATGAAATTTGAATAAATAAATCATGTATATATGTTTTGTTTTAGGGCGTAACACTAGAAAACGCAGACGGTACGTTTTGCTGCTAGGTTGTTTCTCTTTTGTTTCAGGGACCGCAGGTCTGGGCCTTATGTCCTAAAAATTATATGACAATATTGCAAAATATTTATCACAAATGCATATGTAGAAAACAGACTACGACAGGTGCTTTTGAGTTTTTCTGATTATGATGACCGAATTGTTTTATTAAGAGTTATGGAGTATGTGACCGATATATTATTAAATTACACCAACAACCTCAATGGTATTTATGTAAAAATAGTATATTATGATTGTTAATTATGCAGATGTTTAGGCTATATTATGATGCTCAGGATACTCAAGTTAATGCTGATGATATGAATGCTCTATAAGATATTTTATCGATATCACAGCCTGATAACCTTACAAGCTGCATTACTTCTGCATGCATGTTATGTTGTTAGAATGAGCGTGCACCTCAGAGTAACAGTAAGTTTACACAATGTTTTATTGTTTATGTTTTAAAGCATCCAACGCATTTACAGGCCAGTCCTGATGCAACAAGGTTTTGCCTAGACGGTGTGTTCAGATGCCCATGCTGCACTTATGCAACTGACCAACAATTCAAATTTACAACACACATTCAGAGCCACGTGAGACATGCAGTACAGCATAGAGGTAATTCCTAATGATGTTTATTGGTCTATTGATTTTGGTGGTTTTAAAACATACACATGCTTAAATGTAGAATGCACTTCTTACAATCAAGATAGACAAAATGATGTGGAGTTCCTTAGTGGGAGTCCCTGAAGTCATGTGAATATTGGTAAGCTAATTTACCTATGTTTGTGTTTTGTTTGACACTGTAACTTTCTGATCAGCTACTCCTGACCTCACTCCCCCAGTCCCGTTCTGTGTATACCTTTCTTTTCTGTTGATAGCTTTGGTCTTCATGTTGCCGTCTTGCAGGTTTCTTCATCAGCAAATGCAACAATTATTGCAGACCCACAGGACACTTTCATTGTCTTTATTGCAGCCAAACAATAATACGCAAAGACCAGTTTAAACATCATGTATCCCAATGCATCAGTGAAACCAAGCCAACCACAACGGAAGCGCATCAGTCACCTCCCGCCTCTCCTGCTCCCTCCTTTACTGCTTCTGAAGCTGCATGTCCCCCTCCCCCAGTCCCCATCCTCCACCCCTCACTTTCTTCATGTTCCTCTGATCCTGGCTCCTCAGCAGCACCAGCACTACCACCCTCTCACCCAAAGAAAGCAGAAAACAGTGAAGTGTACTAGCTGTGGCCTAATCCTTAATAGACGGAACCTACGGATACATCTTCGAAGACGTCACACTCCCATCAAAATGGACATTACGGCACAGAACCACCTCAGTGCTCAGTGTGTTGATTACACAAATGGAGTGTTTGCAGTAGCAAAGTCTTTTATAGCACCCAGCACACCAGTACGTGTCATTAAAAGGACATGGGGTCCTGAACAAAAAACAATGTGTGAGCTGGATATCTGCAGAATTAATGCAGAGTTTGCAGAGAGGTCAAACCTTCGTCCATTTGAGTGCCACCACATTCAGTCCCTCGTGTACTGCCCTCCAGCCAGAATGGACACTCCATCACTTACAGAGGATGTTTTGCAGGTGATGGTACATGACAAGTGGTTTGGGGAAGACAAAAAGGAAAGGTGTTTGGTACGTCAGAGAGAAGCAAATGATGCAGGAGTCCCGTTGTCCTGTCTGGTGACTGTGTGTGGACCCCCCTACAAAAAGCACATTTCTGTATACGAGTCAACTATCTCCTATTACAGCCGGCTTGGCAGAGTGGTGGTAAGGTACAATTCTAAAATCATTTCATGGCATTGTCCTTGCGCGAACCCAAGGCAGTCATGCATACCTAAATATGTTGCCAAGTGGCATTTATTTGAAACAGACCAGGCACTCTTCAGAAAAACCAGAAGTGTGGAGGAGAACATCACAGAACATTTTCCAATTGACATGGAAAGTTTTGACCTAGAAGAAGGAGCTCCATACTCACCTGAAGGCAAAAATCTGTCGCGGATGGTTCAATACATTTTTCATAAGAAGAAACTGCCTGCGATTTTCCCCTCAGACGTGGTCAAGACCATTCATTTCCCTGTGCACTTCATACCATCAGAAACCTTTTGCTCAGAATGTTTAGAGCCCACTCCTCTAAGCGAACCTGTGCTGATTACATCTAAGGCTAAAATCCTAACAATCACTGATGTCATAGAAGGTATGTTCTCTCTTTATTTAAATATTTATTATCGATATTTTAACATTTCATTACTCACTACATGTACTGTAAATGTCAGTGTAGCCATGACTTCCACTATCAGCAGCTTAGCCTCCTTCCCAGCAATTCACACTTGTATGCTTACTGAGATAATTTCATACACTGGCTTTTAGTACTGTGCAAAGTATAGAGACATGTCACAGTGTAAAATGGTGAAAGATAAATGTGTAACATTTACTGGTGCTTGTGTCCATTAGGAATTTCAGTGTACAGAAAATGGTGCTACAGGTGTGGTATGGCATATCGATACCAGGAGTGGACTGATGGTGTCCACAATTTCGATGACCACACACTTCTGTCCATATACATGTGCCATTTTCTACGCAATACACTTCAGGTAGGAACCATGTTCTGTTGTTTTAATCATTTAAAACAATTACGAATACTTTATCAAAATAATATATTGTAAAGCCTTTAAATGTCATACATCAATTTCACAGACTCATCAGGCAGTAGGGAGTGCCATGGATGTGTTGGAGAAGACCTCTGGTAAAACCTATCCATCCAGGGAAAGGGTCCTGCAGGCTTATTTAAGCTTTGAAGCACTGTCAGACCTCGGTTACACATATGCTTGTGTATCGTGTGGTTATCATCCAGTATCTGTTGTGATGGACCTTCATGAGAAGGGCGTTTTTAGCATGCCTGGTAAGTGAACACATTTATTCATTTTCTTAGTCTTACATTGTTTCAAGCACCACATATCCAGCTATGACTGTTTGGAACATGCTTACTTAAGTCTTGCTTTCCTTAGTGAGCAGCATTGAGGAACCATCTCAGACTTTTGATGGAAAGGTAAGTGTTGAAAATTTCTGGGAGATGGTTTCCCTTGAAATGATCAGCCGTGGGTTGGTCCCAAGTAAGTACAGTCCGCACAATGTTCTAGGTGGGATGACAGTATTCTAGCATTTACTTTGTTTATCGTGGAATAATGTACTGTTATGTTAATAATATTTTCTAACATCATTTAAAGGCAACAAGTCAAACCCATTTGTCGTCCATCCCAGTTACCATAGTTGGGCTCCGTGGATTGGTCCTCACACAAGAGATAGGGATGTTGTACTCAACACTGAATACAAAGAAGTGTATTCTGCTTGTAGTGCAAAGGAGGAATCTGAGTTTAACCTCACAGAGGACCGACTGACTGATGAACTTCTTAAGCTCAAGGTACTGAACTTAAGTCAATTTTTGTCAGTTTTGTCAAAGATGTGTGTTTTTGAACCACGCCAGACCAACTATACTAATGTTCATTATAGATGGAAGCTGTGCGTGCTCTGTGCCGACAGTGTGGCATAGACCCCAAAGGCTCACGGATGGACCTGGTAACGAGACTTCAACAAGAAATGAAGAACAGAGCGAGTTATGATAAGGTGTTTTCACAGATCTGGGGAGCTTCTGGTAAGTTGTGTTCTATTACTGAGAGACCGTTTTTACAGACAGTTCTTAGTTTCATTACTTGGAATGGTTGCACTCTGATTTACAGTTTCCTTAAACAGGTGGATGGGCTGTGGTCACCTGTCCTTGTGCTGTGGTGTATGGTGTTAAGTTCAACATAAGGGCTGAGAGCCCCCGGGACTTTGCTGACCTTTTATTGTCGATGAAACATTTTCCAAACATTGTATTATATGATTTTGCGAGAGGGTTGGCAACACATACCAACCTAAGAGATCCAGAATCATTACCCTTCAAACCTCATGGGGGTAGGTTACTTGAGCCTACTGAAGATAACATCAGATGTGCCACTACTGGACAGATAAAAGTGAGCTTGCCATGGCTAGTCACCAAGAAGCCAGTTCCTGATGAAAATGGCCACCCTATAACTGGATCGTCTGAGCATTATGCTCTTTATGATAGATTTCATGAGGCAAACTCAAAAGATGCCAGGGATGTCTTGCGAAAGGTGGAACTGGTCCCAGAGTTACGTGGTTGGATCAACAGCCCGTGTGCTGAACAGCTCTTTGCTGGAATGAGGAAAAACAATCATTTTCTCAACATGATGACTCCCTCATCGCATGTCTTTTTGATGCGAAATATTTTGTGTCACTACAACAATGCTAGAAATTCAAGAACCATAGAAAGCATGAAGAAGAGATTGGGCAAAGGAGTGGACATACAGTTAAATTCCAATGGTCAGACAGTTTTGGGTATGTATTCCACCCTCATTCTAAATTATTAGTGGTAATGTCATGTTTATGTCATGTTTATGTAATTTTGCTGTCCGGTGCCGTGAAGTTATATTTGTCTTTTAATTGTAGGTGATTCCTCATGTTTATTTTGCAATTTGAAAGATCATAAAGCTATAACTTACAAATCTGTCAGAAATGCTAGACAGCATAGCGTTGATGAGAAATGCATGCAGTACAACCGATTTAACTCATTCTAAATCATTTGGTTTAAAATGTGCTTTTTTGCAGCACCAGCTGAAGCACCAGCCGAACAAGCACAAACAACAACAGCAGCACCAGCTCATGGTATGACAACTGCAGCATCCCCTGGTATGAAGACAATATATATTTTTTGAGGGCCTGGTTGTACAACTTAATAAAAACCTTAACACATCCATGTTTTTTAGAATATGTATACTTATGTATGTTTGCAGTGGGTACTTGATCTGCAGCTAAATGTATACCAACCTTCAGCCACCCTAAGAAAGTGTTATATGCTTCATAAGATGGCTCAGTATCACAGAAATGTGGTGAAACACTTATTTGGTTAATATTTTCATGCATGGTCTGATATGTATGACAGGAGATCTACCAGTGTGCAGTGATGACTGCTGGGGACTACCACATCTGGAGCACACAAGTGCCCGATCGGAAATCAGAGACTCAGAGGTGCATGTTTTATGTTTTGTTCCTCCGTATTTGTTTGTTTGTTTATATATTGATTGACTCATTTGATTGATTGCCGCATGGGCTCTCTTAGTCGCAAATTTGGAAACCATTTAACAATTGGCAACCATTTCATGTAATACAGTTGTCATTGTTTATGGGTGTTATAACTTTTAACATCTAATGTATCGGTTATTATATTATTTATAACTTGGAAACAAACTATTCATTAATCAGTAATACAATTCCTTTTGTGTCATACTTTTTAAATATTTTCTGTGATGCCTCGTAGTGCATGGCATATAAGTGAAGTGATTAGTTGTCATTGACACACCACAGCACACAGTGCACAACAACAAAATGTGTACTCTGCATTTAACCTATATGACACCATGACATTGCAGAGGAGAGCAGTGCTTGGGGGTGGTACCTTGCTCAGGGTACTTCAGTGGCACCTTTCGATTACAAGTGCACTTCCCTATCCATTAGGCCACCACTGACCCTATTACAAACAGCAGCATAATTTAATGGAGTCAGATTAATTGGTCTTAGTGATCTGATCTGAAGGTGGGGATTAGGGTTGTAACGGTATGAGATTTTCACGGTATGATAATCGTCTCAGAAAATATCACGGTTTCGTGGTATACGGTATTAAACTATCATTATTATTAGTATAATCATCAGCTACAATGACCCTTAAATGAATAAAAAGAGATATGGTTTTTGGATGAACATGGTTTATTGTAACAAACTTTTTTTTAATGAAAATAAAAAAAACTTATGGAAGTATGAGTCTAACTTTTGGGGGAAAAATAAATAAAATAAAGCTGCGCATCTCCCATTTGAACAAAATAAGGAATAAGTTATTTCTCTTTATATTAGACAAGAATAAATCAAACTGTCCTTCCTCTTTAACAGCATATATGGGAGAGCAATATGTGCAGGGTCATGTTTGTTAATATTTTCCTGAGATTATCATAGCAGCATGCATTTCTTTGCTTTTTTTCAGGTCAGATTATGATGAAGAAATGTAAGCATGTTGAGATTTTCAGGGCTCAATCTTGACCGCTGAGGTGAGAGAATGTGTCCACTTGTACTAAACACCTATGAGTTTTCAGTTAGTGTATTTGATGATTATTCTTTTAAATAAAATTATAAAGTGATCATTAAGTGTTCTCTTGAGAGTAGCTCTGGATATGTTCATGTGTTCACGTCTTCACATAGTGAATGAGACAGCAGACGCTTTAAAAACCATGACCATCATGCAGTGGCGGTTTTAGGCATGGGCGAACGGGGCAGCCGCCCGGGGCGGCACTTTTTCATGTCACGTGGGGGGCGGCACACGAACTTGGAGGAAAACAAAAATAATCTAAATAAAGCGTTTTTCTAGAGGATGGGCGAGCGGAGACGATAAGGGATGAAGTTGGGAGGGCGCCGGGAGGGATTCTATGGGGGGCGGCACACGAACCTGGAGGACAAAATAATCATCTGTGCCGCTGTGTGTGTGTGTGTGTGTGTGTGTGTGTGTGTGTGGTGTGGGGGGGGGGGGGGGGGGGGTAGTTGGTTAATGAGCAAGCGGCAGCCTTTTTGCGCTGTATATTCACAGACGCACATCGCGATTTAATTTGCTGCACAGCTATATTTTGATTTATTCATCCATCTATCTATCAAATCGGACATTTTACGTGGCATCTGAATTATACTGTAATTGACTCCAATTACATGACTGGATTCCGGGATTCCCTCTGCATCACAGAAATAATACGGCTTTAAGTTATAAATGGAACTTACCTTTATCTTCACGGAGGGATGGTGTTCGCGAATATGGGAGAACATGTTCGACGTATTTCCTCCTTTTGCGGCCACTGTTCGTCCACATTTCTTGCAAACTGGATATCCACCCCACGATCATTTTTCGGATACCCAAAATATTCCCATACTGCAGATTTTAATTTTTTTTTCGGCAGGAAATAGAGATTAGAATTTGCAGCCACTATCGGACATTTTCGCCGCTGTGCATTTATGGGTGGAGTCTAAGCAGTAAAGCGGAAAGAAGTTGCATATACACAGCAGCGCAGGTGAGATCTGGTTTCTTTTTTTTTTTTCCAAACCGCGGATAGGCAAATGTGCATGATATGATAATCGTACATGTCAATATCACAATAAACCGCCATACCGGTATACCGTTACAACCCTAGTGGGGATTGATACACCTTACAAAGTTGATGCTGTAATATTTATCACTCTGATGCATTGTTCTGACCCATATGCATATAAGCCTTTCAGTCTGACAAGCTGGTAGTATCATGACTGCCTTTTTCCAGGTCTGGTGCCCAACGTGATCAAATTGTTTTACACCTGTGCCCTCAGGTGGAGTCAACTCTATGTGATACCATTACAATATGTCATAGTTTTACAATAGTTGTGACAATATAATTTCTTTTAGGAAAATTCAATGTGTTGAAAGCACAGATGGTAGAGGAGGAGGAATGGGTTCCATCTCCATTGAACAGGTATTTATGTAGCTGATCTTACAGCTGAACCTGCTGTTTTTCTCTTTTTTTCTCTGTGCTTACTGTGCTGTACCCTACAAAAATGTGAAAACAATGAGCTTCATTTTAAGCAGTTGGAGTTGGAATGTAGAAGTCATGCTATTTTTGTCTGTTTTTGTTATATTACAGAACTATTGTAAAATAATATTTGCATGCTTGTATGATTTCTTTCACAGATCCCCCTCGACGTCCTGGAGGATATCCTTTTAGAAGTAGTCCTGTTCGAGGGTGACAAAGCTTTTTTAAAGCTGTCACTTGTTTGTCACCTTTTTTTGGGACTTAGTCGGAAGGGAAACATTCCGTGCCCGAGCGCATTTTCAGTGGCTTGACAGTAGGTATAAAACATATTATGATATTTGAATACCCTTTGAGTTAGGATGTTTGTATTCCCATTAACAAGGGATTTTACTCTAATGAATCATTCTTAAATTTGAAACCTACAGGTGTAGTCCCATGGAAACTGTACAGTGCGGCCTATCAAGCACAATTCCGACGATTGTATCGCCTGGAATGCTGCCAGCACTGTCTAGAGACTTATAAGAACAGCTTACCAGGTATGCATACTGTGTAAGAATGTTGACAATTGTTGCTGAAGTCAGTGGTTGCAAAAAGAAAGTCACCAGAACAATTTATTGTGTGTCAGGTCCTGAATATTTTCTTGAAAGTATGCAATGAAAAACATTGTTGCTCTGTTTTGATACTAAGTATGCTTGCTTATTATTTATTGTCCCATAGGCTACATTGGGCGTGGAAGACGAGGGGAACTTCACACAGCCTGGGTTCTGCAGCGAGTTCTGCAAACACCTTACGGAAGACTTGGGTGTGTGAATGGGTGGGTGGGTCAGTGAGTGAGTGAGTGAATGGGTGGGTATGTAAGGAAAATAGCAAATTGGATGACTTTGGAATAAAAAAATAACAGCTACTATGCCTCTGTTTCCTTGTCTACACACAGACTACACACATGACCGAACCACATTTTAAGTTTTATCAGCTTTTCATTAAAAAGCACAGTGGCACCCAATTGTGATGAGTTACTGTATGTGGAAATGAGTGGCACCTCTGTATCATTTGTGAATAATTTGTCATCTCATATCGACATTAAATCATAAGTTTATTTAATTTTAATGTTGGCACAGAAATAAGTTACAGTGCCTTTGGAAATGCAATAAAATGCTCATTTGGAAAACGTTTAACTATCCTTTGTAATTGAGTAAAATTATGATAACCGAATACTTTTATAAGGCACTGTATACTTGATTGCAATGGGTTTTATTACTTTCCGGCTATATTAATACACCAATCAATATGTTAACCAATCATCACAGACAAGCATTACATCGATATCGGATTGAAACTATATTATGGCCATCCTACAGCTACATAAACAAGGGTAAATAGTCCTACTTTCACTGTCCTGGAGAGAGAGAGCGAGAGAGACAGAGATGTAAACATGTAAGCAGCAGCAGAATAAAATAGAAATATGATTTCAGAATGTTTTACTTACTGTATGCAAATGTCATTTTCGAGAAATGTTTGGCTCGCATTATCACCAAATTGATGACAATATCACCATTTACTACAAAACTTTGAACTCAATAATTAACAAAATAATATATAAGAAATAAATTGAGAAACTAAATTTCCTGTTACAGACAATTTATCTTAAAATAGTTTGATGTTCAGAATGCTCCTCACTCCACTTCACGCAACTTTAAAACACGCAAGGACCATGTTAGGCCAAAAGCTGAACAATGTTTGTGGGCAACACTCTTGATTTCCCCAGGAGATCTAGACATAGCATATATGCTCACCTAAAGGATTATTAGGAACACCTGTTCAATTTCTCATTAATGCAATTATCTAATCAACCAATCACATGGCAGTTGCTTCAATGCATTTAGGGGTGTGGTCCTGGTCAAGACAATCTCCTGAACTCCAAACTGAATGTCAGAATGGGAAAGAAAGGTGATTTAAGCAATTTTGAGCGTGGCATAGTTGTTGGTGCCAGACGGGCCGGTCTGAGTATTTCACAATCTGCTCAGTTACTGGGATTTTCACGCACAACCATTTCTAGGGTTTACAAAGAATGGTGTGCAAAGGGAAAAACATCCAGTATGCGGCAGTCCCGTTGGGCGAAAATGCCTTGTTGATGCTAGAGGTCAGAGGAGAATGGTCCGACTGATTCAAGCTGATAGAAGAGCAACTGAAAGTCCAAAAACCAACTGAGTGGTTGGCTGAAATAACCACTCGTTACAACCGAGGTATGCAGCAAAGCATTTGTGAAGCCACAACACGCACAACCTTGAGGCGGATGGGCTACAACAGCAGAAGACCCCACCGGGTACCACTCATCTCCACTACAAATAGGAAAAAGAGGCTACAATTTGCACGAGCTCACCAAAATTGGACAGTTGAAGACTGGAAAAATGTTGCCTGGTCTGATGAGTCTCGATTTCTGTTGAGACATTCAAATGGTAGAGTCAGAATTTGGCGTAAACAGAATGAGAACATGGATCCATCATGCCTTGTTACCACTGTGCAGGCTGCTGGTGGTGGTGTAATGGTGTGGGGGATGTTTTCTTGGCACACTTTAGGCCCCTTAGTGCCAATTGGGCATCGTTTAAATGCCACGGCCTACCTGAGCATTGTTTCTGACCATGTCCATCCCTTTATGACCACCATGTACCCATCCTCTGATGGCTACTTCCAGCAGGATAATGCACCATGTCACAAAGCTCGAATCATTTCAAATTGATTTCTTGAACATGACAGTGAGTTCACTGTACTACAATGGCCCCAACAGTCACCAGATCTCAACCCAATAGAGCATCTTCGGGATGTGTTGGAACGGGAGCTTCGTGCCCTGGATGTGCATCCCACAAATCTCCATCAACTGCAAGATGCTATCCTATCAATATGGGCCAACATTTCTAAAGAATGCTTTCAGCACCTTGTTGAATCAATGCCACGTAGAATTAAGGCAGTTCTGAAGGCGAAAGGGGGTCAAACACCATATTAGTATGGTGTTCCTAATAATCCTTTAGGTGAGTGTATGTGTGTATGTGCACAATGAATGAATGGAATAAGCTGCTACAGTTACATTGAACCATGTGCTTGTGCTCATGTGCACAAGCACACACACACACACACACACACACACGCCGATGGGCTTTAAAGTTTAACTTTAGGTTTGTGAAAGCAGACATAATTATTTCTGTCAGGACCTCGATGTGTATCCAAGCCCCAAAAACACACTAACTCAGGCGTTCACGCAACTTATCGCGAAAAACCAGACAGAAATAGACTTGAAAATTTTAAAGAAAAGACATTAGCGGTTTTTGTTAATGTTTAAAGGTATAAAAAAAAACCTTTGCTGCCTTTCTTAAATGGCTAGAAAACATTGCCTCAACACTATTAAACACGGAATCCGCTGTTTGTAAACGGTCCGCATTTTACCCTCACCGCTAAAATAGTTGTGCTTGTTTCACACTTTCTCTTGTTTCGCTTGGGTATGCCTCTACTTAAATATTGTGTCTCTAGTTAAAAGTTTGGGACCTGTGTCTCATTCACATAGGCTTTCACATATGCAAATTGCCACCCCTCTTCTGGGCTAATGCCGTACGCTCATTTTGACAACGAATTGCCAGCGTTATTCGTTGATTTTTTTTGTCTAAAATGTTTATTATTCACATTGGTAGAAAAGTGCTTCAATACTTTAAAAAAAGGTCATGGTTTATTTGAAATAACTGGGCACTCCGTTTGTTGCTGCCATATTTTGAAATGGGTTGTCTAAGGAATCCTTATTCTTTGTTTGATGCCCCGGTTTCGGGTAAACATCCGCGACGGTTTATGACTACACCACATGGCCAAAGTGGCCTGCGAACGGACGATCACCCTGATAACAAAATACAACTAAATACATCTTTGTCAGGATGTGGGGCGGGGCAGGTCTATGACATTCGGGCTAAATGGGGGCAATAGCTTGGGGAGCCAGCCTATCTCAAAGCCTGTGGCCTGTTTGATTCTACCCCATGTTTCCTCCGTGTATGTCCGCTGTGATATGCTTAACAGACACGTTTGATGGCATTATTCTAACATAGCATGTTGCTAAATACCGCTCACTAGTTCCTACAGCTATTAAATGTATTTAAATGAAATCGGGGCATCTTGTTTAGAATAAAACTAAGAAAATACAGGAGATCGATCTTTCGCGTGTGTTGCTGCCGCCGCCATTTTGAAAGGCGCGTCTGCGTCACTGCGCATGCGCAAGCTTCGCATCCCATAAGGCAGTTATTTCGCCCGCATTGTTCAAACGGGTGGCACGCGCCTGGCCCTGCTCCTTGGATAATGGCAGCCTAGATCACGCTAGCTTTGTGCTACACTGACGGGACCCAGAGCCGCTATGGATGGATCTTCGCCTTTGGTGAAGTGTTTTTTTTTCTCTTTGACATTGAAATAAAACTGTTAAACTGATTACGGCTTTTTCTCATTTTTAAAAACTTGGGCTAAAGTAGTTGTGCTTGTTTCACACTTTCTCTTGTTTCGCTTGGGTATGCCTCTACTTAAATATTGTGTCTCTAGTTAAAAGTTTTGGACCTGTGTCTCATTCACATAGGCTTTCACATATGCAAATTGCCACCCCTCTTCTGGGCTAATGCCGTACGCTCATTTTGACAACGAATTACCAGCGTTATTCGTTGATTTTTTTGTCTAAAATGTTTATTATTCACATTGGTAGAAAAGTGCTTCAATACTTTAAAAAAAAGGTCATGGTTTATTTGAAATAACTGGGCACTCCGTTTGTTGCTGCCATATTTTGAAATGGGTTGTCTAAGGAATCCTTATTCTTTGTTTGATGCCCCGGTTTCGGGTAAACATCCGCGACGGTTTATGACTACACCACATGGCCAAAGTGGCCTGCGAACGGACGATCACCCTGATAACAAAATACAACTAAATACATCTTTGTCAGGATGTGGGGGGGGGGAGAGGTCTATGACATTCGGGCTAAATGGGGGCAATAGCTTGGGGAGCCAGCCTATCTCAAAGCCTGTGGCCTGTTTGATTCTACCCCATGTTTCCTCCGTGTATGTCCGCTGTGATATGCTTAACAGACACGTTTGATGGCATTATTCTAACATAGCATGTTGCTAAATACCGCTCACTAGTTCCTACAGCTATTAAATGTATTTAAATGAAATCGGGGCATCTTGTTTAGAATAAAACTAAGAAAATACAGGAGATCGATCTTTCGCGTGTGTTGCTGCCGCCGCCATTTTGAAAGGCGCGTCTGCGTCACTGCGCATGCGCAAGATTCGCATCCCATAAGGCAGTTATTTCGCCCGCATTGTTCAAACGAGTGGCACGCGCCTGGCCCTGCTCCTTGGATAATGGCAGCCTAGATCACGCTAGCTTTGTGCTACGCTGACGGGACCCAGAGCCGCTATGGATGGATCTTCGCCTTTGGTGAAGTGTTTTTTTTTCTCTTTGACATTGAAATAAAACTGTTAAACTGATTACGGCTTTTTCTCATTTTTAAAAACTTGGGCTAAAGTAGTTGTGCTTGTTTCACACTTTCTCTTGTTTCGCTTGGGTATGCCTCTACTTAAATATTGTGTCTCTAGTTAAAAGTTTTGGACCTGTGTCTCATTCACATAGGCTTTCACATATGCAAATTGCCACCCCTCTTCTGGGCTAATGCCGTACGCTCATTTTGACAACGAATTACCAGCGTTATTCGTTGATTTTTTTTGTCTAAAATGTTTATTATTCACATTGGTAGAAAAGTGCTTCAATACTTTAAAAAAAAAGGTCATGGTTTATTTGAAATAACTGGGCACTCCGTTTGTTGCTGCCATATTTTGAAATGGGTTGTCTAAGGAATCCTTATTCTTTGTTTGATGCCCCGGTTTCGGGTAAACATCCGCGACGGTTTATGACTACACCACATGGCCAAAGTGGCCTGCGAACGGACGATCACCCTGATAACAAAATACAACTAAATACATCTTTGTCAGGATGTGGGGGGGGGGGAGAGGTCTATGACATTCGGGCTAAATGGGGGCAATAGCTTGGGGAGCCAGCCTATCTCAAAGCCTGTGGCCTGTTTGATTCTACCCCATGTTTCCTCCGTGTATGTCCGCTGTGATATGCTTAACAGACACGTTTGATGGCATTATTCTAACATAGCATGTTGCTAAATACCGCTCACTAGTTCCTACAGCTATTAAATGTATTTAAATGAAATCGGGGCATCTTGTTTAGAATAAAACTAAGAAAATACAGGAGATCGATCTTTCGCGTGTGTTGCTGCCGCCGCCATTTTGAAAGGCGCGTCTGCGTCACTGCGCATGCGCAAGCTTCGCATCCCATAAGGCAGTTATTTCGCCCGCATTGTTCAAACGGGTGGCACGCGCCTGGCCCTGCTCCTTGGATAATGGCAGCCTAGATCACGCTAGCTTTGTGCTACACTGACGGGACCCAGAGCCGCTATGGATGGATCTTCGCCTTTGGTGAAGTGTTTTTTTTTCTCTTTGACATTGAAATAAAACTGTTAAACTGATTACGGCTTTTTCTCATTTTTAAAAACTTGGGCTAAAGTAGTTGTGCTTGTTTCACACTTTCTCTTGTTTCGCTTGGGTATGCCTCTACTTAAATATTGTGTCTCTAGTTAAAAGTTTTGGACCTGTGTCTCATTCACATAGGCTTTCACATATGCAAATTGCCACCCCTCTTCTGGGCTAATGCCGTACGCTCATTTTGACAACGAATTACCAGCGTTATTCGTTGATTTTTTTTGTCTAAAATGTTTATTATTCACATTGATAGAAAAGTGCTTCAATACTTTAAAAAAAAGGTCATGGTTTATTTGAAATAACTGGGCACTCCGTTTGTTGCTGCCATATTTTGAAATGGGTTGTCTAAGGAATCCTTATTCTTTGTTTGATGCCCCGGTTTCGGGTAAACATCCGCGACGGTTTATGACTACACCACATGGCCAAAGTGGCCTGCGAACGGACGATCACCCTGATAACAAAATACAACTAAATACATCTTTGTCAGGATGTGGGGGGGGGAGAGGTCTATGACATTCGGGCTAAATGGGGGCAATAGCTTGGGGAGCCAGCCTATCTCAAAGCCTGTGGCCTGTTTGATTCTACCCCATGTTTCCTCCGTGTATGTCCGCTGTGATATGCTTAACAGACACGTTTGATGGCATTATTCTAACATAGCATGTTGCTAAATACCGCTCACTAGTTCCTACAGCTATTAAATGTATTTAAATGAAATCGGGGCATCTTGTTTAGAATAAAACTAAGAAAATACAGGAGATCGATCTTTCGCGTGTGTTGCTGCCGCCGCCATTTTGAAAGGCGCGTCTGCGTCACTGCGCATGCGCAAGCTTCGCAGCCCATAAGGCAGTTATTTCGCCCGCATTGTTCAAACGGGTGGCACGCGCCTGGCCCTGCTCCTTGGATAATGGCAGCCTAGATCACGCTAGCTTTGTGCTACGCTGACGGGACCCAGAGCCGCTATGGATGGATCTTCGCCTTTGGTGAAGTGTTTTTTTTTCTCTTTGACATTGAAATAAAACTGTTAAACTGATTACGGCTTTTTCTCATTTTTAAAAACTTGGGCTAAAGTAGTTGTGCTTGTTTCACACTTTCTCTTGTTTCGCTTGGGTATGCCTCTACTTAAATATTGTGTCTCTAGTTAAAAGTTTTGGACCTGTGTCTCATTCACATAGGCTTTCACATATGCAAATTGCCACCCCTCTTCTGGGCTAATGCCGTACGCTCATTTTGACAACGAATTACCAGCGTTATTCGTTGATTTTTTTTGTCTAAAATGTTTATTATTCACATTGGTAGAAAAGTGCTTCAATACTTTAAAAAAAAAAGGTCATGGTTTATTTGAAATAACTGGGCACTCCGTTTGTTGCTGCCATATTTTGAAATGGGTTGTCTAAGGAATCCTTATTCTTTGTTTGATGCCCCGGTTTCGGGTAAACATCCGCGACGGTTTATGACTACACCACATGGCCAAAGTGGCCTGC
Organism: Paramormyrops kingsleyae; assembly: GCF_048594095.1. Classification (NCBI taxonomy): domain Eukaryota; kingdom Metazoa; phylum Chordata; class Actinopteri; order Osteoglossiformes; family Mormyridae; genus Paramormyrops; species Paramormyrops kingsleyae. The sequence continues at coordinate 40,644,098 of NC_132802.1, read as the reverse complement.
GAACGGACGATCACCCTGATAACAAAATACAACTAAATACATCTTTGTCAGGATGTGGGGGGGGGGGAGAGGTCTATGACATTCGGGCTAAATGGGGGCAATAGCTTGGGGAGCCAGCCTATCTCAAAGCCTGTGGCCTGTTTGATTCTACCCCATGTTTCCTCCGTGTATGTCCGCTGTGATATGCTTAACAGACACGTTTGATGGCATTATTCTAACATAGCATGTTGCTAAATACCGCTCACTAGTTCCTACAGCTATTAAATGTATTTAAATGAAATCGGGGCATCTTGTTTAGAATAAAACTAAGAAAATACAGGAGATCGATCTTTCGCGTGTGTTGCTGCCGCCGCCATTTTGAAAGGCGCGTCTGCGTCACTGCGCATGCGCAAGCTTCGCATCCCATAAGGCAGTTATTTCGCCCGCATTGTTCAAACGGGTGGCACGCGCCTGGCCCTGCTCCTTGGATAATGGCAGCCTAGATCACGCTAGCTTTGTGCTACGCTGACGGGACCCAGAGCCGCTATGGATGGATCTTCGCCTTTGGTGAAGTGTTTTTTTTTCTCTTTGACATTGAAATAAAACTGTTAAACTGATTACGGCTTTTTCTCATTTTTAAAAACTTGGGCTAAAGTAGTTGTGCTTGTTTCACACTTTCTCTTGTTTCGCTTGGGTATGCCTCTACTTAAATATTGTGTCTCTAGTTAAAAGTTTTGGACCTGTGTCTCATTCACATAGGCTTTCACATATGCAAATTGCCACCCCTCTTCTGGGCTAATGCCGTACGCTCATTTTGACAACGAATTACCAGCGTTATTCGTTGATTTTTTTTGTCTAAAATGTTTATTATTCACATTGGTAGAAAAGTGCTTCAATACTTTAAAAAAAAAGGTCATGGTTTATTTGAAATAACTGGGCACTCCGTTTGTTGCTGCCATATTTTGAAATGGGTTGTCTAAGGAATCCTTATTCTTTGTTTGATGCCCCGGTTTCGGGTAAACATCCGCGACGGTTTATGACTACACCACATGGCCAAAGTGGCCTGCGAACGGACGATCACCCTGATAACAAAATACAACTAAATACATCTTTGTCAGGATGTGGGGGGGGGGGGGAGAGGTCTATGACATTCGGGCTAAATGGGGGCAATAGCTTGGGGAGCCAGCCTATCTCAAAGCCTGTGGCCTGTTTGATTCTACCCCATGTTTCCTCCGTGTATGTCCGCTGTGATATGCTTAACAGACACGTTTGATGGCATTATTCTAACATAGCATGTTGCTAAATACCGCTCACTAGTTCCTACAGCTATTAAATGTATTTAAATGAAATCGGGGCATCTTGTTTAGAATAAAACTAAGAAAATACAGGAGATCGATCTTTCGCGTGTGTTGCTGCCGCCGCCATTTTGAAAGGCGCGTCTGCGTCACTGCGCATGCGCAAGCTTCGCATCCCATAAGGCAGTTATTTCGCCCGCATTGTTCAAACGGGTGGCACGCGCCTGGCCCTGCTCCTTGGATAATGGCAGCCTAGATCACGCTAGCTTTGTGCTACACTGACGGGACCCAGAGCCGCTATGGATGGATCTTCGCCTTTGGTGAAGTGTTTTTTTTTCTCTTTGACATTGAAATAAAACTGTTAAACTGATTACGGCTTTTTCTCATTTTTAAAAACTTGGGCTAAAGTAGTTGTGCTTGTTTCACACTTTCTCTTGTTTCGCTTGGGTATGCCTCTACTTAAATATTGTGTCTCTAGTTAAAAGTTTTGGACCTGTGTCTCATTCACATAGGCTTTCACATATGCAAATTGCCACCCCTCTTCTGGGCTAATGCCGTACGCTCATTTTGACAACGAATTACCAGCGTTATTCGTTGATTTTTTTTGTCTAAAATGTTTATTATTCACATTGATAGAAAAGTGCTTCAATACTTTAAAAAAAAGGTCATGGTTTATTTGAAATAACTGGGCACTCCGTTTGTTGCTGCCATATTTTGAAATGGGTTGTCTAAGGAATCCTTATTCTTTGTTTGATGCCCCGGTTTCGGGTAAACATCCGCGACGGTTTATGACTACACCACATGGCCAAAGTGGCCTGCGAACGGACGATCACCCTGATAACAAAATACAACTAAATACATCTTTGTCAGGATGTGGGGGGGGGAGAGGTCTATGACATTCGGGCTAAATGGGGGCAATAGCTTGGGGAGCCAGCCTATCTCAAAGCCTGTGGCCTGTTTGATTCTACCCCATGTTTCCTCCGTGTATGTCCGCTGTGATATGCTTAACAGACACGTTTGATGGCATTATTCTAACATAGCATGTTGCTAAATACCGCTCACTAGTTCCTACAGCTATTAAATGTATTTAAATGAAATCGGGGCATCTTGTTTAGAATAAAACTAAGAAAATACAGGAGATCGATCTTTCGCGTGTGTTGCTGCCGCCGCCATTTTGAAAGGCGCGTCTGCGTCACTGCGCATGCGCAAGCTTCGCATCCCATAAGGCAGTTATTTCGCCCGCATTGTTCAAACGGGTGGCACGCGCCTGGCCCTGCTCCTTGGATAATGGCAGCCTAGATCACGCTAGCTTTGTGCTACGCTGACGGGACCCAGAGCCGCTATGGATGGATCTTCGCCTTTGGTGAAGTGTTTTTTTTTCTCTTTGACATTGAAATAAAACTGTTAAACTGATTACGGCTTTTTCTCATTTTTAAAAACTTGGGCTAAAGTAGTTGTGCTTGTTTCACACTTTCTCTTGTTTCGCTTGGGTATGCCTCTACTTAAATATTGTGTCTCTAGTTAAAAGTTTTGGACCTGTGTCTCATTCACATAGGCTTTCACATATGCAAATTGCCACCCCTCTTCTGGGCTAATGCCGTACGCTCATTTTGACAACGAATTACCAGCGTTATTCGTTGATTTTTTTTGTCTAAAATGTTTATTATTCACATTGGTAGAAAAGTGCTTCAATACTTTAAAAAAAAAGGTCATGGTTTATTTGAAATAACTGGGCACTCCGTTTGTTGCTGCCATATTTTGAAATGGGTTGTCTAAGGAATCCTTATTCTTTGTTTGATGCCCCGGTTTCGGGTAAACATCCGCGACGGTTTATGACTACACCACATGGCCAAAGTGGCCTGCGAACGGACGATCACCCTGATAACAAAATACAACTAAATACATCTTTGTCAGGATGTGGGGGGGGGGGGAGAGGTCTATGACATTCGGGCTAAATGGGGGCAATAGCTTGGGGAGCCAGCCTATCTCAAAGCCTGTGGCCTGTTTGATTCTACCCCATGTTTCCTCCGTGTATGTCCGCTGTGATATGCTTAACAGACACGTTTGATGGCATTATTCTAACATAGCATGTTGCTAAATACCGCTCACTAGTTCCTACAGCTATTAAATGTATTTAAATGAAATCGGGGCATCTTGTTTAGAATAAAACTAAGAAAATACAGGAGATCGATCTTTCGCGTGTGTTGCTGCCGCCGCCATTTTGAAAGGCGCGTCTGCGTCACTGCGCATGCGCAAGCTTCGCATCCCATAAGGCAGTTATTTCGCCCGCATTGTTCAAACGGGTGGCACGCGCCTGGCCCTGCTCCTTGGATAATGGCAGCCTAGATCACGCTAGCTTTGTGCTACACTGACGGGACCCAGAGCCGCTATGGATGGATCTTCGCCTTTGGTGAAGTGTTTTTTTTTCTCTTTGACATTGAAATAAAACTGTTAAACTGATTACGGCTTTTTCTCATTTTTAAAAACTTGGGCTAAAGTAGTTGTGCTTGTTTCACACTTTCTCTTGTTTCGCTTGGGTATGCCTCTACTTAAATATTGTGTCTCTAGTTAAAAGTTTTGGACCTGTGTCTCATTCACATAGGCTTTCACATATGCAAATTGCCACCCCTCTTCTGGGCTAATGCCGTACGCTCATTTTGACAACGAATTACCAGCGTTATTCGTTGATTTTTTTTGTCTAAAATGTTTATTATTCACATTGATAGAAAAGTGCTTCAATACTTTAAAAAAAAGGTCATGGTTTATTTGAAATAACTGGGCACTCCGTTTGTTGCTGCCATATTTTGAAATGGGTTGTCTAAGGAATCCTTATTCTTTGTTTGATGCCCCGGTTTCGGGTAAACATCCGCGACGGTTTATGACTACACCACATGGCCAAAGTGGCCTGCGAACGGACGATCACCCTGATAACAAAATACAACTAAATACATCTTTGTCAGGATGTGGGGGGGGGAGAGGTCTATGACATTCGGGCTAAATGGGGGCAATAGCTTGGGGAGCCAGCCTATCTCAAAGCCTGTGGCCTGTTTGATTCTACCCCATGTTTCCTCCGTGTATGTCCGCTGTGATATGCTTAACAGACACGTTTGATGGCATTATTCTAACATAGCATGTTGCTAAATACCGCTCACTAGTTCCTACAGCTATTAAATGTATTTAAATGAAATCGGGGCATCTTGTTTAGAATAAAACTAAGAAAATACAGGAGATCGATCTTTCGCGTGTGTTGCTGCCGCCGCCATTTTGAAAGGCGCGTCTGCGTCACTGCGCATGCGCAAGCTTCGCATCCCATAAGGCAGTTATTTCGCCCGCATTGTTCAAACGGGTGGCACGCGCCTGGCCCTGCTCCTTGGATAATGGCAGCCTAGATCACGCTAGCTTTGTGCTACGCTGACGGGACCCAGAGCCGCTATGGATGGATCTTCGCCTTTGGTGAAGTGTTTTTTTTTCTCTTTGACATTGAAATAAAACTGTTAAACTGATTACGGCTTTTTCTCATTTTTAAAAACTTGGGCTAAAGTAGTTGTGCTTGTTTCACACTTTCTCTTGTTTCGCTTGGGTATGCCTCTACTTAAATATTGTGTCTCTAGTTAAAAGTTTTGGACCTGTGTCTCATTCACATAGGCTTTCACATATGCAAATTGCCACCCCTCTTCTGGGCTAATGCCGTACGCTCATTTTGACAACGAATTACCAGCGTTATTCGTTGATTTTTTTTGTCTAAAATGTTTATTATTCACATTGGTAGAAAAGTGCTTCAATACTTTAAAAAAAAGGTCATGGTTTATTTGAAATAACTGGGCACTCCGTTTGTTGCTGCCATATTTTGAAATGGGTTGTCTAAGGAATCCTTATTCTTTGTTTGATGCCCCGGTTTCGGGTAAACATCCGCGACGGTTTATGACTACACCACATGGCCAAAGTGGCCTGCGAACGGACGATCACCCTGATAACAAAATACAACTAAATACATCTTTGTCAGGATGTGGGGGGGGGGGAGAGGTCTATGACATTCGGGCTAAATGGGGGCAATAGCTTGGGGAGCCAGCCTATCTCAAAGCCTGTGGCCTGTTTGATTCTACCCCATGTTTCCTCCGTGTATGTCCGCTGTGATATGCTTAACAGACACGTTTGATGGCATTATTCTAACATAGCATGTTGCTAAATACCGCTCACTAGTTCCTACAGCTATTAAATGTATTTAAATGAAATCGGGGCATCTTGTTTAGAATAAAACTAAGAAAATACAGGAGATCGATCTTTCGCGTGTGTTGCTGCCGCCGCCATTTTGAAAGGCGCGTCTGCGTCACTGCGCATGCGCAAGCTTCGCATCCCATAAGGCAGTTATTTCGCCCGCATTGTTCAAACGGGTGGCACGCGCCTGGCCCTGCTCCTTGGATAATGGCAGCCTAGATCACGCTAGCTTTGTGCTACGCTGACGGGACCCAGAGCCGCTATGGATGGATCTTCGCCTTTGGTGAAGTGTTTTTTTTTCTCTTTGACATTGAAATAAAACTGTTAAACTGATTACGGCTTTTTCTCATTTTTAAAAACTTGGGCTAAAGTAGTTGTGCTTGTTTCACACTTTCTCTTGTTTCGCTTGGGTATGCCTCTACTTAAATATTGTGTCTCTAGTTAAAAGTTTTGGACCTGTGTCTCATTCACATAGGCTTTCACATATGCAAATTGCCACCCCTCTTCTGGGCTAATGCCGTACGCTCATTTTGACAACGAATTACCAGCGTTATTCGTTGATTTTTTTTGTCTAAAATGTTTATTATTCACATTGGTAGAAAAGTGCTTCAATACTTTAAAAAAAAGGTCATGGTTTATTTGAAATAACTGGGCACTCCGTTTGTTGCTGCCATATTTTGAAATGGGTTGTCTAAGGAATCCTTATTCTTTGTTTGATGCCCCGGTTTCGGGTAAACATCCGCGACGGTTTATGACTACACCACATGGCCAAAGTGGCCTGCGAACGGACGATCACCCTGATAACAAAATACAACTAAATACATCTTTGTCAGGATGTGGGGGGGGGGGGGGAGAGGTCTATGACATTCGGGCTAAATGGGGGCAATAGCTTGGGGAGCCAGCCTATCTCAAAGCCTGTGGCCTGTTTGATTCTACCCCATGTTTCCTCCGTGTATGTCCGCTGTGATATGCTTAACAGACACGTTTGATGGCATTATTCTAACATAGCATGTTGCTAAATACCGCTCACTAGTTCCTACAGCTATTAAATGTATTTAAATGAAATCGGGGCATCTTGTTTAGAATAAAACTAAGAAAATACAGGAGATCGATCTTTCGCGTGTGTTGCTGCCGCCGCCATTTTGAAAGGCGCGTCTGCGTCACTGCGCATGCGCAAGCTTCGCATCCCATAAGGCAGTTATTTCGCCCGCATTGTTCAAACGGGTGGCACGCGCCTGGCCCTGCTCCTTGGATAATGGCAGCCTAGATCACGCTAGCGTTGTGCTACGCTGACGGGACCCAGAGCCGCTATGGATGGATCTTCGCCTTTGGTGAAGTGTTTTTTTTTCTCTTTGACATTGAAATAAAACTGTTAAACTGATTACGGCTTTTTCTCATTTTTAAAAACTTGGGCTAAAGTAGTTGTGCTTGTTTCACACTTTCTCTTGTTTCGCTTGGGTATGCCTCTACTTAAATATTGTGTCTCTAGTTAAAAGTTTTGGACCTGTGTCTCATTCACATAGGCTTTCACATATGCAAATTGCCACCCCTCTTCTGGGCTAATGCCGTACGCTCATTTTGACAACGAATTACCAGCGTTATTCGTTGATTTTTTTTGTCTAAAATGTTTATTATTCACATTGGTAGAAAAGTGCTTCAATACTTTAAAAAAAAGGTCATGGTTTATTTGAAATAACTGGGCACTCCGTTTGTTGCTGCCATATTTTGAAATGGGTTGTCTAAGGAATCCTTATTCTTTGTTTGATGCCCCGGTTTCGGGTAAACATCCGCGACGGTTTATGACTACACCACATGGCCAAAGTGGCCTGCGAACGGACGATCACCCTGATAACAAAATACAACTAAATACATCTTTGTCAGGATGTGGGGGGGGGGGAGAGGTCTATGACATTCGGGCTAAATGGGGGCAATAGCTTGGGGAGCCAGCCTATCTCAAAGCCTGTGGCCTGTTTGATTCTACCCCATGTTTCCTCCGTGTATGTCCGCTGTGATATGCTTAACAGACACGTTTGATGGCATTATTCTAACATAGCATGTTGCTAAATACCGCTCACTAGTTCCTACAGCTATTAAATGTATTTAAATGAAATCGGGGCATCTTGTTTAGAATAAAACTAAGAAAATACAGGAGATCGATCTTTCGCGTGTGTTGCTGCCGCCGCCATTTTGAAAGGCGCGTCTGCGTCACTGCGCATGCGCAAGCTTCGCATCCCATAAGGCAGTTATTTCGCCCGCATTGTTCAAACGGGTGGCACGCGCCTGGCCCTGCTCCTTGGATAATGGCAGCCTAGATCACGCTAGCTTTGTGCTACGCTGACGGGACCCAGAGCCGCTATGGATGGATCTTCGCCTTTGGTGAAGTGTTTTTTTTTCTCTTTGACATTGAAATAAAACTGTTAAACTGATTACGGCTTTTTCTCATTTTTAAAAACTTGGGCTAAAGTAGTTGTGCTTGTTTCACACTTTCTCTTGTTTCGCTTGGGTATGCCTCTACTTAAATATTGTGTCTCTAGTTAAAAGTTTTGGACCTGTGTCTCATTCACATAGGCTTTCACATATGCAAATTGCCACCCCTCTTCTGGGCTAATGCCGTACGCTCATTTTGACAACGAATTACCAGCGTTATTCGTTGATTTTTTTTGTCTAAAATGTTTATTATTCACATTGGTAGAAAAGTGCTTCAATACTTTAAAAAAAAGGTCATGGTTTATTTGAAATAACTGGGCACTCCGTTTGTTGCTGCCATATTTTGAAATGGGTTGTCTAAGGAATCCTTATTCTTTGTTTGATGCCCCGGTTTCGGGTAAACATCCGCGACGGTTTATGACTACACCACATGGCCAAAGTGGCCTGCGAACGGACGATCACCCTGATAACAAAATACAACTAAATACATCTTTGTCAGGATGTGGGGGGGGGGGAGAGGTCTATGACATTCGGGCTAAATGGGGGCAATAGCTTGGGGAGCCAGCCTATCTCAAAGCCTGTGGCCTGTTTGATTCTACCCCATGTTTCCTCCGTGTATGTCCGCTGTGATATGCTTAACAGACACGTTTGATGGCATTATTCTAACATAGCATGTTGCTAAATACCGCTCACTAGTTCCTACAGCTATTAAATGTATTTAAATGAAATCGGGGCATCTTGTTTAGAATAAAACTAAGAAAATACAGGAGATCGATCTTTCGCGTGTGTTGCTGCCGCCGCCATTTTGAAAGGCGCGTCTGCGTCACTGCGCATGCGCAAGCTTCGCATCCCATAAGGCAGTTATTTCGCCCGCATTGTTCAAACGGGTGGCACGCGCCTGGCCCTGCTCCTTGGATAATGGCAGCCTAGATCACGCTAGCTTTGTGCTACGCTGACGGGACCCAGAGCCGCTATGGATGGATCTTCGCCTTTGGTGAAGTGTTTTTTTTTCTCTTTGACATTGAAATAAAACTGTTAAACTGATTACGGCTTTTTCTCATTTTTAAAAACTTGGGCTAAAGTAGTTGTGCTTGTTTCACACTTTCTCTTGTTTCGCTTGGGTATGCCTCTACTTAAATATTGTGTCTCTAGTTAAAAGTTTTGGACCTGTGTCTCATTCACATAGGCTTTCACATATGCAAATTGCCACCCCTCTTCTGGGCTAATGCCGTACGCTCATTTTGACAACGAATTACCAGCGTTATTCGTTGATTTTTTTTGTCTAAAATGTTTATTATTCACATTGGTAGAAAAGTGCTTCAATACTTTAAAAAAAAGGTCATGGTTTATTTGAAATAACTGGGCACTCCGTTTGTTGCTGCCATATTTTGAAATGGGTTGTCTAAGGAATCCTTATTCTTTGTTTGATGCCCCGGTTTCGGGTAAACATCCGCGACGGTTTATGACTACACCACATGGCCAAAGTGGCCTGCGAACGGACGATCACCCTGATAACAAAATACAACTAAATACATCTTTGTCAGGATGTGGGGGGGGGGGAGGTCTATGACATTCGGGCTAAATGGGGGCAATAGCTTGGGGAGCCAGCCTATCTCAAAGCCTGTGGCCTGTTTGATTCTACCCCATGTTTCCTCCGTGTATGTCCGCTGTGATATGCTTAACAGACACGTTTGATGGCATTATTCTAACATAGCATGTTGCTAAATACCGCTCACTAGTTCCTACAGCTATTAAATGTATTTAAATGAAATCGGGGCATCTTGTTTAGAATAAAACTAAGAAAATACAGGAGATCGATCTTTCGCGTGTGTTGCTGCCGCCGCCATTTTGAAAGGCGCGTCTGCGTCACTGCGCATGCGCAAGCTTCGCATCCCATAAGGCAGTTATTTCGCCCGCATTGTTCAAACGGGTGGCACGCGCCTGGCCCTGCTCCTTGGATAATGGCAGCCTAGATCACGCTAGCTTTGTGCTACACTGACGGGACCCAGAGCCGCTATGGATGGATCTTCGCCTTTGGTGAAGTGTTTTTTTTTCTCTTTGACATTGAAATAAAACTGTTAAACTGATTACGGCTTTTTCTCATTTTTAAAAACTTGGGCTAAAGTAGTTGTGCTTGTTTCACACTTTCTCTTGTTTCGCTTGGGTATGCCTCTACTTAAATATTGTGTCTCTAGTTAAAATTTCCGGACTTGAAATGCCCTTAGATTCAGAACATGAGAAGGGTAACACATTGAATAGACTAAAATGAAATTGGGTATGCCTCTACTTAAATATTGTGTCTCTAGTTAAAATTTCCGGACTTGAAATGCCCTTAGATTCAGAACATGAGAAGGGTAACACATTGAATAGACTAAAATGAAATTTGAATAAATAAATCATGTATATATGTTTTGTTTTAGGGCGTAACACTAGAAAACGCAGACGGTACGTTTTGCTGCTAGGTTGTTTCTCTTTTGTTTCAGGGACCGCAGGTCTGGGCCTTATGTCCTAAAAATTATATGACAATATTGCAAAATATTTATCACAAATGCATATGTAGAAAACAGACTACGACAGGTGCTTTTGAGTTTTTCTGATTATGATGACCGAATTGTTTTATTAAGAGTTATGGAGTATGTGACCGATATATTATTAAATTACACCAACAACCTCAATGGTATTTATGTAAAAATAGTATATTATGATTGTTAATTATGCAGATGTTTAGGCTATATTATGATGCTCAGGATACTCAAGTTAATGCTGATGATATGAATGCTCTATAAGATATTTTATCGATATCACAGCCTGATAACCTTACAAGCTGCATTACTTCTGCATGCATGTTATGTTGTTAGAATGAGCGTGCACCTCAGAGTAACAGTAAGTTTACACAATGTTTTATTGTTTATGTTTTAAAGCATCCAACGCATTTACAGGCCAGTCCTGATGCAACAAGGTTTTGCCTAGACGGTGTGTTCAGATGCCCATGCTGCACTTATGCAACTGACCAACAATTCAAATTTACAACACACATTCAGAGCCACGTGAGACATGCAGTACAGCATAGAGGTAATTCCTAATGATGTTTATTGGTCTATTGATTTTGGTGGTTTTAAAACATACACATGCTTAAATGTAGAATGCACTTCTTACAATCAAGATAGACAAAATGATGTGGAGTTCCTTAGTGGGAGTCCCTGAAGTCATGTGAATATTGGTAAGCTAATTTACCTATGTTTGTGTTTTGTTTGACACTGTAACTTTCTGATCAGCTACTCCTGACCTCACTCCCCCAGTCCCGTTCTGTGTATACCTTTCTTTTCTGTTGATAGCTTTGGTCTTCATGTTGCCGTCTTGCAGGTTTCTTCATCAGCAAATGCAACAATTATTGCAGACCCACAGGACACTTTCATTGTCTTTATTGCAGCCAAACAATAATACGCAAAGACCAGTTTAAACATCATGTATCCCAATGCATCAGTGAAACCAAGCCAACCACAACGGAAGCGCATCAGTCACCTCCCGCCTCTCCTGCTCCCTCCTTTACTGCTTCTGAAGCTGCATGTCCCCCTCCCCCAGTCCCCATCCTCCACCCCTCACTTTCTTCATGTTCCTCTGATCCTGGCTCCTCAGCAGCACCAGCACTACCACCCTCTCACCCAAAGAAAGCAGAAAACAGTGAAGTGTACTAGCTGTGGCCTAATCCTTAATAGACGGAACCTACGGATACATCTTCGAAGACGTCACACTCCCATCAAAATGGACATTACGGCACAGAACCACCTCAGTGCTCAGTGTGTTGATTACACAAATGGAGTGTTTGCAGTAGCAAAGTCTTTTATAGCACCCAGCACACCAGTACGTGTCATTAAAAGGACATGGGGTCCTGAACAAAAAACAATGTGTGAGCTGGATATCTGCAGAATTAATGCAGAGTTTGCAGAGAGGTCAAACCTTCGTCCATTTGAGTGCCACCACATTCAGTCCCTCGTGTACTGCCCTCCAGCCAGAATGGACACTCCATCACTTACAGAGGATGTTTTGCAGGTGATGGTACATGACAAGTGGTTTGGGGAAGACAAAAAGGAAAGGTGTTTGGTACGTCAGAGAGAAGCAAATGATGCAGGAGTCCCGTTGTCCTGTCTGGTGACTGTGTGTGGACCCCCCTACAAAAAGCACATTTCTGTATACGAGTCAACTATCTCCTATTACAGCCGGCTTGGCAGAGTGGTGGTAAGGTACAATTCTAAAATCATTTCATGGCATTGTCCTTGCGCGAACCCAAGGCAGTCATGCATACCTAAATATGTTGCCAAGTGGCATTTATTTGAAACAGACCAGGCACTCTTCAGAAAAACCAGAAGTGTGGAGGAGAACATCACAGAACATTTTCCAATTGACATGGAAAGTTTTGACCTAGAAGAAGGAGCTCCATACTCACCTGAAGGCAAAAATCTGTCGCGGATGGTTCAATACATTTTTCATAAGAAGAAACTGCCTGCGATTTTCCCCTCAGACGTGGTCAAGACCATTCATTTCCCTGTGCACTTCATACCATCAGAAACCTTTTGCTCAGAATGTTTAGAGCCCACTCCTCTAAGCGAACCTGTGCTGATTACATCTAAGGCTAAAATCCTAACAATCACTGATGTCATAGAAGGTATGTTCTCTCTTTATTTAAATATTTATTATCGATATTTTAACATTTCATTACTCACTACATGTACTGTAAATGTCAGTGTAGCCATGACTTCCACTATCAGCAGCTTAGCCTCCTTCCCAGCAATTCACACTTGTATGCTTACTGAGATAATTTCATACACTGGCTTTTAGTACTGTGCAAAGTATAGAGACATGTCACAGTGTAAAATGGTGAAAGATAAATGTGTAACATTTACTGGTGCTTGTGTCCATTAGGAATTTCAGTGTACAGAAAATGGTGCTACAGGTGTGGTATGGCATATCGATACCAGGAGTGGACTGATGGTGTCCACAATTTCGATGACCACACACTTCTGTCCATATACATGTGCCATTTTCTACGCAATACACTTCAGGTAGGAACCATGTTCTGTTGTTTTAATCATTTAAAACAATTACGAATACTTTATCAAAATAATATATTGTAAAGCCTTTAAATGTCATACATCAATTTCACAGACTCATCAGGCAGTAGGGAGTGCCATGGATGTGTTGGAGAAGACCTCTGGTAAAACCTATCCATCCAGGGAAAGGGTCCTGCAGGCTTATTTAAGCTTTGAAGCACTGTCAGACCTCGGTTACACATATGCTTGTGTATCGTGTGGTTATCATCCAGTATCTGTTGTGATGGACCTTCATGAGAAGGGCGTTTTTAGCATGCCTGGTAAGTGAACACATTTATTCATTTTCTTAGTCTTACATTGTTTCAAGCACCACATATCCAGCTATGACTGTTTGGAACATGCTTACTTAAGTCTTGCTTTCCTTAGTGAGCAGCATTGAGGAACCATCTCAGACTTTTGATGGAAAGGTAAGTGTTGAAAATTTCTGGGAGATGGTTTCCCTTGAAATGATCAGCCGTGGGTTGGTCCCAAGTAAGTACAGTCCGCACAATGTTCTAGGTGGGATGACAGTATTCTAGCATTTACTTTGTTTATCGTGGAATAATGTACTGTTATGTTAATAATATTTTCTAACATCATTTAAAGGCAACAAGTCAAACCCATTTGTCGTCCATCCCAGTTACCATAGTTGGGCTCCGTGGATTGGTCCTCACACAAGAGATAGGGATGTTGTACTCAACACTGAATACAAAGAAGTGTATTCTGCTTGTAGTGCAAAGGAGGAATCTGAGTTTAACCTCACAGAGGACCGACTGACTGATGAACTTCTTAAGCTCAAGGTACTGAACTTAAGTCAATTTTTGTCAGTTTTGTCAAAGATGTGTGTTTTTGAACCACGCCAGACCAACTATACTAATGTTCATTATAGATGGAAGCTGTGCGTGCTCTGTGCCGACAGTGTGGCATAGACCCCAAAGGCTCACGGATGGACCTGGTAACGAGACTTCAACAAGAAATGAAGAACAGAGCGAGTTATGATAAGGTGTTTTCACAGATCTGGGGAGCTTCTGGTAAGTTGTGTTCTATTACTGAGAGACCGTTTTTACAGACAGTTCTTAGTTTCATTACTTGGAATGGTTGCACTCTGATTTACAGTTTCCTTAAACAGGTGGATGGGCTGTGGTCACCTGTCCTTGTGCTGTGGTGTATGGTGTTAAGTTCAACATAAGGGCTGAGAGCCCCCGGGACTTTGCTGACCTTTTATTGTCGATGAAACATTTTCCAAACATTGTATTATATGATTTTGCGAGAGGGTTGGCAACACATACCAACCTAAGAGATCCAGAATCATTACCCTTCAAACCTCATGGGGGTAGGTTACTTGAGCCTACTGAAGATAACATCAGATGTGCCACTACTGGACAGATAAAAGTGAGCTTGCCATGGCTAGTCACCAAGAAGCCAGTTCCTGATGAAAATGGCCACCCTATAACTGGATCGTCTGAGCATTATGCTCTTTATGATAGATTTCATGAGGCAAACTCAAAAGATGCCAGGGATGTCTTGCGAAAGGTGGAACTGGTCCCAGAGTTACGTGGTTGGATCAACAGCCCGTGTGCTGAACAGCTCTTTGCTGGAATGAGGAAAAACAATCATTTTCTCAACATGATGACTCCCTATTTAAATGAAATCGGGGCATCTTGTTTAGAATAAAACTAAGAAAATACAGGAGATCGATCTTTCGCGTGTGTTGCTGCCGCCGCCATTTTGAAAGGCGCGTCTGCGTCACTGCGCATGCGCAAGCTTCGCATCCCATAAGGCAGTTATTTCGCCCGCATTGTTCAAACGGGTGGCACGCGCCTGGCCCTGCTCCTTGGATAATGGCAGCCTAGATCACGCTAGCTTTGTGCTACACTGACGGGACCCAGAGCCGCTATGGATGGATCTTCGCCTTTGGTGAAGTGTTTTTTTTTCTCTTTGACATTGAAATAAAACTGTTAAACTGATTACGGCTTTTTCTCATTTTTAAAAACTTGGGCTAAAGTAGTTGTGCTTGTTTCACACTTTCTCTTGTTTCGCTTGGGTATGCCTCTACTTAAATATTGTGTCTCTAGTTAAAATTTCCGGACTTGAAATGCCCTTAGATTCAGAACATGAGAAGGGTAACACATTGAATAGACTAAAATGAAATTGGGTATGCCTCTACTTAAATATTGTGTCTCTAGTTAAAATTTCCGGACTTGAAATGCCCTTAGATTCAGAACATGAGAAGGGTAACACATTGAATAGACTAAAATGAAATTTGAATAAATAAATCATGTATATATGTTTTGTTTTAGGGCGTAACACTAGAAAACGCAGACGGTACGTTTTGCTGCTAGGTTGTTTCTCTTTTGTTTCAGGGACCGCAGGTCTGGGCCTTATGTCCTAAAAATTATATGACAATATTGCAAAATATTTATCACAAATGCATATGTAGAAAACAGACTACGACAGGTGCTTTTGAGTTTTTCTGATTATGATGACCGAATTGTTTTATTAAGAGTTATGGAGTATGTGACCGATATATTATTAAATTACACCAACAACCTCAATGGTATTTATGTAAAAATAGTATATTATGATTGTTAATTATGCAGATGTTTAGGCTATATTATGATGCTCAGGATACTCAAGTTAATGCTGATGATATGAATGCTCTATAAGATATTTTATCGATATCACAGCCTGATAACCTTACAAGCTGCATTACTTCTGCATGCATGTTATGTTGTTAGAATGAGCGTGCACCTCAGAGTAACAGTAAGTTTACACAATGTTTTATTGTTTATGTTTTAAAGCATCCAACGCATTTACAGGCCAGTCCTGATGCAACAAGGTTTTGCCTAGACGGTGTGTTCAGATGCCCATGCTGCACTTATGCAACTGACCAACAATTCAAATTTACAACACACATTCAGAGCCACGTGAGACATGCAGTACAGCATAGAGGTAATTCCTAATGATGTTTATTGGTCTATTGATTTTGGTGGTTTTAAAACATACACATGCTTAAATGTAGAATGCACTTCTTACAATCAAGATAGACAAAATGATGTGGAGTTCCTTAGTGGGAGTCCCTGAAGTCATGTGAATATTGGTAAGCTAATTTACCTATGTTTGTGTTTTGTTTGACACTGTAACTTTCTGATCAGCTACTCCTGACCTCACTCCCCCAGTCCCGTTCTGTGTATACCTTTCTTTTCTGTTGATAGCTTTGGTCTTCATGTTGCCGTCTTGCAGGTTTCTTCATCAGCAAATGCAACAATTATTGCAGACCCACAGGACACTTTCATTGTCTTTATTGCAGCCAAACAATAATACGCAAAGACCAGTTTAAACATCATGTATCCCAATGCATCAGTGAAACCAAGCCAACCACAACGGAAGCGCATCAGTCACCTCCCGCCTCTCCTGCTCCCTCCTTTACTGCTTCTGAAGCTGCATGTCCCCCTCCCCCAGTCCCCATCCTCCACCCCTCACTTTCTTCATGTTCCTCTGATCCTGGCTCCTCAGCAGCACCAGCACTACCACCCTCTCACCCAAAGAAAGCAGAAAACAGTGAAGTGTACTAGCTGTGGCCTAATCCTTAATAGACGGAACCTACGGATACATCTTCGAAGACGTCACACTCCCATCAAAATGGACATTACGGCACAGAACCACCTCAGTGCTCAGTGTGTTGATTACACAAATGGAGTGTTTGCAGTAGCAAAGTCTTTTATAGCACCCAGCACACCAGTACGTGTCATTAAAAGGACATGGGGTCCTGAACAAAAAACAATGTGTGAGCTGGATATCTGCAGAATTAATGCAGAGTTTGCAGAGAGGTCAAACCTTCGTCCATTTGAGTGCCACCACATTCAGTCCCTCGTGTACTGCCCTCCAGCCAGAATGGACACTCCATCACTTACAGAGGATGTTTTGCAGGTGATGGTACATGACAAGTGGTTTGGGGAAGACAAAAAGGAAAGGTGTTTGGTACGTCAGAGAGAAGCAAATGATGCAGGAGTCCCGTTGTCCTGTCTGGTGACTGTGTGTGGACCCCCCTACAAAAAGCACATTTCTGTATACGAGTCAACTATCTCCTATTACAGCCGGCTTGGCAGAGTGGTGGTAAGGTACAATTCTAAAATCATTTCATGGCATTGTCCTTGCGCGAACCCAAGGCAGTCATGCATACCTAAATATGTTGCCAAGTGGCATTTATTTGAAACAGACCAGGCACTCTTCAGAAAAACCAGAAGTGTGGAGGAGAACATCACAGAACATTTTCCAATTGACATGGAAAGTTTTGACCTAGAAGAAGGAGCTCCATACTCACCTGAAGGCAAAAATCTGTCGCGGATGGTTCAATACATTTTTCATAAGAAGAAACTGCCTGCGATTTTCCCCTCAGACGTGGTCAAGACCATTCATTTCCCTGTGCACTTCATACCATCAGAAACCTTTTGCTCAGAATGTTTAGAGCCCACTCCTCTAAGCGAACCTGTGCTGATTACATCTAAGGCTAAAATCCTAACAATCACTGATGTCATAGAAGGTATGTTCTCTCTTTATTTAAATATTTATTATCGATATTTTAACATTTCATTACTCACTACATGTACTGTAAATGTCAGTGTAGCCATGACTTCCACTATCAGCAGCTTAGCCTCCTTCCCAGCAATTCACACTTGTATGCTTACTGAGATAATTTCATACACTGGCTTTTAGTACTGTGCAAAGTATAGAGACATGTCACAGTGTAAAATGGTGAAAGATAAATGTGTAACATTTACTGGTGCTTGTGTCCATTAGGAATTTCAGTGTACAGAAAATGGTGCTACAGGTGTGGTATGGCATATCGATACCAGGAGTGGACTGATGGTGTCCACAATTTCGATGACCACACACTTCTGTCCATATACATGTGCCATTTTCTACGCAATACACTTCAGGTAGGAACCATGTTCTGTTGTTTTAATCATTTAAAACAATTACGAATACTTTATCAAAATAATATATTGTAAAGCCTTTAAATGTCATACATCAATTTCACAGACTCATCAGGCAGTAGGGAGTGCCATGGATGTGTTGGAGAAGACCTCTGGTAAAACCTATCCATCCAGGGAAAGGGTCCTGCAGGCTTATTTAAGCTTTGAAGCACTGTCAGACCTCGGTTACACATATGCTTGTGTATCGTGTGGTTATCATCCAGTATCTGTTGTGATGGACCTTCATGAGAAGGGCGTTTTTAGCATGCCTGGTAAGTGAACACATTTATTCATTTTCTTAGTCTTACATTGTTTCAAGCACCACATATCCAGCTATGACTGTTTGGAACATGCTTACTTAAGTCTTGCTTTCCTTAGTGAGCAGCATTGAGGAACCATCTCAGACTTTTGATGGAAAGGTAAGTGTTGAAAATTTCTGGGAGATGGTTTCCCTTGAAATGATCAGCCGTGGGTTGGTCCCAAGTAAGTACAGTCCGCACAATGTTCTAGGTGGGATGACAGTATTCTAGCATTTACTTTGTTTATCGTGGAATAATGTACTGTTATGTTAATAATATTTTCTAACATCATTTAAAGGCAACAAGTCAAACCCATTTGTCGTCCATCCCAGTTACCATAGTTGGGCTCCGTGGATTGGTCCTCACACAAGAGATAGGGATGTTGTACTCAACACTGAATACAAAGAAGTGTATTCTGCTTGTAGTGCAAAGGAGGAATCTGAGTTTAACCTCACAGAGGACCGACTGACTGATGAACTTCTTAAGCTCAAGGTACTGAACTTAAGTCAATTTTTGTCAGTTTTGTCAAAGATGTGTGTTTTTGAACCACGCCAGACCAACTATACTAATGTTCATTATAGATGGAAGCTGTGCGTGCTCTGTGCCGACAGTGTGGCATAGACCCCAAAGGCTCACGGATGGACCTGGTAACGAGACTTCAACAAGAAATGAAGAACAGAGCGAGTTATGATAAGGTGTTTTCACAGATCTGGGGAGCTTCTGGTAAGTTGTGTTCTATTACTGAGAGACCGTTTTTACAGACAGTTCTTAGTTTCATTACTTGGAATGGTTGCACTCTGATTTACAGTTTCCTTAAACAGGTGGATGGGCTGTGGTCACCTGTCCTTGTGCTGTGGTGTATGGTGTTAAGTTCAACATAAGGGCTGAGAGCCCCCGGGACTTTGCTGACCTTTTATTGTCGATGAAACATTTTCCAAACATTGTATTATATGATTTTGCGAGAGGGTTGGCAACACATACCAACCTAAGAGATCCAGAATCATTACCCTTCAAACCTCATGGGGGTAGGTTACTTGAGCCTACTGAAGATAACATCAGATGTGCCACTACTGGACAGATAAAAGTGAGCTTGCCATGGCTAGTCACCAAGAAGCCAGTTCCTGATGAAAATGGCCACCCTATAACTGGATCGTCTGAGCATTATGCTCTTTATGATAGATTTCATGAGGCAAACTCAAAAGATGCCAGGGATGTCTTGCGAAAGGTGGAACTGGTCCCAGAGTTACGTGGTTGGATCAACAGCCCGTGTGCTGAACAGCTCTTTGCTGGAATGAGGAAAAACAATCATTTTCTCAACATGATGACTCCCTCATCGCATGTCTTTTTGATGCGAAATATTTTGTGTCACTACAACAATGCTAGAAATTCAAGAACCATAGAAAGCATGAAGAAGAGATTGGGCAAAGGAGTGGACATACAGTTAAATTCCAATGGTCAGACAGTTTTGGGTATGTATTCCACCCTCATTCTAAATTATTAGTGGTAATGTCATGTTTATGTCATGTTTATGTAATTTTGCTGTCCGGTGCCGTGAAGTTATATTTGTCTTTTAATTGTAGGTGATTCCTCATGTTTATTTTGCAATTTGAAAGATCATAAAGCTATAACTTACAAATCTGTCAGAAATGCTAGACAGCATAGCGTTGATGAGAAATGCATGCAGTACAACCGATTTAACTCATTCTAAATCATTTGGTTTAAAATGTGCTTTTTTGCAGCACCAGCTGAAGCACCAGCCGAACAAGCACAAACAACAACAGCAGCACCAGCTCATGGTATGACAACTGCAGCATCCCCTGGTATGAAGACAATATATATTTTTTGAGGGCCTGGTTGTACAACTTAATAAAAACCTTAACACATCCATGTTTTTTAGAATATGTATACTTATGTATGTTTGCAGTGGGTACTTGATCTGCAGCTAAATGTATACCAACCTTCAGCCACCCTAAGAAAGTGTTATATGCTTCATAAGATGGCTCAGTATCACAGAAATGTGGTGAAACACTTATTTGGTTAATATTTTCATGCATGGTCTGATATGTATGACAGGAGATCTACCAGTGTGCAGTGATGACTGCTGGGGACTACCACATCTGGAGCACACAAGTGCCCGATCGGAAATCAGAGACTCAGAGGTGCATGTTTTATGTTTTGTTCCTCCGTATTTGTTTGTTTGTTTATATATTGATTGACTCATTTGATTGATTGCCGCATGGGCTCTCTTAGTCGCAAATTTGGAAACCATTTAACAATTGGCAACCATTTCATGTAATACAGTTGTCATTGTTTATGGGTGTTATAACTTTTAACATCTAATGTATCGGTTATTATATTATTTATAACTTGGAAACAAACTATTCATTAATCAGTAATACAATTCCTTTTGTGTCATACTTTTTAAATATTTTCTGTGATGCCTCGTAGTGCATGGCATATAAGTGAAGTGATTAGTTGTCATTGACACACCACAGCACACAGTGCACAACAACAAAATGTGTACTCTGCATTTAACCTATATGACACCATGACATTGCAGAGGAGAGCAGTGCTTGGGGGTGGTACCTTGCTCAGGGTACTTCAGTGGCACCTTTCGATTACAAGTGCACTTCCCTATCCATTAGGCCACCACTGACCCTATTACAAACAGCAGCATAATTTAATGGAGTCAGATTAATTGGTCTTAGTGATCTGATCTGAAGGTGGGGATTAGGGTTGTAACGGTATGAGATTTTCACGGTATGATAATCGTCTCAGAAAATATCACGGTTTCGTGGTATACGGTATTAAACTATCATTATTATTAGTATAATCATCAGCTACAATGACCCTTAAATGAATAAAAAGAGATATGGTTTTTGGATGAACATGGTTTATTGTAACAAACTTTTTTTTAATGAAAATAAAAAAAACTTATGGAAGTATGAGTCTAACTTTTGGGGGAAAAATAAATAAAATAAAGCTGCGCATCTCCCATTTGAACAAAATAAGGAATAAGTTATTTCTCTTTATATTAGACAAGAATAAATCAAACTGTCCTTCCTCTTTAACAGCATATATGGGAGAGCAATATGTGCAGGGTCATGTTTGTTAATATTTTCCTGAGATTATCATAGCAGCATGCATTTCTTTGCTTTTTTTCAGGTCAGATTATGATGAAGAAATGTAAGCATGTTGAGATTTTCAGGGCTCAATCTTGACCGCTGAGGTGAGAGAATGTGTCCACTTGTACTAAACACCTATGAGTTTTCAGTTAGTGTATTTGATGATTATTCTTTTAAATAAAATTATAAAGTGATCATTAAGTGTTCTCTTGAGAGTAGCTCTGGATATGTTCATGTGTTCACGTCTTCACATAGTGAATGAGACAGCAGACGCTTTAAAAACCATGACCATCATGCAGTGGCGGTTTTAGGCATGGGCGAACGGGGCAGCCGCCCGGGGCGGCACTTTTTCATGTCACGTGGGGGGCGGCACACGAACTTGGAGGAAAACAAAAATAATCTAAATAAAGCGTTTTTCTAGAGGATGGGCGAGCGGAGACGATAAGGGATGAAGTTGGGAGGGCGCCGGGAGGGATTCTATGGGGGGCGGCACACGAACCTGGAGGACAAAATAATCATCTGTGCCGCTGTGTGTGTGTGTGTGTGTGTGTGTGTGTGTGTGTGGTGTGGGGGGGGGGGGGGGGGGGGTAGTTGGTTAATGAGCAAGCGGCAGCCTTTTTGCGCTGTATATTCACAGACGCACATCGCGATTTAATTTGCTGCACAGCTATATTTTGATTTATTCATCCATCTATCTATCAAATCGGACATTTTACGTGGCATCTGAATTATACTGTAATTGACTCCAATTACATGACTGGATTCCGGGATTCCCTCTGCATCACAGAAATAATACGGCTTTAAGTTATAAATGGAACTTACCTTTATCTTCACGGAGGGATGGTGTTCGCGAATATGGGAGAACATGTTCGACGTATTTCCTCCTTTTGCGGCCACTGTTCGTCCACATTTCTTGCAAACTGGATATCCACCCCACGATCATTTTTCGGATACCCAAAATATTCCCATACTGCAGATTTTAATTTTTTTTTCGGCAGGAAATAGAGATTAGAATTTGCAGCCACTATCGGACATTTTCGCCGCTGTGCATTTATGGGTGGAGTCTAAGCAGTAAAGCGGAAAGAAGTTGCATATACACAGCAGCGCAGGTGAGATCTGGTTTCTTTTTTTTTTTTCCAAACCGCGGATAGGCAAATGTGCATGATATGATAATCGTACATGTCAATATCACAATAAACCGCCATACCGGTATACCGTTACAACCCTAGTGGGGATTGATACACCTTACAAAGTTGATGCTGTAATATTTATCACTCTGATGCATTGTTCTGACCCATATGCATATAAGCCTTTCAGTCTGACAAGCTGGTAGTATCATGACTGCCTTTTTCCAGGTCTGGTGCCCAACGTGATCAAATTGTTTTACACCTGTGCCCTCAGGTGGAGTCAACTCTATGTGATACCATTACAATATGTCATAGTTTTACAATAGTTGTGACAATATAATTTCTTTTAGGAAAATTCAATGTGTTGAAAGCACAGATGGTAGAGGAGGAGGAATGGGTTCCATCTCCATTGAACAGGTATTTATGTAGCTGATCTTACAGCTGAACCTGCTGTTTTTCTCTTTTTTTCTCTGTGCTTACTGTGCTGTACCCTACAAAAATGTGAAAACAATGAGCTTCATTTTAAGCAGTTGGAGTTGGAATGTAGAAGTCATGCTATTTTTGTCTGTTTTTGTTATATTACAGAACTATTGTAAAATAATATTTGCATGCTTGTATGATTTCTTTCACAGATCCCCCTCGACGTCCTGGAGGATATCCTTTTAGAAGTAGTCCTGTTCGAGGGTGACAAAGCTTTTTTAAAGCTGTCACTTGTTTGTCACCTTTTTTTGGGACTTAGTCGGAAGGGAAACATTCCGTGCCCGAGCGCATTTTCAGTGGCTTGACAGTAGGTATAAAACATATTATGATATTTGAATACCCTTTGAGTTAGGATGTTTGTATTCCCATTAACAAGGGATTTTACTCTAATGAATCATTCTTAAATTTGAAACCTACAGGTGTAGTCCCATGGAAACTGTACAGTGCGGCCTATCAAGCACAATTCCGACGATTGTATCGCCTGGAATGCTGCCAGCACTGTCTAGAGACTTATAAGAACAGCTTACCAGGTATGCATACTGTGTAAGAATGTTGACAATTGTTGCTGAAGTCAGTGGTTGCAAAAAGAAAGTCACCAGAACAATTTATTGTGTGTCAGGTCCTGAATATTTTCTTGAAAGTATGCAATGAAAAACATTGTTGCTCTGTTTTGATACTAAGTATGCTTGCTTATTATTTATTGTCCCATAGGCTACATTGGGCGTGGAAGACGAGGGAACTTCACACAGCCTGGGTTCTGCAGCGAGTTCTGCAAACACCTTACGGAAGACTTGGGTGTGTGAATGGGTGGGTGGGTCAGTGAGTGAGTGAGTGAATGGGTGGGTATGTAAGGAAAATAGCAAATTGGATGACTTTGGAATAAAAAAATAACAGCTACTATGCCTCTGTTTCCTTGTCTACACACAGACTACACACATGACCGAACCACATTTTAAGTTTTATCAGCTTTTCATTAAAAAGCACAGTGGCACCCAATTGTGATGAGTTACTGTATGTGGAAATGAGTGGCACCTCTGTATCATTTGTGAATAATTTGTCATCTCATATCGACATTAAATCATAAGTTTATTTAATTTTAATGTTGGCACAGAAATAAGTTACAGTGCCTTTGGAAATGCAATAAAATGCTCATTTGGAAAACGTTTAACTATCCTTTGTAATTGAGTAAAATTATGATAACCGAATACTTTTATAAGGCACTGTATACTTGATTGCAATGGGTTTTATTACTTTCCGGCTATATTAATACACCAATCAATATGTTAACCAATCATCACAGACAAGCATTACATCGATATCGGATTGAAACTATATTATGGCCATCCTACAGCTACATAAACAAGGGTAAATAGTCCTACTTTCACTGTCCTGGAGAGAGAGAGCGAGAGAGACAGAGATGTAAACATGTAAGCAGCAGCAGAATAAAATAGAAATATGATTTCAGAATGTTTTACTTACTGTATGCAAATGTCATTTTCGAGAAATGTTTGGCTCGCATTATCACCAAATTGATGACAATATCACCATTTACTACAAAACTTTGAACTCAATAATTAACAAAATAATATATAAGAAATAAATTGAGAAACTAAATTTCCTGTTACAGACAATTTATCTTAAAATAGTTTGATGTTCAGAATGCTCCTCACTCCACTTCACGCAACTTTAAAACACGCAAGGACCATGTTAGGCCAAAAGCTGAACAATGTTTGTGGGCAACACTCTTGATTTCCCCAGGAGATCTAGACATAGCATATATGCTCACCTAAAGGATTATTAGGAACACCTGTTCAATTTCTCATTAATGCAATTATCTAATCAACCAATCACATGGCAGTTGCTTCAATGCATTTAGGGGTGTGGTCCTGGTCAAGACAATCTCCTGAACTCCAAACTGAATGTCAGAATGGGAAAGAAAGGTGATTTAAGCAATTTTGAGCGTGGCATAGTTGTTGGTGCCAGACGGGCCGGTCTGAGTATTTCACAATCTGCTCAGTTACTGGGATTTTCACGCACAACCATTTCTAGGGTTTACAAAGAATGGTGTGCAAAGGGAAAAACATCCAGTATGCGGCAGTCCCGTTGGGCGAAAATGCCTTGTTGATGCTAGAGGTCAGAGGAGAATGGTCCGACTGATTCAAGCTGATAGAAGAGCAACTGAAAGTCCAAAAACCAACTGAGTGGTTGGCTGAAATAACCACTCGTTACAACCGAGGTATGCAGCAAAGCATTTGTGAAGCCACAACACGCACAACCTTGAGGCGGATGGGCTACAACAGCAGAAGACCCCACCGGGTACCACTCATCTCCACTACAAATAGGAAAAAGAGGCTACAATTTGCACGAGCTCACCAAAATTGGACAGTTGAAGACTGGAAAAATGTTGCCTGGTCTGATGAGTCTCGATTTCTGTTGAGACATTCAAATGGTAGAGTCAGAATTTGGCGTAAACAGAATGAGAACATGGATCCATCATGCCTTGTTACCACTGTGCAGGCTGCTGGTGGTGGTGTAATGGTGTGGGGGATGTTTTCTTGGCACACTTTAGGCCCCTTAGTGCCAATTGGGCATCGTTTAAATGCCACGGCCTACCTGAGCATTGTTTCTGACCATGTCCATCCCTTTATGACCACCATGTACCCATCCTCTGATGGCTACTTCCAGCAGGATAATGCACCATGTCACAAAGCTCGAATCATTTCAAATTGATTTCTTGAACATGACAGTGAGTTCACTGTACTACAATGGCCCCAACAGTCACCAGATCTCAACCCAATAGAGCATCTTCGGGATGTGTTGGAACGGGAGCTTCGTGCCCTGGATGTGCATCCCACAAATCTCCATCAACTGCAAGATGCTATCCTATCAATATGGGCCAACATTTCTAAAGAATGCTTTCAGCACCTTGTTGAATCAATGCCACGTAGAATTAAGGCAGTTCTGAAGGCGAAAGGGGGTCAAACACCATATTAGTATGGTGTTCCTAATAATCCTTTAGGTGAGTGTATGTGTGTATGTGCACAATGAATGAATGGAATAAGCTGCTACAGTTACATTGAACCATGTGCTTGTGCTCATGTGCACAAGCACACACACACACACACACACACACACGCCGATGGGCTTTAAAGTTTAACTTTAGGTTTGTGAAAGCAGACATAATTATTTCTGTCAGGACCTCGATGTGTATCCAAGCCCCAAAAACACACTAACTCAGGCGTTCACGCAACTTATCGCGAAAAACCAGACAGAAATAGACTTGAAAATTTTAAAGAAAAGACATTAGCGGTTTTTGTTAATGTTTAAAGGTATAAAAAAAAAACCTTTGCTGCCTTTCTTAAATGGCTAGAAAACATTGCCTCAACACTATTAAACACGGAATCCGCTGTTTGTAAACGGTCCGCATTTTACCCTCACCGCTAAAATAGTTGTGCTTGTTTCACACTTTCTCTTGTTTCGCTTGGGTATGCCTCTACTTAAATATTGTGTCTCTAGTTAAAAGTTTGGGACCTGTGTCTCATTCACATAGGCTTTCACATATGCAAATTGCCACCCCTCTTCTGGGCTAATGCCGTACGCTCATTTTGACAACGAATTGCCAGCGTTATTCGTTGATTTTTTTTGTCTAAAATGTTTATTATTCACATTGGTAGAAAAGTGCTTCAATACTTTAAAAAAAGGTCATGGTTTATTTGAAATAACTGGGCACTCCGTTTGTTGCTGCCATATTTTGAAATGGGTTGTCTAAGGAATCCTTATTCTTTGTTTGATGCCCCGGTTTCGGGTAAACATCCGCGACGGTTTATGACTACACCACATGGCCAAAGTGGCCTGCGAACGGACGATCACCCTGATAACAAAATACAACTAAATACATCTTTGTCAGGATGTGGGGCGGGGCAGGTCTATGACATTCGGGCTAAATGGGGGCAATAGCTTGGGGAGCCAGCCTATCTCAAAGCCTGTGGCCTGTTTGATTCTACCCCATGTTTCCTCCGTGTATGTCCGCTGTGATATGCTTAACAGACACGTTTGATGGCATTATTCTAACATAGCATGTTGCTAAATACCGCTCACTAGTTCCTACAGCTATTAAATGTATTTAAATGAAATCGGGGCATCTTGTTTAGAATAAAACTAAGAAAATACAGGAGATCGATCTTTCGCGTGTGTTGCTGCCGCCGCCATTTTGAAAGGCGCGTCTGCGTCACTGCGCATGCGCAAGCTTCGCATCCCATAAGGCAGTTATTTCGCCCGCATTGTTCAAACGAGTGGCACGCGCCTGGCCCTGCTCCTTGGATAATGGCAGCCTAGATCACGCTAGCTTTGTGCTACGCTGACGGGACCCAGAGCCGCTATGGATGGATCTTCGCCTTTGGTGAAGTGTTTTTTTTTCTCTTTGACATTGAAATAAAACTGTTAAACTGATTACGGCTTTTTCTCATTTTTAAAAACTTGGGCTAAAGTAGTTGTGCTTGTTTCACACTTTCTCTTGTTTCGCTTGGGTATGCCTCTACTTAAATATTGTGTCTCTAGTTAAAAGTTTTGGACCTGTGTCTCATTCACATAGGCTTTCACATATGCAAATTGCCACCCCTCTTCTGGGCTAATGCCGTACGCTCATTTTGACAACGAATTACCAGCGTTATTCGTTGATTTTTTTTGTCTAAAATGTTTATTATTCACATTGGTAGAAAAGTGCTTCAATACTTTAAAAAAAAGGTCATGGTTTATTTGAAATAACTGGGCACTCCGTTTGTTGCTGCCATATTTTGAAATGGGTTGTCTAAGGAATCCTTATTCTTTGTTTGATGCCCCGGTTTCGGGTAAACATCCGCGACGGTTTATGACTACACCACATGGCCAAAGTGGCCTGCGAACGGACGATCACCCTGATAACAAAATACAACTAAATACATCTTTGTCAGGATGTGGGGGGGGGGGGAGAGGTCTATGACATTCGGGCTAAATGGGGGCAATAGCTTGGGGAGCCAGCCTATCTCAAAGCCTGTGGCCTGTTTGATTCTACCCCATGTTTCCTCCGTGTATGTCCGCTGTGATATGCTTAACAGACACGTTTGATGGCATTATTCTAACATAGCATGTTGCTAAATACCGCTCACTAGTTCCTACAGCTATTAAATGTATTTAAATGAAATCGGGGCATCTTGTTTAGAATAAAACTAAGAAAATACAGGAGATCGATCTTTCGCGTGTGTTGCTGCCGCCGCCATTTTGAAAGGCGCGTCTGCGTCACTGCGCATGCGCAAGCTTCGCATCCCATAAGGCAGTTATTTCGCCCGCATTGTTCAAACGGGTGGCACGCGCCTGGCCCTGCTCCTTGGATAATGGCAGCCTAGATCACGCTAGCTTTGTGCTACGCTGACGGGACCCAGAGCCGCTATGGATGGATCTTCGCCTTTGGTGAAGTGTTTTTTTTTCTCTTTGACATTGAAATAAAACTGTTAAACTGATTACGGCTTTTTCTCATTTTTAAAAACTTGGGCTAAAGTAGTTGTGCTTGTTTCACACTTTCTCTTGTTTCGCTTGGGTATGCCTCTACTTAAATATTGTGTCTCTAGTTAAAAGTTTTGGACCTGTGTCTCATTCACATAGGCTTTCACATATGCAAATTGCCACCCCTCTTCTGGGCTAATGCCGTACGCTCATTTTGACAACGAATTACCAGCGTTATTCGTTGATTTTTTTTGTCTAAAATGTTTAT
The DNA here is from genome assembly GCF_048594095.1 of Paramormyrops kingsleyae. Lineage (NCBI taxonomy): Eukaryota > Metazoa > Chordata > Actinopteri > Osteoglossiformes > Mormyridae > Paramormyrops > Paramormyrops kingsleyae. The sequence continues at coordinate 40,615,342 of NC_132802.1, read as the reverse complement.
TATTCACATTGGTAGAAAAGTGCTTCAATACTTTAAAAAAAAGGTCATGGTTTATTTGAAATAACTGGGCACTCCGTTTGTTGCTGCCATATTTTGAAATGGGTTGTCTAAGGAATCCTTATTCTTTGTTTGATGCCCCGGTTTCGGGTAAACATCCGCGACGGTTTATGACTACACCACATGGCCAAAGTGGCCTGCGAACGGACGATCACCCTGATAACAAAATACAACTAAATACATCTTTGTCAGGATGTGGGGGGGGGGGGTAGAGGTCTATGACATTCGGGCTAAATGGGGGCAATAGCTTGGGGAGCCAGCCTATCTCAAAGCCTGTGGCCTGTTTGATTCTACCCCATGTTTCCTCCGTGTATGTCCGCTGTGATATGCTTAACAGACACGTTTGATGGCATTATTCTAACATAGCATGTTGCTAAATACCGCTCACTAGTTCCTACAGCTATTAAATGTATTTAAATGAAATCGGGGCATCTTGTTTAGAATAAAACTAAGAAAATACAGGAGATCGATCTTTCGCGTGTGTTGCTGCCGCCGCCATTTTGAAAGGCGCGTCTGCGTCACTGCGCATGCGCAAGCTTCGCATCCCATAAGGCAGTTATTTCGCCCGCATTGTTCAAACGGGTGGCACGCGCCTGGCCCTGCTCCTTGGATAATGGCAGCCTAGATCACGCTAGCTTTGTGCTACGCTGACGGGACCCAGAGTCGCTATGGATGGATCTTCGCCTTTGGTGAAGTGTTTTTTTTTCTCTTTGACATTGAAATAAAACTGTTAAACTGATTACGGCTTTTTCTCATTTTTAAAAACTTGGGCTAAAGTAGTTGTGCTTGTTTCACACTTTCTCTTGTTTCGCTTGGGTATGCCTCTACTTAAATATTGTGTCTCTAGTTAAAAGTTTTGGACCTGTGTCTCATTCACATAGGCTTTCACATATGCAAATTGCCACCCCTCTTCTGGGCTAATGCCGTACGCTCATTTTGACAACGAATTACCAGCGTTATTCGTTGATTTTTTTTGTCTAAAATGTTTATTATTCACATTGGTAGAAAAGTGCTTCAATACTTTAAAAAAAAGGTCATGGTTTATTTGAAATAACTGGGCACTCCGTTTGTTGCTGCCATATTTTGAAATGGGTTGTCTAAGGAATCCTTATTCTTTGTTTGATGCCCCGGTTTCGGGTAAACATCCGCGACGGTTTATGACTACACCACATGGCCAAAGTGGCCTGCGAACGGACGATCACCCTGATAACAAAATACAACTAAATACATCTTTGTCAGGATGTGGGGGGGGGGGGAGGTCTATGACATTCGGGCTAAATGGGGGCAATAGCTTGGGGAGCCAGCCTATCTCAAAGCCTGTGGCCTGTTTGATTCTACCCCATGTTTCCTCCGTGTATGTCCGCTGTGATATGCTTAACAGACACGTTTGATGGCATTATTCTAACATAGCATGTTGCTAAATACCGCTCACTAGTTCCTACAGCTATTAAATGTATTTAAATGAAATCGGGGCATCTTGTTTAGAATAAAACTAAGAAAATACAGGAGATCGATCTTTCGCGTGTGTTGCTGCCGCCGCCATTTTGAAAGGCGCGTCTGCGTCACTGCGCATGCGCAAGCTTCGCATCCCATAAGGCAGTTATTTCGCCCGCATTGTTCAAACGGGTGGCACGCGCCTGGCCCTGCTCCTTGGATAATGGCAGCCTAGATCACGCTAGCTTTGTGCTACGCTGACGGGACCCAGAGCCGCTATGGATGGATCTTCGCCTTTGGTGAAGTGTTTTTTTTTCTCTTTGACATTGAAATAAAACTGTTAAACTGATTACGGCTTTTTCTCATTTTTAAAAACTTGGGCTAAAGTAGTTGTGCTTGTTTCACACTTTCTCTTGTTTCGCTTGGGTATGCCTCTACTTAAATATTGTGTCTCTAGTTAAAAGTTTTGGACCTGTGTCTCATTCACATAGGCTTTCACATATGCAAATTGCCACCCCTCTTCTGGGCTAACGCCGTACGCTCATTTTGACAACGAATTACCAGCGTTATTCGTTGATTTTTTTTGTCTAAAATGTTTATTATTCACATTGGTAGAAAAGTGCTTCAATACTTTAAAAAAAAGGTCATGGTTTATTTGAAATAACTGGGCACTCCGTTTGTTGCTGCCATATTTTGAAATGGGTTGTCTAAGGAATCCTTATTCTTTGTTTGATGCCCCGGTTTCGGGTAAACATCCGCGACGGTTTATGACTACACCACATGGCCAAAGTGGCCTGCGAACGGACGATCACCCTGATAACAAAATACAACTAAATACATCTTTGTCAGGATGTGGGGGGGGGGGAGAGGTCTATGACATTCGGGCTAAATGGGGGCAATAGCTTGGGGAGCCAGCCTATCTCAAAGCCTGTGGCCTGTTTGATTCTACCCCATGTTTCCTCCGTGTATGTCCGCTGTGATATGCTTAACAGACACGTTTGATGGCATTATTCTAACATAGCATGTTGCTAAATACCGCTCACTAGTTCCTACAGCTATTAAATGTATTTAAATGAAATCGGGGCATCTTGTTTAGAATAAAACTAAGAAAATACAGGAGATCGATCTTTCGCGTGTGTTGCTGCCGCCGCCATTTTGAAAGGCGCGTCTGCGTCACTGCGCATGCGCAAGCTTCGCATCCCATAAGGCAGTTATTTCGCCCGCATTGTTCAAACGGGTGGCACGCGCCTGGCCCTGCTCCTTGGATAATGGCAGCCTAGATCACGCTAGCTTTGTGCTACGCTGACGGGACCCAGAGCCGCTATGGATGGATCTTCGCCTTTGGTGAAGTGTTTTTTTTTCTCTTTGACATTGAAATAAAACTGTTAAACTGATTACGGCTTTTTCTCATTTTTAAAAACTTGGGCTAAAGTAGTTGTGCTTGTTTCACACTTTCTCTTGTTTCGCTTGGGTATGCCTCTACTTAAATATTGTGTCTCTAGTTAAAAGTTTTGGACCTGTGTCTCATTCACATAGGCTTTCACATATGCAAATTGCCACCCCTCTTCTGGGCTAATGCCGTACGCTCATTTTGACAACGAATTACCAGCGTTATTCGTTGATTTTTTTTGTCTAAAATGTTTATTATTCACATTGGTAGAAAAGTGCTTCAATACTTTAAAAAAAAGGTCATGGTTTATTTGAAATAACTGGGCACTCCGTTTGTTGCTGCCATATTTTGAAATGGGTTGTCTAAGGAATCCTTATTCTTTGTTTGATGCCCCGGTTTCGGGTAAACATCCGCGACGGTTTATGACTACACCACATGGCCAAAGTGGCCTGCGAACGGACGATCACCCTGATAACAAAATACAACTAAATACATCTTTGTCAGGATGTGGGGGGGGGGGGTAGAGGTCTATGACATTCGGGCTAAATGGGGGCAATAGCTTGGGGAGCCAGCCTATCTCAAAGCCTGTGGCCTGTTTGATTCTACCCCATGTTTCCTCCGTGTATGTCCGCTGTGATATGCTTAACAGACACGTTTGATGGCATTATTCTAACATAGCATGTTGCTAAATACCGCTCACTAGTTCCTACAGCTATTAAATGTATTTAAATGAAATCGGGGCATCTTGTTTAGAATAAAACTAAGAAAATACAGGAGATCGATCTTTCGCGTGTGTTGCTGCCGCCGCCATTTTGAAAGGCGCGTCTGCGTCACTGCGCATGCGCAAGCTTCGCATCCCATAAGGCAGTTATTTCGCCCGCATTGTTCAAACGGGTGGCACGCGCCTGGCCCTGCTCCTTGGATAATGGCAGCCTAGATCACGCTAGCTTTGTGCTACGCTGACGGGACCCAGAGCCGCTATGGATGGATCTTCGCCTTTGGTGAAGTGTTTTTTTTTCTCTTTGACATTGAAATAAAACTGTTAAACTGATTACGGCTTTTTCTCATTTTTAAAAACTTGGGCTAAAGTAGTTGTGCTTGTTTCACACTTTCTCTTGTTTCGCTTGGGTATGCCTCTACTTAAATATTGTGTCTCTAGTTAAAAGTTTTGGACCTGTGTCTCATTCACATAGGCTTTCACATATGCAAATTGCCACCCCTCTTCTGGGCTAATGCCGTACGCTCATTTTGACAACGAATTACCAGCGTTATTCGTTGATTTTTTTTGTCTAAAATGTTTATTATTCACATTGGTAGAAAAGTGCTTCAATACTTTAAAAAAAAGGTCATGGTTTATTTGAAATAACTGGGCACTCCGTTTGTTGCTGCCATATTTTGAAATGGGTTGTCTAAGGAATCCTTATTCTTTGTTTGATGCCCCGGTTTCGGGTAAACATCCGCGACGGTTTATGACTACACCACATGGCCAAAGTGGCCTGCGAACGGACGATCACCCTGATAACAAAATACAACTAAATACATCTTTGTCAGGATGTGGGGGGGGGGGTAGAGGTCTATGACATTCGGGCTAAATGGGGGCAATAGCTTGGGGAGCCAGCCTATCTCAAAGCCTGTGGCCTGTTTGATTCTACCCCATGTTTCCTCCGTGTATGTCCGCTGTGATATGCTTAACAGACACGTTTGATGGCATTATTCTAACATAGCATGTTGCTAAATACCGCTCACTAGTTCCTACAGCTATTAAATGTATTTAAATGAAATCGGGGCATCTTGTTTAGAATAAAACTAAGAAAATACAGGAGATCGATCTTTCGCGTGTGTTGCTGCCGCCGCCATTTTGAAAGGCGCGTCTGCGTCACTGCGCATGCGCAAGCTTCGCATCCCATAAGGCAGTTATTTCGCCCGCATTGTTCAAACGGGTGGCACGCGCCTGGCCCTGCTCCTTGGATAATGGCAGCCTAGATCACGCTAGCTTTGTGCTACGCTGACGGGACCCAGAGTCGCTATGGATGGATCTTCGCCTTTGGTGAAGTGTTTTTTTTTCTCTTTGACATTGAAATAAAACTGTTAAACTGATTACGGCTTTTTCTCATTTTTAAAAACTTGGGCTAAAGTAGTTGTGCTTGTTTCACACTTTCTCTTGTTTCGCTTGGGTATGCCTCTACTTAAATATTGTGTCTCTAGTTAAAAGTTTTGGACCTGTGTCTCATTCACATAGGCTTTCACATATGCAAATTGCCACCCCTCTTCTGGGCTAATGCCGTACGCTCATTTTGACAACGAATTACCAGCGTTATTCGTTGATTTTTTTTGTCTAAAATGTTTATTATTCACATTGGTAGAAAAGTGCTTCAATACTTTAAAAAAAAGGTCATGGTTTATTTGAAATAACTGGGCACTCCGTTTGTTGCTGCCATATTTTGAAATGGGTTGTCTAAGGAATCCTTATTCTTTGTTTGATGCCCCGGTTTCGGGTAAACATCCGCGACGGTTTATGACTACACCACATGGCCAAAGTGGCCTGCGAACGGACGATCACCCTGATAACAAAATACAACTAAATACATCTTTGTCAGGATGTGGGGGGGGGGGGGAGGTCTATGACATTCGGGCTAAATGGGGGCAATAGCTTGGGGAGCCAGCCTATCTCAAAGCCTGTGGCCTGTTTGATTCTACCCCATGTTTCCTCCGTGTATGTCCGCTGTGATATGCTTAACAGACACGTTTGATGGCATTATTCTAACATAGCATGTTGCTAAATACCGCTCACTAGTTCCTACAGCTATTAAATGTATTTAAATGAAATCGGGGCATCTTGTTTAGAATAAAACTAAGAAAATACAGGAGATCGATCTTTCGCGTGTGTTGCTGCCGCCGCCATTTTGAAAGGCGCGTCTGCGTCACTGCGCATGCGCAAGCTTCGCATCCCATAAGGCAGTTATTTCGCCCGCATTGTTCAAACGGGTGGCACGCGCCTGGCCCTGCTCCTTGGATAATGGCAGCCTAGATCACGCTAGCTTTGTGCTACGCTGACGGGACCCAGAGCCGCTATGGATGGATCTTCGCCTTTGGTGAAGTGTTTTTTTTTCTCTTTGACATTGAAATAAAACTGTTAAACTGATTACGGCTTTTTCTCATTTTTAAAAACTTGGGCTAAAGTAGTTGTGCTTGTTTCACACTTTCTCTTGTTTCGCTTGGGTATGCCTCTACTTAAATATTGTGTCTCTAGTTAAAAGTTTTGGACCTGTGTCTCATTCACATAGGCTTTCACATATGCAAATTGCCACCCCTCTTCTGGGCTAACGCCGTACGCTCATTTTGACAACGAATTACCAGCGTTATTCGTTGATTTTTTTTGTCTAAAATGTTTATTATTCACATTGGTAGAAAAGTGCTTCAATACTTTAAAAAAAAGGTCATGGTTTATTTGAAATAACTGGGCACTCCGTTTGTTGCTGCCATATTTTGAAATGGGTTGTCTAAGGAATCCTTATTCTTTGTTTGATGCCCCGGTTTCGGGTAAACATCCGCGACGGTTTATGACTACACCACATGGCCAAAGTGGCCTGCGAACGGACGATCACCCTGATAACAAAATACAACTAAATACATCTTTGTCAGGATGTGGGGGGGGGGGGAGAGGTCTATGACATTCGGGCTAAATGGGGGCAATAGCTTGGGGAGCCAGCCTATCTCAAAGCCTGTGGCCTGTTTGATTCTACCCCATGTTTCCTCCGTGTATGTCCGCTGTGATATGCTTAACAGACACGTTTGATGGCATTATTCTAACATAGCATGTTGCTAAATACCGCTCACTAGTTCCTACAGCTATTAAATGTATTTAAATGAAATCGGGGCATCTTGTTTAGAATAAAACTAAGAAAATACAGGAGATCGATCTTTCGCGTGTGTTGCTGCCGCCGCCATTTTGAAAGGCGCGTCTGCGTCACTGCGCATGCGCAAGCTTCGCATCCCATAAGGCAGTTATTTCGCCCGCATTGTTCAAACGGGTGGCACGCGCCTGGCCCTGCTCCTTGGATAATGGCAGCCTAGATCACGCTAGCTTTGTGCTACGCTGACGGGACCCAGAGCCGCTATGGATGGATCTTCGCCTTTGGTGAAGTGTTTTTTTTTCTCTTTGACATTGAAATAAAACTGTTAAACTGATTACGGCTTTTTCTCATTTTTAAAAACTTGGGCTAAAGTAGTTGTGCTTGTTTCACACTTTCTCTTGTTTCGCTTGGGTATGCCTCTACTTAAATATTGTGTCTCTAGTTAAAAGTTTTGGACCTGTGTCTCATTCACATAGGCTTTCACATATGCAAATTGCCACCCCTCTTCTGGGCTAATGCCGTACGCTCATTTTGACAACGAATTACCAGCGTTATTCGTTGATTTTTTTTGTCTAAAATGTTTATTATTCACATTGGTAGAAAAGTGCTTCAATACTTTAAAAAAAAGGTCATGGTTTATTTGAAATAACTGGGCACTCCGTTTGTTGCTGCCATATTTTGAAATGGGTTGTCTAAGGAATCCTTATTCTTTGTTTGATGCCCCGGTTTCGGGTAAACATCCGCGACGGTTTATGACTACACCACATGGCCAAAGTGGCCTGCGAACGGACGATCACCCTGATAACAAAATACAACTAAATACATCTTTGTCAGGATGTGGGGGGGGGGAGAGGTCTATGACATTCGGGCTAAATGGGGGCAATAGCTTGGGGAGCCAGCCTATCTCAAAGCCTGTGGCCTGTTTGATTCTACCCCATGTTTCCTCCGTGTATGTCCGCTGTGATATGCTTAACAGACACGTTTGATGGCATTATTCTAACATAGCATGTTGCTAAATACCGCTCACTAGTTCCTACAGCTATTAAATGTATTTAAATGAAATCGGGGCATCTTGTTTAGAATAAAACTAAGAAAATACAGGAGATCGATCTTTCGCGTGTGTTGCTGCCGCCGCCATTTTGAAAGGCGCGTCTGCGTCACTGCGCATGCGCAAGCTTCGCATCCCATAAGGCAGTTATTTCGCCCGCATTGTTCAAACGGGTGGCACGCGCCTGGCCCTGCTCCTTGGATAATGGCAGCCTAGATCACGCTAGCTTTGTGCTACGCTGACGGGACCCAGAGCCGCTATGGATGGATCTTCGCCTTTGGTGAAGTGTTTTTTTTTCTCTTTGACATTGAAATAAAACTGTTAAACTGATTACGTCTTTTTCTCATTTTTAAAAACTTGGGCTAAAGTAGTTGTGCTTGTTTCACACTTTCTCTTGTTTCGCTTGGGTATGCCTCTACTTAAATATTGTGTCTCTAGTTAAAAGTTTTGGACCTGTGTCTCATTCACATAGGCTTTCACATATGCAAATTGCCACCCCTCTTCTGGGCTAATGCCGTACGCTCATTTTGACAACGAATTACCAGCGTTATTCGTTGATTTTTTTTGTCTAAAATGTTTATTATTCACATTGGTAGAAAAGTGCTTCAATACTTTAAAAAAAAGGTCATGGTTTATTTGAAATAACTGGGCACTCCGTTTGTTGCTGCCATATTTTGAAATGGGTTGTCTAAGGAATCCTTATTCTTTGTTTGATGCCCCGGTTTCGGGTAAACATCCGCGACGGTTTATGACTACACCACATGGCCAAAGTGGCCTGCGAACGGACGATCACCCTGATAACAAAATACAACTAAATACATCTTTGTCAGGATGTGGGGGGGGGGGAGGTCTATGACATTCGGGCTAAATGGGGGCAATAGCTTGGGGAGCCAGCCTATCTCAAAGCCTGTGGCCTGTTTGATTCTACCCCATGTTTCCTCCGTGTATGTCCGCTGTGATATGCTTAACAGACACGTTTGATGGCATTATTCTAACATAGCATGTTGCTAAATACCGCTCACTAGTTCCTACAGCTATTAAATGTATTTAAATGAAATCGGGGCATCTTGTTTAGAATAAAACTAAGAAAATACAGGAGATCGATCTTTCGCGTGTGTTGCTGCCGCCGCCATTTTGAAAGGCGCGTCTGCGTCACTGCGCATGCGCAAGCTTCGCATCCCATAAGGCAGTTATTTCGCCCGCATTGTTCAAACGGGTGGCACGCGCCTGGCCCTGCTCCTTGGATAATGGCAGCCTAGATCACGCTAGCTTTGTGCTACGCTGACGGGACCCAGAGCCGCTATGGATGGATCTTCGCCTTTGGTGAAGTGTTTTTTTTTCTCTTTGACATTGAAATAAAACTGTTAAACTGATTACGGCTTTTTCTCATTTTTAAAAACTTGGGCTAAAGTAGTTGTGCTTGTTTCACACTTTCTCTTGTTTCGCTTGGGTATGCCTCTACTTAAATATTGTGTCTCTAGTTAAAAGTTTTGGACCTGTGTCTCATTCACATAGGCTTTCACATATGCAAATTGCCACCCCTCTTCTGGGCTAATGCCGTACGCTCATTTTGACAACGAATTACCAGCGTTATTCGTTGATTTTTTTTGTCTAAAATGTTTATTATTCACATTGGTAGAAAAGTGCTTCAATACTTTAAAAAAAAGGTCATGGTTTATTTGAAATAACTGGGCACTCCGTTTGTTGCTGCCATATTTTGAAATGGGTTGTCTAAGGAATCCTTATTCTTTGTTTGATGCCCCGGTTTCGGGTAAACATCCGCGACGGTTTATGACTACACCACATGGCCAAAGTGGCCTGCGAACGGACGATCACCCTGATAACAAAATACAACTAAATACATCTTTGTCAGGATGTGGGGGGGGGGAGAGGTCTATGACATTCGGGCTAAATGGGGGCAATAGCTTGGGGAGCCAGCCTATCTCAAAGCCTGTGGCCTGTTTGATTCTACCCCATGTTTCCTCCGTGTATGTCCGCTGTGATATGCTTAACAGACACGTTTGATGGCATTATTCTAACATAGCATGTTGCTAAATACCGCTCACTAGTTCCTACAGCTATTAAATGTATTTAAATGAAATCGGGGCATCTTGTTTAGAATAAAACTAAGAAAATACAGGAGATCGATCTTTCGCGTGTGTTGCTGCCGCCGCCATTTTGAAAGGCGCGTCTGCGTCACTGCGCATGCGCAAGCTTCGCATCCCATAAGGCAGTTATTTCGCCCGCATTGTTCAAACGGGTGGCACGCGCCTGGCCCTGCTCCTTGGATAATGGCAGCCTAGATCACGCTAGCTTTGTGCTACGCTGACGGGACCCAGAGCCGCTATGGATGGATCTTCGCCTTTGGTGAAGTGTTTTTTTTTCTCTTTGACATTGAAATAAAACTGTTAAACTGATTACGGCTTTTTCTCATTTTTAAAAACTTGGGCTAAAGTAGTTGTGCTTGTTTCACACTTTCTCTTGTTTCGCTTGGGTATGCCTCTACTTAAATATTGTGTCTCTAGTTAAAAGTTTTGGACCTGTGTCTCATTCACATAGGCTTTCACATATGCAAATTGCCACCCCTCTTCTGGGCTAATGCCGTACGCTCATTTTGACAACGAATTACCAGCGTTATTCGTTGATTTTTTTTGTCTAAAATGTTTATTATTCACATTGGTAGAAAAGTGCTTCAATACTTTAAAAAAAAGGTCATGGTTTATTTGAAATAACTGGGCACTCCGTTTGTTGCTGCCATATTTTGAAATGGGTTGTCTAAGGAATCCTTATTCTTTGTTTGATGCCCCGGTTTCGGGTAAACATCCGCGACGGTTTATGACTACACCACATGGCCAAAGTGGCCTGCGAACGGACGATCACCCTGATAACAAAATACAACTAAATACATCTTTGTCAGGATGTGGGGGGGGGGAGAGGTCTATGACATTCGGGCTAAATGGGGGCAATAGCTTGGGGAGCCAGCCTATCTCAAAGCCTGTGGCCTGTTTGATTCTACCCCATGTTTCCTCCGTGTATGTCCGCTGTGATATGCTTAACAGACACGTTTGATGGCATTATTCTAACATAGCATGTTGCTAAATACCGCTCACTAGTTCCTACAGCTATTAAATGTATTTAAATGAAATCGGGGCATCTTGTTTAGAATAAAACTAAGAAAATACAGGAGATCGATCTTTCGCGTGTGTTGCTGCCGCCGCCATTTTGAAAGGCGCGTCTGCGTCACTGCGCATGCGCAAGCTTCGCATCCCATAAGGCAGTTATTTCGCCCGCATTGTTCAAACGGGTGGCACGCGCCTGGCCCTGCTCCTTGGATAATGGCAGCCTAGATCACGCTAGCTTTGTGCTACGCTGACGGGACCCAGAGCCGCTATGGATGGATCTTCGCCTTTGGTGAAGTGTTTTTTTTTCTCTTTGACATTGAAATAAAACTGTTAAACTGATTACGGCTTTTTCTCATTTTTAAAAACTTGGGCTAAAGTAGTTGTGCTTGTTTCACACTTTCTCTTGTTTCGCTTGGGTATGCCTCTACTTAAATATTGTGTCTCTAGTTAAAATTTCCGGACTTGAAATGCCCTTAGATTCAGAACATGAGAAGGGTAACACATTGAATAGACTAAAATGAAATTTGAATAAATAAATCATGTATATATGTTTTGTTTTAGGGCGTAACACTAGAAAACGCAGACGGTACGTTTTGCTGCTAGGTTGTTTCTCTTTTGTTTCAGGGACCGCAGGTCTGGGCCTTATGTCCTAAAAATTATATGACAATATTGCAAAATATTTATCACAAATGCATATGTAGAAAACAGACTACGACAGGTGCTTTTGAGTTTTTCTGATTATGATGACCGAATTGTTTTATTAAGAGTTATGGAGTATGTGACCGATATATTATTAAATTACACCAACAACCTCAATGGTATTTATGTAAAAATAGTATATTATGCAGATGTTTAGGCTATATTATGATGCTCAGGATACTCAAGTTAATGCTGATGATATGAATGCTCTATAAGATATTTTATCGATATCACAGCCTGATAACCTTACAAGCTGCATTACTTCTGCATGCATGTTATGTTGTTAGAATGAGCGTGCACCTCAGAGTAACAGTAAGTTTACACAATGTTTTATTGTTTATGTTTTAAAGCATCCAACGCATTTACAGGCCAGTCCTGATGCAACATGGTTTTGCCTAGACGGTGTGTTCAGATGCCCATGCTGCACTTATGCAACTGACCAACAATTCAAATTTACAACACACATTCAGAGCCACGTGAGACATGCGGTACAGCATAGAGGTAATTCCTAATGATGTTTATTGGTCTATTGATTTTGGTGGTTTTAAAACATACACATGCTTAAATGTAGAATGCACTTCTTACAATCAAGATAGACAAAATGATGTGGAGTTCCTTAGTGGGAGTCCCTGAAGTCATGTGAATATTGGTAAGCTAATTTACCTATGTTTGTGTTTTGTTTGACACTGTAACTTTCTGATCAGCTACTCCTGACCTCACTCCCCCAGTCCCGTTCTGTGTATACCTTTCTTTTCTGTTGATAGCTTTGGTCTTCATGTTGCCGTCTTGCAGGTTTCTTCATCAGCAAATGCAACAATTATTGCAGACCCACAGGACACTTTCATTGTCTTTATTGCAGCCAAACAATAATACGCAAAGACCAGTTTAAACATCATGTATCCCAATGCATCAGTGAAACCAAGCCAACCACAACGGAAGCGCATCAGTCACCTCCCGCCTCTCCTGCTCCCTCCTTTACTGCTTCTGAAGCTGCATGTCCCCCTCCCCCAGTCCCCATCCTCCACCCCTCACTTTCTTCATGTTCCTCTGATCCTGGCTCCTCAGCAGCACCAGCACTACCACCCTCTCACCCAAAGAAAGCAGAAAACAGTGAAGTGTACTAGCTGTGGCCTAATCCTTAATAGACGGAACCTACGGATACATCTTCGAAGACGTCACACTCCCATCAAAATGGACATTACGGCACAGAACCACCTCAGTGCTCAGTGTGTTGATTACACAAATGGAGTGTTTGCAGTAGCAAAGTCTTTTATAGCACCCAGCACACCAGTACGTGTCATTAAAAGGACATGGGGTCCTGAACAAAAAACAATGTGTGAGCTGGATATCTGCAGAATTAATGCAGAGTTTGCAGAGAGGTCAAACCTTCGTCCATTTGAGTGCCACCACATTCAGTCCCTCGTGTACTGCCCTCCAGCCAGAATGGACACTCCATCACTTACAGAGGATGTTTTGCAGGTGATGGTACATGACAAGTGGTTTGGGGAAGACAAAAAGGAAAGGTGTTTGGTACGTCAGAGAGAAGCAAATGATGCAGGAGTCCCGTTGTCCTGTCTGGTGACTGTGTGTGGACCCCCCTACAAAAAGCACATTTCTGTATACGAGTCAACTATCTCCTATTACAGCCGGCTTGGCAGAGTGGTGGTAAGGTACAATTCTAAAATCATTTCATGGCATTGTCCTTGCGCGAACCCAAGGCAGTCATGCATACCTAAATATGTTGCCAAGTGGCATTTATTTGAAACAGACCAGGCACTCTTCAGAAAAACCAGAAGTGTGGAGGAGAACATCACAGAACATTTTCCAATTGACATGGAAAGTTTTGACCTAGAAGAAGGAGCTCCATACTCACCTGAAGGCAAAAATCTGTCGCGGATGGTTCAATACATTTTTCATAAGAAGAAACTGCCTGCGATTTTCCCCTCAGACGTGGTCAAGACCATTCATTTCCCTGTGCACTTCATACCATCAGAAACCTTTTGCTCAGAATGTTTAGAGCCCACTCCTCTAAGCGAACCTGTGCTGATTACATCTAAGGCTAAAATCCTAACAATCACTGATGTCATAGAAGGTATGTTCTCTCTTTATTTAAATATTTATTATCGATATTTTAACATTTCATTACTCACTACATGTACTGTAAATGTCAGTGTAGCCATGACTTCCACTATCAGCAGCTTAGCCTCCTTCCCAGCAATTCACACTTGTATGCTTACTGAGATAATTTCATACACTGGCTTTTAGTACTGTGCAAAGTATAGAGACATGTCACAGTGTAAAATGGTGAAAGATAAATGTGTAACATTTACTGGTGCTTGTGTCCATTAGGAATTTCAGTGTACAGAAAATGGTGCTACAGGTGTGGTATGGCATATCGATACCAGGAGTGGACTGATGGTGTCCACAATTTCGATGACCACACACTTCTGTCCATATACATGTGCCATTTTCTACGCAATACACTTCAGGTAGGAACCATGTTCTGTTGTTTTAATCATTTAAAACAATTACGAATACTTTATCAAAATAATATATTGTAAAGCCTTTAAATGTCATACATCAATTTCACAGACTCATCAGGCAGTAGGGAGTGCCATGGATGTGTTGGAGAAGACCTCTGGTAAAACCTATCCATCCAGGGAAAGGGTCCTGCAGGCTTATTTAAGCTTTGAAGCACTGTCAGACCTCGGTTACACATATGCTTGTGTATCGTGTGGTTATCATCCAGTATCTGTTGTGATGGACCTTCATGAGAAGGGCGTTTTTAGCATGCCTGGTAAGTGAACACATTTATTCATTTTCTTAGTCTTACATTGTTTCAAGCACCACATATCCAGCTATGACTGTTTGGAACATGCTTACTTAAGTCTTGCTTTCCTTAGTGAGCAGCATTGAGGAACCATCTCAGACTTTTGATGGAAAGGTAAGTGTTGAAAATTTCTGGGAGATGGTTTCCCTTGAAATGATCAGCCGTGGGTTGGTCCCAAGTAAGTACAGTCCGCACAATGTTCTAGGTGGGATGACAGTATTCTAGCATTTACTTTGTTTATCGTGGAATAATGTACTGTTATGTTAATAATATTTTCTAACATCATTTAAAGGCAACAAGTCAAACCCATTTGTCGTCCATCCCAGTTACCATAGTTGGGCTCCGTGGATTGGTCCTCACACAAGAGATAGGGATGTTGTACTCAACACTGAATACAAAGAAGTGTATTCTGCTTGTAGTGCAAAGGAGGAATCTGAGTTTAACCTCACAGAGGACCGACTGACTGATGAACTTCTTAAGCTCAAGGTACTGAACTTAAGTCAATTTTTGTCAGTTTTGTCAAAGATGTGTGTTTTTGAACCACGCCAGACCAACTATACTAATGTTCATTATAGATGGAAGCTGTGCGTGCTCTGTGCCGACAGTGTGGCATAGACCCCAAAGGCTCACGGATGGACCTGGTAACGAGACTTCAACAAGAAATGAAGAACAGAGCGAGTTATGATAAGGTGTTTTCACAGATCTGGGGAGCTTCTGGTAAGTTGTGTTCTATTACTGAGAGACCGTTTTTACAGACAGTTCTTAGTTTCATTACTTGGAATGGTTGCACTCTGATTTACAGTTTCCTTAAACAGGTGGATGGGCTGTGGTCACCTGTCCTTGTGCTGTGGTGTATGGTGTTAAGTTCAACATAAGGGCTGAGAGCCCCCGGGACTTTGCTGACCTTTTATTGTCGATGAAACATTTTCCAAACATTGTATTATATGATTTTGCGAGAGGGTTGGCAACACATACCAACCTAAGAGATCCAGAATCATTACCCTTCAAACCTCATGGGGGTAGGTTACTTGAGCCTACTGAAGATAACATCAGATGTGCCACTACTGGACAGATAAAAGTGAGCTTGCCATGGCTAGTCACCAAGAAGCCAGTTCCTGATGAAAATGGCCACCCTATAACTGGATCGTCTGAGCATTATGCTCTTTATGATAGATTTCATGAGGCAAACTCAAAAGATGCCAGGGATGTCTTGCGAAAGGTGGAACTGGTCCCAGAGTTACGTGGTTGGATCAACAGCCCGTGTGCTGAACAGCTCTTTGCTGGAATGAGGAAAAACAATCATTTTCTCAACATGATGACTCCCTATTTAAATGAAATCGGGGCATCTTGTTTAGAATAAAACTAAGAAAATACAGGAGATCGATCTTTCGCGTGTGTTGCTGCCGCCGCCATTTTGAAAGGCGCGTCTGCGTCACTGCGCATGCGCAAGCTTCGCATCCCATAAGGCAGTTATTTCGCCCGCATTGTTCAAACGGGTGGCACGCGCCTGGCCCTGCTCCTTGGATAATGGCAGCCTAGATCACGCTAGCTTTGTGCTACACTGACGGGACCCAGAGCCGCTATGGATGGATCTTCGCCTTTGGTGAAGTGTTTTTTTTTCTCTTTGACATTGAAATAAAACTGTTAAACTGATTACGGCTTTTTCTCATTTTTAAAAACTTGGGCTAAAGTAGTTGTGCTTGTTTCACACTTTCTCTTGTTTCGCTTGGGTATGCCTCTACTTAAATATTGTGTCTCTAGTTAAAATTTCCGGACTTGAAATGCCCTTAGATTCAGAACATGAGAAGGGTAACACATTGAATAGACTAAAATGAAATTTGAATAAATAAATCATGTATATATGTTTTGTTTTAGGGCGTAACACTAGAAAACGCAGACGGTACGTTTTGCTGCTAGGTTGTTTCTCTTTTGTTTCAGGGACCGCAGGTCTGGGCCTTATGTCCTAAAAATTATATGACAATATTGCAAAATATTTATCACAAATGCATATGTAGAAAACAGACTACGACAGGTGCTTTTGAGTTTTTCTGATTATGATGACCGAATTGTTTTATTAAGAGTTATGGAGTATGTGACCGATATATTATTAAATTACACCAACAACCTCAATGGTATTTATGTAAAAATAGTATATTATGATTGTTAATTATGCAGATGTTTAGGCTATATTATGATGCTCAGGATACTCAAGTTAATGCTGATGATATGAATGCTCTATAAGATATTTTATCGATATCACAGCCTGATAACCTTACAAGCTGCATTACTTCTGCATGCATGTTATGTTGTTAGAATGAGCGTGCACCTCAGAGTAACAGTAAGTTTACACAATGTTTTATTGTTTATGTTTTAAAGCATCCAACGCATTTACAGGCCAGTCCTGATGCAACATGGTTTTGCCTAGACGGTGTGTTCAGATGCCCATGCTGCACTTATGCAACTGACCAACAATTCAAATTTACAACACACATTCAGAGCCACGTGAGACATGCAGTACAGCATAGAGGTAATTCCTAATGATGTTTATTGGTCTATTGATTTTGGTGGTTTTAAAACATACACATGCTTAAATGTAGAATGCACTTCTTACAATCAAGATAGACAAAATGATGTGGAGTTCCTTAGTGGGAGTCCCTGAAGTCATGTGAATATTGGTAAGCTAATTTACCTATGTTTGTGTTTTGTTTGACACTGTAACTTTCTGATCAGCTACTCCTGACCTCACTCCCCCAGTCCCGTTCTGTGTATACCTTTCTTTTCTGTTGATAGCTTTGGTCTTCATGTTGCCGTCTTGCAGGTTTCTTCATCAGCAAATGCAACAATTATTGCAGACCCACAGGACACTTTCATTGTCTTTATTGCAGCCAAACAATAATACGCAAAGACCAGTTTAAACATCATGTATCCCAATGCATCAGTGAAACCAAGCCAACCACAACGGAAGCGCATCAGTCACCTCCCGCCTCTCCTGCTCCCTCCTTTACTGCTTCTGAAGCTGCATGTCCCCCTCCCCCAGTCCCCATCCTCCACCCCTCACTTTCTTCATGTTCCTCTGATCCTGGCTCCTCAGCAGCACCAGCACTACCACCCTCTCACCCAAAGAAAGCAGAAAACAGTGAAGTGTACTAGCTGTGGCCTAATCCTTAATAGACGGAACCTACGGATACATCTTCGAAGACGTCACACTCCCATCAAAATGGACATTACGGCACAGAACCACCTCAGTGCTCAGTGTGTTGATTACACAAATGGAGTGTTTGCAGTAGCAAAGTCTTTTATAGCACCCAGCACACCAGTACGTGTCATTAAAAGGACATGGGGTCCTGAACAAAAAACAATGTGTGAGCTGGATATCTGCAGAATTAATGCAGAGTTTGCAGAGAGGTCAAACCTTCGTCCATTTGAGTGCCACCACATTCAGTCCCTCGTGTACTGCCCTCCAGCCAGAATGGACACTCCATCACTTACAGAGGATGTTTTGCAGGTGATGGTACATGACAAGTGGTTTGGGGAAGACAAAAAGGAAAGGTGTTTGGTACGTCAGAGAGAAGCAAATGATGCAGGAGTCCCGTTGTCCTGTCTGGTGACTGTGTGTGGACCCCCCTACAAAAAGCACATTTCTGTATACGAGTCAACTATCTCCTATTACAGCCGGCTTGGCAGAGTGGTGGTAAGGTACAATTCTAAAATCATTTCATGGCATTGTCCTTGCGCGAACCCAAGGCAGTCATGCATACCTAAATATGTTGCCAAGTGGCATTTATTTGAAACAGACCAGGCACTCTTCAGAAAAACCAGAAGTGTGGAGGAGAACATCACAGAACATTTTCCAATTGACATGGAAAGTTTTGACCTAGAAGAAGGAGCTCCATACTCACCTGAAGGCAAAAATCTGTCGCGGATGGTTCAATACATTTTTCATAAGAAGAAACTGCCTGCGATTTTCCCCTCAGACGTGGTCAAGACCATTCATTTCCCTGTGCACTTCATACCATCAGAAACCTTTTGCTCAGAATGTTTAGAGCCCACTCCTCTAAGCGAACCTGTGCTGATTACATCTAAGGCTAAAATCCTAACAATCACTGATGTCATAGAAGGTATGTTCTCTCTTTATTTAAATATTTATTATCGATATTTTAACATTTCATTACTCACTACATGTACTGTAAATGTCAGTGTAGCCATGACTTCCACTATCAGCAGCTTAGCCTCCTTCCCAGCAATTCACACTTGTATGCTTACTGAGATAATTTCATACACTGGCTTTTAGTACTGTGCAAAGTATAGAGACATGTCACAGTGTAAAATGGTGAAAGATAAATGTGTAACATTTACTGGTGCTTGTGTCCATTAGGAATTTCAGTGTACAGAAAATGGTGCTACAGGTGTGGTATGGCATATCGATACCAGGAGTGGACTGATGGTGTCCACAATTTCGATGACCACACACTTCTGTCCATATACATGTGCCATTTTCTACGCAATACACTTCAGGTAGGAACCATGTTCTGTTGTTTTAATCATTTAAAACAATTACGAATACTTTATCAAAATAATATATTGTAAAGCCTTTAAATGTCATACATCAATTTCACAGACTCATCAGGCAGTAGGGAGTGCCATGGATGTGTTGGAGAAGACCTCTGGTAAAACCTATCCATCCAGGGAAAGGGTCCTGCAGGCTTATTTAAGCTTTGAAGCACTGTCAGACCTCGGTTACACATATGCTTGTGTATCGTGTGGTTATCATCCAGTATCTGTTGTGATGGACCTTCATGAGAAGGGCGTTTTTAGCATGCCTGGTAAGTGAACACATTTATTCATTTTCTTAGTCTTACATTGTTTCAAGCACCACATATCCAGCTATGACTGTTTGGAACATGCTTACTTAAGTCTTGCTTTCCTTAGTGAGCAGCATTGAGGAACCATCTCAGACTTTTGATGGAAAGGTAAGTGTTGAAAATTTCTGGGAGATGGTTTCCCTTGAAATGATCAGCCGTGGGTTGGTCCCAAGTAAGTACAGTCCGCACAATGTTCTAGGTGGGATGACAGTATTCTAGCATTTACTTTGTTTATCGTGGAATAATGTACTGTTATGTTAATAATATTTTCTAACATCATTTAAAGGCAACAAGTCAAACCCATTTGTCGTCCATCCCAGTTACCATAGTTGGGCTCCGTGGATTGGTCCTCACACAAGAGATAGGGATGTTGTACTCAACACTGAATACAAAGAAGTGTATTCTGCTTGTAGTGCAAAGGAGGAATCTGAGTTTAACCTCACAGAGGACCGACTGACTGATGAACTTCTTAAGCTCAAGGTACTGAACTTAAGTCAATTTTTGTCAGTTTTGTCAAAGATGTGTGTTTTTGAACCACGCCAGACCAACTATACTAATGTTCATTATAGATGGAAGCTGTGCGTGCTCTGTGCCGACAGTGTGGCATAGACCCCAAAGGCTCACGGATGGACCTGGTAACGAGACTTCAACAAGAAATGAAGAACAGAGCGAGTTATGATAAGGTGTTTTCACAGATCTGGGGAGCTTCTGGTAAGTTGTGTTCTATTACTGAGAGACCGTTTTTACAGACAGTTCTTAGTTTCATTACTTGGAATGGTTGCACTCTGATTTACAGTTTCCTTAAACAGGTGGATGGGCTGTGGTCACCTGTCCTTGTGCTGTGGTGTATGGTGTTAAGTTCAACATAAGGGCTGAGAGCCCCCGGGACTTTGCTGACCTTTTATTGTCGATGAAACATTTTCCAAACATTGTATTATATGATTTTGCGAGAGGGTTGGCAACACATACCAACCTAAGAGATCCAGAATCATTACCCTTCAAACCTCATGGGGGTAGGTTACTTGAGCCTACTGAAGATAACATCAGATGTGCCACTACTGGACAGATAAAAGTGAGCTTGCCATGGCTAGTCACCAAGAAGCCAGTTCCTGATGAAAATGGCCACCCTATAACTGGATCGTCTGAGCATTATGCTCTTTATGATAGATTTCATGAGGCAAACTCAAAAGATGCCAGGGATGTCTTGCGAAAGGTGGAACTGGTCCCAGAGTTACGTGGTTGGATCAACAGCCCGTGTGCTGAACAGCTCTTTGCTGGAATGAGGAAAAACAATCATTTTCTCAACATGATGACTCCCTATTTAAATGAAATCGGGGCATCTTGTTTAGAATAAAACTAAGAAAATACAGGAGATCGATCTTTCGCGTGTGTTGCTGCCGCCGCCATTTTGAAAGGCGCGTCTGCGTCACTGCGCATGCGCAAGCTTCGCATCCCATAAGGCAGTTATTTCGCCCGCATTGTTCAAACGGGTGGCACGCGCCTGGCCCTGCTCCTTGGATAATGGCAGCCTAGATCACGCTAGCTTTGTGCTACACTGACGGGACCCAGAGCCGCTATGGATGGATCTTCGCCTTTGGTGAAGTGTTTTTTTTTCTCTTTGACATTGAAATAAAACTGTTAAACTGATTACGGCTTTTTCTCATTTTTAAAAACTTGGGCTAAAGTAGTTGTGCTTGTTTCACACTTTCTCTTGTTTCGCTTGGGTATGCCTCTACTTAAATATTGTGTCTCTAGTTAAAATTTCCGGACTTGAAATGCCCTTAGATTCAGAACATGAGAAGGGTAACACATTGAATAGACTAAAATGAAATTTGAATAAATAAATCATGTATATATGTTTTGTTTTAGGGCGTAACACTAGAAAACGCAGACGGTACGTTTTGCTGCTAGGTTGTTTCTCTTTTGTTTCAGGGACCGCAGGTCTGGGCCTTATGTCCTAAAAATTATATGACAATATTGCAAAATATTTATCACAAATGCATATGTAGAAAACAGACTACGACAGGTGCTTTTGAGTTTTTCTGATTATGATGACCGAATTGTTTTATTAAGAGTTATGGAGTATGTGACCGATATATTATTAAATTACACCAACAACCTCAATGGTATTTATGTAAAAATAGTATATTATGATTGTTAATTATGCAGATGTTTAGGCTATATTATGATGCTCAGGATACTCAAGTTAATGCTGATGATATGAATGCTCTATAAGATATTTTATCGATATCACAGCCTGATAACCTTACAAGCTGCATTACTTCTGCATGCATGTTATGTTGTTAGAATGAGCGTGCACCTCAGAGTAACAGTAAGTTTACACAATGTTTTATTGTTTATGTTTTAAAGCATCCAACGCATTTACAGGCCAGTCCTGATGCAACATGGTTTTGCCTAGACGGTGTGTTCAGATGCCCATGCTGCACTTATGCAACTGACCAACAATTCAAATTTACAACACACATTCAGAGCCACGTGAGACATGCGGTACAGCATAGAGGTAATTCCTAATGATGTTTATTGGTCTATTGATTTTGGTGGTTTTAAAACATACACATGCTTAAATGTAGAATGCACTTCTTACAATCAAGATAGACAAAATGATGTGGAGTTCCTTAGTGGGAGTCCCTGAAGTCATGTGAATATTGGTAAGCTAATTTACCTATGTTTGTGTTTTGTTTGACACTGTAACTTTCTGATCAGCTACTCCTGACCTCACTCCCCCAGTCCCGTTCTGTGTATACCTTTCTTTTCTGTTGATAGCTTTGGTCTTCATGTTGCCGTCTTGCAGGTTTCTTCATCAGCAAATGCAACAATTATTGCAGACCCACAGGACACTTTCATTGTCTTTATTGCAGCCAAACAATAATACGCAAAGACCAGTTTAAACATCATGTATCCCAATGCATCAGTGAAACCAAGCCAACCACAACGGAAGCGCATCAGTCACCTCCCGCCTCTCCTGCTCCCTCCTTTACTGCTTCTGAAGCTGCATGTCCCCCTCCCCCAGTCCCCATCCTCCACCCCTCACTTTCTTCATGTTCCTCTGATCCTGGCTCCTCAGCAGCACCAGCACTACCACCCTCTCACCCAAAGAAAGCAGAAAACAGTGAAGTGTACTAGCTGTGGCCTAATCCTTAATAGACGGAACCTACGGATACATCTTCGAAGACGTCACACTCCCATCAAAATGGACATTACGGCACAGAACCACCTCAGTGCTCAGTGTGTTGATTACACAAATGGAGTGTTTGCAGTAGCAAAGTCTTTTATAGCACCCAGCACACCAGTACGTGTCATTAAAAGGACATGGGGTCCTGAACAAAAAACAATGTGTGAGCTGGATATCTGCAGAATTAATGCAGAGTTTGCAGAGAGGTCAAACCTTCGTCCATTTGAGTGCCACCACATTCAGTCCCTCGTGTACTGCCCTCCAGCCAGAATGGACACTCCATCACTTACAGAGGATGTTTTGCAGGTGATGGTACATGACAAGTGGTTTGGGGAAGACAAAAAGGAAAGGTGTTTGGTACGTCAGAGAGAAGCAAATGATGCAGGAGTCCCGTTGTCCTGTCTGGTGACTGTGTGTGGACCCCCCTACAAAAAGCACATTTCTGTATACGAGTCAACTATCTCCTATTACAGCCGGCTTGGCAGAGTGGTGGTAAGGTACAATTCTAAAATCATTTCATGGCATTGTCCTTGCGCGAACCCAAGGCAGTCATGCATACCTAAATATGTTGCCAAGTGGCATTTATTTGAAACAGACCAGGCACTCTTCAGAAAAACCAGAAGTGTGGAGGAGAACATCACAGAACATTTTCCAATTGACATGGAAAGTTTTGACCTAGAAGAAGGAGCTCCATACTCACCTGAAGGCAAAAATCTGTCGCGGATGGTTCAATACATTTTTCATAAGAAGAAACTGCCTGCGATTTTCCCCTCAGACGTGGTCAAGACCATTCATTTCCCTGTGCACTTCATACCATCAGAAACCTTTTGCTCAGAATGTTTAGAGCCCACTCCTCTAAGCGAACCTGTGCTGATTACATCTAAGGCTAAAATCCTAACAATCACTGATGTCATAGAAGGTATGTTCTCTCTTTATTTAAATATTTATTATCGATATTTTAACATTTCATTACTCACTACATGTACTGTAAATGTCAGTGTAGCCATGACTTCCACTATCAGCAGCTTAGCCTCCTTCCCAGCAATTCACACTTGTATGCTTACTGAGATAATTTCATACACTGGCTTTTAGTACTGTGCAAAGTATAGAGACATGTCACAGTGTAAAATGGTGAAAGATAAATGTGTAACATTTACTGGTGCTTGTGTCCATTAGGAATTTCAGTGTACAGAAAATGGTGCTACAGGTGTGGTATGGCATATCGATACCAGGAGTGGACTGATGGTGTCCACAATTTCGATGACCACACACTTCTGTCCATATACATGTGCCATTTTCTACGCAATACACTTCAGGTAGGAACCATGTTCTGTTGTTTTAATCATTTAAAACAATTACGAATACTTTATCAAAATAATATATTGTAAAGCCTTTAAATGTCATACATCAATTTCACAGACTCATCAGGCAGTAGGGAGTGCCATGGATGTGTTGGAGAAGACCTCTGGTAAAACCTATCCATCCAGGGAAAGGGTCCTGCAGGCTTATTTAAGCTTTGAAGCACTGTCAGACCTCGGTTACACATATGCTTGTGTATCGTGTGGTTATCATCCAGTATCTGTTGTGATGGACCTTCATGAGAAGGGCGTTTTTAGCATGCCTGGTAAGTGAACACATTTATTCATTTTCTTAGTCTTACATTGTTTCAAGCACCACATATCCAGCTATGACTGTTTGGAACATGCTTACTTAAGTCTTGCTTTCCTTAGTGAGCAGCATTGAGGAACCATCTCAGACTTTTGATGGAAAGGTAAGTGTTGAAAATTTCTGGGAGATGGTTTCCCTTGAAATGATCAGCCGTGGGTTGGTCCCAAGTAAGTACAGTCCGCACAATGTTCTAGGTGGGATGACAGTATTCTAGCATTTACTTTGTTTATCGTGGAATAATGTACTGTTATGTTAATAATATTTTCTAACATCATTTAAAGGCAACAAGTCAAACCCATTTGTCGTCCATCCCAGTTACCATAGTTGGGCTCCGTGGATTGGTCCTCACACAAGAGATAGGGATGTTGTACTCAACACTGAATACAAAGAAGTGTATTCTGCTTGTAGTGCAAAGGAGGAATCTGAGTTTAACCTCACAGAGGACCGACTGACTGATGAACTTCTTAAGCTCAAGGTACTGAACTTAAGTCAATTTTTGTCAGTTTTGTCAAAGATGTGTGTTTTTGAACCACGCCAGACCAACTATACTAATGTTCATTATAGATGGAAGCTGTGCGTGCTCTGTGCCGACAGTGTGGCATAGACCCCAAAGGCTCACGGATGGACCTGGTAACGAGACTTCAACAAGAAATGAAGAACAGAGCGAGTTATGATAAGGTGTTTTCACAGATCTGGGGAGCTTCTGGTAAGTTGTGTTCTATTACTGAGAGACCGTTTTTACAGACAGTTCTTAGTTTCATTACTTGGAATGGTTGCACTCTGATTTACAGTTTCCTTAAACAGGTGGATGGGCTGTGGTCACCTGTCCTTGTGCTGTGGTGTATGGTGTTAAGTTCAACATAAGGGCTGAGAGCCCCCGGGACTTTGCTGACCTTTTATTGTCGATGAAACATTTTCCAAACATTGTATTATATGATTTTGCGAGAGGGTTGGCAACACATACCAACCTAAGAGATCCAGAATCATTACCCTTCAAACCTCATGGGGGTAGGTTACTTGAGCCTACTGAAGATAACATCAGATGTGCCACTACTGGACAGATAAAAGTGAGCTTGCCATGGCTAGTCACCAAGAAGCCAGTTCCTGATGAAAATGGCCACCCTATAACTGGATCGTCTGAGCATTATGCTCTTTATGATAGATTTCATGAGGCAAACTCAAAAGATGCCAGGGATGTCTTGCGAAAGGTGGAACTGGTCCCAGAGTTACGTGGTTGGATCAACAGCCCGTGTGCTGAACAGCTCTTTGCTGGAATGAGGAAAAACAATCATTTTCTCAACATGATGACTCCCTCATCGCATGTCTTTTTGATGCGAAATATTTTGTGTCACTACAACAATGCTAGAAATTCAAGAACCATAGAAAGCATGAAGAAGAGATTGGGCAAAGGAGTGGACATACAGTTAAATTCCAATGGTCAGACAGTTTTGGGTATGTATTCCACCCTCATTCTAAATTATTAGTGGTAATGTCATGTTTATGTCATGTTTATGTAATTTTGCTGTCCGGTGCCGTGAAGTTATATTTGTCTTTTAATTGTAGGTGATTCCTCATGTTTATTTTGCAATTTGAAAGATCATAAAGCTATAACTTACAAATCTGTCAGAAATGCTAGACAGCATAGCGTTGATGAGAAATGCATGCAGTACAACCGATTTAACTCATTCTAAATCATTTGGTTTAAAATGTGCTTTTTTGCAGCACCAGCTGAAGCACCAGCCGAACAAGCACAAACAACAACAGCAGCACCAGCTCATGGTATGACAACTGCAGCATCCCCTGGTATGAAGACAATATATATTTTTTGAGGGCCTGGTTGTACAACTTAATAAAAACCTTAACACATCCATGTTTTTTAGAATATGTATACTTATGTATGTTTGCAGTGGGTACTTGATCTGCAGCTAAATGTATACCAACCTTCAGCCACCCTAAGAAAGTGTTATATGCTTCATAAGATGGCTCAGTATCACAGAAATGTGGTGAAACACTTATTTGGTTAATATTTTCATGCATGGTCTGATATGTATGACAGGAGATCTACCAGTGTGCAGTGATGACTGCTGGGGACTACCACATCTGGAGCACACAAGTGCCCGATCGGAAATCAGAGACTCAGAGGTGCATGTTTTATGTTTTGTTCCTCCGTATTTGTTTGTTTGTTTATATATTGATTGACTCATTTGATTGATTGCCGCATGGGCTCTCTTAGTCGCAAATTTGGAAACCATTTAACAATTGGCAACCATTTCATGTAATACAGTTGTCATTGTTTATGGGTGTTATAACTTTTAACATCTAATGTATCGGTTATTATATTATTTATAACTTGGAAACAAACTATTCATTAATCAGTAATACAATTCCTTTTGTGTCATACTTTTTAAATATTTTCTGTGATGCCTCGTAGTGCATGGCATATAAGTGAAGTGATTAGTTGTCATTGACACACCACAGCACACAGTGCACAACAACAAAATGTGTACTCTGCATTTAACCTATATGACACCATGACATTGCAGAGGAGAGCAGTGCTTGGGGGTGGTACCTTGCTCAGGGTACTTCAGTGGCACCTTTCGATTACAAGTGCACTTCCCTATCCATTAGGCCACCACTGACCCTATTACAAACAGCAGCATAATTTAATGGAGTCAGATTAATTGGTCTTAGTGATCTGATCTGAAGGTGGGGATTAGGGTTGTAACGGTATGAGATTTTCACGGTATGATAATCGTCTCAGAAAATATCACGGTTTCGTGGTATACGGTATTAAACTATCATTATTATTAGTATAATCATCAGCTACAATGACCCTTAAATGAATAAAAAGAGATATGGTTTTTGGATGAACATGGTTTATTGTAACAAACTTTTTTTTAATGAAAATAAAAAAAACTTATGGAAGTATGAGTCTAACTTTTGGGGGAAAAATAAATAAAATAAAGCTGCGCATCTCCCATTTGAACAAAATAAGGAATAAGTTATTTCTCTTTATATTAGACAAGAATAAATCAAACTGTCCTTCCTCTTTAACAGCATATATGGGAGAGCAATATGTGCAGGGTCATGTTTGTTAATATTTTCCTGAGATTATCATAGCAGCATGCATTTCTTTGCTTTTTTTCAGGTCAGATTATGATGAAGAAATGTAAGCATGTTGAGATTTTCAGGGCTCAATCTTGACCGCTGAGGTGAGAGAATGTGTCCACTTGTACTAAACACCTATGAGTTTTCAGTTAGTGTATTTGATGATTATTCTTTTAAATAAAATTATAAAATGATCATTAAGTGTTCTCTTGAGAGTAGCTCTGGATATGTTCATGTGTTCACGTCTTCACATAGTGAATGAGACAGCAGACGCTTTAAAAACCATGACCATCATGCAGTGGCGGTTTTAGGCATGGGCGAACGGGGCAGCCGCCTGGGGCGGCACTTTTTCATGTCACGTGGGGGGCGGCACACGAACTTGGAGGAAAACAAAAATAATCTAAATAAAGCGTTTTTCTAGAGGATGGGCGAGCGGAGACGATAAGGGATGAAGTTGGGAGGGCGCCGGGAGGGATTCTATGGGGGGCGGCACACGAACCTGGAGGACAAAATAATCATCTGTGCCGCTGTGTGTGTGTGTGTGTGTGTGTGTGTGTGTGTGTAGGGGGGGGGGGGGGGGGTAGTTGGTTAATGAGCAAGCGGCAGCCTTTTTGCGCTGTATATTCACAGACGCACATCGCGATTTAATTTGCTGCACAGCTATATTTTGATTTATTCATCCATCTATCTATCAAATCGGACATTTTACGTGGCATCTGAATTATACTGTAATTGACTCCAATTACATGACTGGATTCCGGGATTCCCTCTGCATCACAGAAATAATACGGCTTTAAGTTATAAATGGAACTTACCTTTATCTTCACGGAGGGATGGTGTTCGCGAATATGGGAGAACATGTTCGACGTATTTCCTCCTTTTGCGGCCACTGTTCGTCCACATTTCTTGCAAACTGGATATCCACCCCACGATCATTTTTCGGATACCCAAAATATTCCCATACTGCAGATTTTAATTTTTTTTTCGGCAGGAAATAGAGATTAGAATTTGCAGCCACTATCGGACATTTTCGCCGCTGTGCATTTATGGGTGGAGTCTAAGCAGTAAAGCGGAAAGAAGTTGCATATACACAGCAGCGCAGGTGAGATCTGGTTTCTTTTTTTTTTTTCCAAACCGCGGATAGGCAAATGTGCATGATATGATAATCGTACATGTCAATATCACAATAAACCGCCATACCGGTATACCGTTACAACCCTAGTGGGGATTGATACACCTTACAAAGTTGATGCTGTAATATTTATCACTCTGATGCATTGTTCTGACCCATATGCATATAAGCCTTTCAGTCTGACAAGCTGGTAGTATCATGACTGCCTTTTTCCAGGTCTGGTGCCCAACGTGATCAAATTGTTTTACACCTGTGCCCTCAGGTGGAGTCAACTCTATGTTATACCATTACAATATGTCATAGTTTTACAATAGTTGTGACAATATAATTTCTTTTAGGAAAATTCAATGTGTTGAAAGCACAGATGGTAGAGGAGGAGGAATGGGTTCCATCTCCATTGAACAGGTATTTATGTAGCTGATCTTACAGCTGAACCTGCTGTTTTTCTCTTTTTTTCTCTGTGCTTACTGTGCTGTACCCTACAAAAATGTGAAAACAATGAGCTTCATTTTAAGCAGTTGGAGTTGGAATGTAGAAGTCATGCTATTTTTGTCTGTTTTTGTTATATTACAGAACTATTGTAAAATAATATTTGCGTGCTTGTATGATTTCTTTCACAGATCCCCCTCGACGTCCTGGAGGATATCCTTTTAGAAGTAGTCCTGTTCGAGGGTGACAAAGCTTTTTTAAAGCTGTCACTTGTTTGTCACCTTTTTTTGGGACTTAGTCGGAAGGGAAACATTCCGTGCCCGAGCGCATTTTCAGTGGCTTGACAGTAGGTATAAAACATATTATGATATTTGAATACCCTTTGAGTTAGGATGTTTGTATTCCCATTAACAAGGGATTTTACTCTAATGAATCATTCTTAAATTTGAAACCTACAGGTGTAGTCCCATGGAAACTGTACAGTGCGGCCTATCAAGCACAATTCCGACGATTGTATCGCCTGGAATGCTGCCAGCACTGTCTAGAGACTTATAAGAACAGCTTACCAGGTATGCATACTGTGTAAGAATGTTGACAATTGTTGCTGAAGTCAGTGGTTGCAAAAAGAAAGTCACCAGAACAATTTATTGTGTGTCAGGTCCTGAATATTTTCTTGAAAGTATGCAATGAAAAACATTGTTGCTCTGTTTTGATACTAAGTATGCTTGCTTATTATTTATTGTCCCATAGGCTACATTGGGCGTGGAAGACGAGGGGAACTTCACACAGCCTGGGTTCTGCAGCGAGTTCTGCAAACACCTTACGGAAGACTTGGGTGTGTGAATGGGTGGGTGGGTCAGTGAGTGAGTGAGTGAATGGGTGGGTATGTAAGGAAAATAGCAAATTGGATGACTTTGGAATAAAAAAATAACAGCTACTATGCCTCTGTTTCCTTGTCTACACACAGACTACACACATGACCGAACCACATTTTAAGTTTTATCAGCTTTTCATTAAAAAGCACAGTGGCACCCAATTGTGATGAGTTACTGTATGTGGAAATGAGTGGCACCTCTGTATCATTTGTGAATAATTTGTCATCTCATATCGACATTAAATCATAAGTTTATTTAATTTTAATGTTGGCACAGAAATAAGTTACAGTGCCTTTGGAAATGCAATAAAATGCTCATTTGGAAAACGTTTAACTATCCTTTGTAATTGAGTAAAATTATGATAACCGAATACTTTTATAAGGCACTGTATACTTGATTGCAATGGGTTTTATTACTTTCCGGCTATATTAATACACCAATCAATATGTTAACCAATCATCACAGACAAGCATTACATCGATATCGGATTGAAACTATATTATGGCCATCCTACAGCTACATAAACAAGGGTAAATAGTCCTACTTTCACTGTCCTGGAGAGAGAGAGCGAGAGAGACAGAGATGTAAACATGTAAGCAGCAGCAGAATAAAATAGAAATATGATTTCAGAATGTTTTACTTACTGTATGCAAATGTCATTTTCGAGAAATGTTTGGCTCGCATTATCACCAAATTGATGACAATATCACCATTTACTACAAAACTTTGAACTCAATAATTAACAAAATAATATATAAGAAATAAATTGAGAAACTAAATTTCCTGTTACAGACAATTTATCTTAAAATAGTTTGATGTTCAGAATGCTCCTCACTCCACTTCACGCAACTTTAAAACACGCAAGGACCATGTTAGGCCAAAAGCTGAACAATGTTTGTGGGCAACACTCTTGATTTCCCCAGGAGATCTAGACATAGCACATATGCTCACCTAAAGGATTATTAGGAACACCTGTTCAATTTCTCATTAATGCAATTATCTAATCAACCAATCACATGGCAGTTGCTTCAATGCATTTAGGGGTGTGGTCCTGGTCAAGACAATCTCCTGAACTCCAAACTGAATGTCAGAATGGGAAAGAAAGGTGATTTAAGCAATTTTGAGCGTGGCATAGTTGTTGGTGCCAGACGGGCCGGTCTGAGTATTTCACAATCTGCTCAGTTACTGGGATTTTCACGCACAACCATTTCTAGGGTTTACAAAGAATGGTGTGCAAAGGGAAAAACATCCAGTATGCGGCAGTCCCGTTGGGCGAAAATGCCTTGTTGATGCTAGAGGTCAGAGGAGAATGGTCCGACTGATTCAAGCTGATAGAAGAGCAACTGAAAGTCCAAAAACCAACTGAGTGGTTGGCTGAAATAACCACTCGTTACAACCGAGGTATGCAGCAAAGCATTTGTGAAGCCACAACACGCACAACCTTGAGGCGGATGGGCTACAACAGCAGAAGACCCCACCGGGTACCACTCATCTCCACTACAAATAGGAAAAAGAGGCTACAATTTGCACGAGCTCACCAAAATTGGACAGTTGAAGACTGGAAAAATGTTGCCTGGTCTGATGAGTCTCGATTTCTGTTGAGACATTCAAATGGTAGAGTCAGAATTTGGCGTAAACAGAATGAGAACATGGATCCATCATGCCTTGTTACCACTGTGCAGGCTGCTGGTGGTGGTGTAATGGTGTGGGGGATGTTTTCTTGGCACACTTTAGGCCCCTTAGTGCCAATTGGGCATCGTTTAAATGCCACGGCCTACCTGAGCATTGTTTCTGACCATGTCCATCCCTTTATGACCACCATGTACCCATCCTCTGATGGCTACTTCCAGCAGGATAATGCACCATGTCACAAAGCTCGAATCATTTCAAATTGATTTCTTGAACATGACAGTGAGTTCACTGTACTACAATGGCCCCAACAGTCACCAGATCTCAACCCAATAGAGCATCTTCGGGATGTGTTGGAACGGGAGCTTCGTGCCCTGGATGTGCATCCCACAAATCTCCATCAACTGCAAGATGCTATCCTATCAATATGGGCCAACATTTCTAAAGAATGCTTTCAGCACCTTGTTGAATCAATGCCACGTAGAATTAAGGCAGTTCTGAAGGCGAAAGGGGGTCAAACACCATATTAGTATGGTGTTCCTAATAATCCTTTAGGTGAGTGTATGTGTGTATGTGCACAATGAATGAATGGAATAAGCTGCTACAGTTACATTGAACCATGTGCTTGTGCTCATGTGCACAAGCACACACACACACACACACGCCGATGGGCTTTAAAGTTTAACTTTAGGTTTGTGAAAGCAGACATAATTATTTCTGTCAGGACCTCGATGTGTATCCAAGCCCCAAAAACACACTAACTCAGGCGTTCACGCAACTTATCGCGAAAAACCAGACAGAAATAGACTTGAAAATTTTAAAGAAAAGACATTAGCGGTTTTTGTTAATGTTTAAAGGTATAAAAAAAAAACCTTTGCTGCCTTTCTTAAATGGCTAGAAAACATTGCCTCAACACTATTAAACACGGAATCCGCTGTTTGTAAACGGTCCGCATTTTACCCTCACCGCTAAAATAGTTGTGCTTGTTTCACACTTTCTCTTGTTTCGCTTGGGTATGCCTCTACTTAAATATTGTGTCTCTAGTTAAAAGTTTGGGACCTGTGTCTCATTCACATAGGCTTTCACATATGCAAATTGCCACCCCTCTTCTGGGCTAATGCCGTACGCTCATTTTGACAACGAATTACCAGCGTTATTCGTTGATTTTTTTGTCTAAAATGTTTATTATTCACATTGGTAGAAAAGTGCTTCAATACTTTAAAAAAAAGGTCATGGTTTATTTGAAATAACTGGGCACTCCGTTTGTTGCTGCCATATTTTGAAATGGGTTGTCTAAGGAATCCTTATTCTTTGTTTGATGCCCCGGTTTCGGGTAAACATCCGCGACGGTTTATGACTACACCACATGGCCAAAGTGGCCTGCGAACGGACGATCACCCTGATAACAAAATACAACTAAATACATCTTTGTCAGGATGTGGGGGGGGGGAGAGGTCTATGACATTCGGGCTAAATGGGGGCAATAGCTTGGGGAGCCAGCCTATCTCAAAGCCTGTGGCCTGTTTGATTCTACCCCATGTTTCCTCCGTGTATGTCCGCTGTGATATGCTTAACAGACACGTTTGATGGCATTATTCTAACATAGCATGTTGCTAAATACCGCTCACTAGTTCCTACAGCTATTAAATGTATTTAAATGAAATCGGGGCATCTTGTTTAGAATAAAACTAAGAAAATACAGGAGATCGATCTTTCGCGTGTGTTGCTGCCGCCGCCATTTTGAAAGGCGCGTCTGCGTCACTGCGCATGCGCAAGCTTCGCATCCCATAAGGCAGTTATTTCGCCCGCATTGTTCAAACGAGTGGCACGCGCCTGGCCCTGCTCCTTGGATAATGGCAGCTTAGATCACGCTAGCTTTGTGCTACGCTGACGGGATCCCAGAGCCGCTATGGATGGATCTTCGCCTTTGGTGAAGTGTTTTTTTTTCTCTTTGACATTGAAATAAAACTGTTAAACTGATTACGGCTTTTTCTCATTTTTAAAAACTTGGGCTAAAGTAGTTGTGCTTGTTTCACACTTTCTCTTGTTTCGCTTGGGTATGCCTCTACTTAAATATTGTGTCTCTAGTTAAAAGTTTTGGACCTGTGTCTCATTCACATAGGCTTTCACATATGCAAATTGCCACCCCTCTTCTGGGCTAATGCCGTACGCTCATTTTGACAACGAATTACCAGCGTTATTCGTTGATTTTTTTTGTCTAAAATGTTTATTATTCACATTGGTAGAAAAGTGCTTCAATACTTTAAAAAAAAAGGTCATGGTTTATTTGAAATAACTGGGCACTCCGTTTGTTGCTGCCATATTTTGAAATGGGTTGTCTAAGGAATCCTTATTCTTTGTTTGATGCCCCGGTTTCGGGTAAACATCCGCGACGGTTTATGACTACACCACATGGCCAAAGTGGCCTGCGAACGGACGATCACCCTGATAACAAAATACAACTAAATACATCTTTGTCAGGATGTGGGGGGGGGGGAGAGGTCTATGACATTCGGGCTAAATGGGGGCAATAGCTTGGGGAGCCAGCCTATCTCAAAGCCTGTGGCCTGTTTGATTCTACCCCATGTTTCCTCCGTGTATGTCCGCTGTGATATGCTTAACAGACACGTTTGATGGCATTATTCTAACATAGCATGTTGCTAAATACCGCTCACTAGTTCCTACAGCTATTAAATGTATTTAAATGAAATCGGGGCATCTTGTTTAGAATAAAACTAAGAAAATACAGGAGATCGATCTTTCGCGTGTGTTGCTGCCGCCGCCATTTTGAAAGGCGCGTCTGCGTCACTGCGCATGCGCAAGCTTCGCATCCCATAAGGCAGTTATTTCGCCCGCATTGTTCAAACGGGTGGCACGCGCCTGGCCCTGCTCCTTGGATAATGGCAGCCTAGATCACGCTAGCTTTGTGCTACACTGACGGGACCCAGAGCCGCTATGGATGGATCTTCGCCTTTGGTGAAGTGTTTTTTTTTCTCTTTGACATTGAAATAAAACTGTTAAACTGATTACGGCTTTTTCTCATTTTTAAAAACTTGGGCTAAAGTAGTTGTGCTTGTTTCACACTTTCTCTTGTTTCGCTTGGGTATGCCTCTACTTAAATATTGTGTCTCTAGTTAAAAGTTTTGGACCTGTGTCTCATTCACATAGGCTTTCACATATGCAAATTGCCACCCCTCTTCTGGGCTAATGCCGTACGCTCATTTTGACAACGAATTACCAGCGTTATTCGTTGATTTTTTTTGTCTAAAATGTTTATTATTCACATTGATAGAAAAGTGCTTCAATACTTTAAAAAAAAGGTCATGGTTTATTTGAAATAACTGGGCACTCCGTTTGTTGCTGCCATATTTTGAAATGGGTTGTCTAAGGAATCCTTATTCTTTGTTTGATGCCCCGGTTTCGGGTAAACATCCGCGACGGTTTATGACTACACCACATGGCCAAAGTGGCCTGCGAACGGACGATCACCCTGATAACAAAATACAACTAAATACATCTTTGTCAGGATGTGGGGGGGGGGAGAGGTCTATGACATTCGGGCTAAATGGGGGCAATAGCTTGGGGAGCCAGCCTATCTCAAAGCCTGTGGCCTGTTTGATTCTACCCCATGTTTCCTCCGTGTATGTCCGCTGTGATATGCTTAACAGACACGTTTGATGGCATTATTCTAACATAGCATGTTGCTAAATACCGCTCACTAGTTCCTACAGCTATTAAATGTATTTAAATGAAATCGGGGCATCTTGTTTAGAATAAAACTAAGAAAATACAGGAGATCGATCTTTCGCGTGTGTTGCTGCCGCCGCCATTTTGAAAGGCGCGTCTGCGTCACTGCGCATGCGCAAGCTTCGCATCCCATAAGGCAGTTATTTCGCCCGCATTGTTCAAACGGGTGGCACGCGCCTGGCCCTGCTCCTTGGATAATGGCAGCCTAGATCACGCTAGCTTTGTGCTACGCTGACGGGACCCAGAGCCGCTATGGATGGATCTTCGCCTTTGGTGAAGTGTTTTTTTTTCTCTTTGACATTGAAATAAAACTGTTAAACTGATTACGGCTTTTTCTCATTTTTAAAAACTTGGGCTAAAGTAGTTGTGCTTGTTTCACACTTTCTCTTGTTTCGCTTGGGTATGCCTCTACTTAAATATTGTGTCTCTAGTTAAAAGTTTTGGACCTGTGTCTCATTCACATAGGCTTTCACATATGCAAATTGCCACCCCTCTTCTGGGCTAATGCCGTACGCTCATTTTGACAACGAATTACCAGCGTTATTCGTTGATTTTTTTTGTCTAAAATGTTTATTATTCACATTGGTAGAAAAGTGCTTCAATACTTTAAAAAAAAGGTCATGGTTTATTTGAAATAACTGGGCACTCCGTTTGTTGCTGCCATATTTTGAAATGGGTTGTCTAAGGAATCCTTATTCTTTGTTTGATGCCCCGGTTTCGGGTAAACATCCGCGACGGTTTATGACTACACCACATGGCCAAAGTGGCCTGCGAACGGACGATCACCCTGATAACAAAATACAACTAAATACATCTTTGTCAGGATGTGGGGGGGGGGGAGAGGTCTATGACATTCGGGCTAAATGGGGGCAATAGCTTGGGGAGCCAGCCTATCTCAAAGCCTGTGGCCTGTTTGATTCTACCCCATGTTTCCTCCGTGTATGTCCGCTGTGATATGCTTAACAGACACGTTTGATGGCATTATTCTAACATAGCATGTTGCTAAATACCGCTCACTAGTTCCTACAGCTATTAAATGTATTTAAATGAAATCGGGGCATCTTGTTTAGAATAAAACTAAGAAAATACAGGAGATCGATCTTTCGCGTGTGTTGCTGCCGCCGCCATTTTGAAAGGCGCGTCTGCGTCACTGCGCATGCGCAAGCTTCGCATCCCATAAGGCAGTTATTTCGCCCGCATTGTTCAAACGGGTGGCACGCGCCTGGCCCTGCTCCTTGGATAATGGCAGCCTAGATCACGCTAGCTTTGTGCTACGCTGACGGGACCCAGAGCCGCTATGGATGGATCTTCGCCTTTGGTGAAGTGT
This sequence comes from Paramormyrops kingsleyae, assembly GCF_048594095.1. Taxonomy (NCBI): domain Eukaryota; kingdom Metazoa; phylum Chordata; class Actinopteri; order Osteoglossiformes; family Mormyridae; genus Paramormyrops; species Paramormyrops kingsleyae. The sequence continues at coordinate 40,578,938 of NC_132802.1, read as the reverse complement.
TTTTTTTTCTCTTTGACATTGAAATAAAACTGTTAAACTGATTACGGCTTTTTCTCATTTTTAAAAACTTGGGCTAAAGTAGTTGTGCTTGTTTCACACTTTCTCTTGTTTCGCTTGGGTATGCCTCTACTTAAATATTGTGTCTCTAGTTAAAAGTTTTGGACCTGTGTCTCATTCACATAGGCTTTCACATATGCAAATTGCCACCCCTCTTCTGGGCTAATGCCGTACGCTCATTTTGACAACGAATTACCAGCGTTATTCGTTGATTTTTTTTGTCTAAAATGTTTATTATTCACATTGGTAGAAAAGTGCTTCAATACTTTAAAAAAAAGGTCATGGTTTATTTGAAATAACTGGGCACTCCGTTTGTTGCTGCCATATTTTGAAATGGGTTGTCTAAGGAATCCTTATTCTTTGTTTGATGCCCCGGTTTCGGGTAAACATCCGCGACGGTTTATGACTACACCACATGGCCAAAGTGGCCTGCGAACGGACGATCACCCTGATAACAAAATACAACTAAATACATCTTTGTCAGGATGTGGGGGGGGGGGAGAGGTCTATGACATTCGGGCTAAATGGGGGCAATAGCTTGGGGAGCCAGCCTATCTCAAAGCCTGTGGCCTGTTTGATTCTACCCCATGTTTCCTCCGTGTATGTCCGCTGTGATATGCTTAACAGACACGTTTGATGGCATTATTCTAACATAGCATGTTGCTAAATACCGCTCACTAGTTCCTACAGCTATTAAATGTATTTAAATGAAATCGGGGCATCTTGTTTAGAATAAAACTAAGAAAATACAGGAGATCGATCTTTCGCGTGTGTTGCTGCCGCCGCCATTTTGAAAGGCGCGTCTGCGTCACTGCGCATGCGCAAGCTTCGCATCCCATAAGGCAGTTATTTCGCCCGCATTGTTCAAACGGGTGGCACGCGCCTGGCCCTGCTCCTTGGATAATGGCAGCCTAGATCACGCTAGCTTTGTGCTACGCTGACGGGACCCAGAGCCGCTATGGATGGATCTTCGCCTTTGGTGAAGTGTTTTTTTTTTCTCTTTGACATTGAAATAAAACTGTTAAACTGATTACGGCTTTTTCTCATTTTTAAAAACTTGGGCTAAAGTAGTTGTGCTTGTTTCACACTTTCTCTTGTTTCGCTTGGGTATGCCTCTACTTAAATATTGTGTCTCTAGTTAAAAGTTTTGGACCTGTGTCTCATTCACATAGGCTTTCACATATGCAAATTGCCACCCCTCTTCTGGGCTAATGCCGTACGCTCATTTTGACAACGAATTACCAGCGTTATTCGTTGATTTTTTTTGTCTAAAATGTTTATTATTCACATTGGTAGAAAAGTGCTTCAATACTTTAAAAAAAAGGTCATGGTTTATTTGAAATAACTGGGCACTCCGTTTGTTGCTGCCATATTTTGAAATGGGTTGTCTAAGGAATCCTTATTCTTTGTTTGATGCCCCGGTTTCGGGTAAACATCCGCGACGGTTTATGACTACACCACATGGCCAAAGTGGCCTGCGAACGGACGATCACCCTGATAACAAAATACAACTAAATACATCTTTGTCAGGATGTGGGGGGGGGGAGAGGTCTATGACATTCGGGCTAAATGGGGGCAATAGCTTGGGGAGCCAGCCTATCTCAAAGCCTGTGGCCTGTTTGATTCTACCCCATGTTTCCTCCGTGTATGTCCGCTGTGATATGCTTAACAGACACGTTTGATGGCATTATTCTAACATAGCATGTTGCTAAATACCGCTCACTAGTTCCTACAGCTATTAAATGTATTTAAATGAAATCGGGGCATCTTGTTTAGAATAAAACTAAGAAAATACAGGAGATCGATCTTTCGCGTGTGTTGCTGCCGCCGCCATTTTGAAAGGCGCGTCTGCGTCACTGCGCATGCGCAAGCTTCGCATCCCATAAGGCAGTTATTTCGCCCGCATTGTTCAAACGGGTGGCACGCGCCTGGCCCTGCTCCTTGGATAATGGCAGCCTAGATCACGCTAGCTTTGTGCTACGCTGACGGGACCCAGAGCCGCTATGGATGGATCTTCGCCTTTGGTGAAGTGTTTTTTTTTCTCTTTGACATTGAAATAAAACTGTTAAACTGATTACGGCTTTTTCTCATTTTTAAAAACTTGGGCTAAAGTAGTTGTGCTTGTTTCACACTTTCTCTTGTTTCGCTTGGGTATGCCTCTACTTAAATATTGTGTCTCTAGTTAAAAGTTTTGGACCTGTGTCTCATTCACATAGGCTTTCACATATGCAAATTGCCACCCCTCTTCTGGGCTAATGCCGTACGCTCATTTTGACAACGAATTACCAGCGTTATTCGTTGATTTTTTTTGTCTAAAATGTTTATTATTCACATTGGTAGAAAAGTGCTTCAATACTTTAAAAAAAAGGTCATGGTTTATTTGAAATAACTGGGCACTCCGTTTGTTGCTGCCATATTTTGAAATGGGTTGTCTAAGGAATCCTTATTCTTTGTTTGATGCCCCGGTTTCGGGTAAACATCCGCGACGGTTTATGACTACACCACATGGCCAAAGTGGCCTGCGAACGGACGATCACCCTGATAACAAAATACAACTAAATACATCTTTGTCAGGATGTGGGGGGGGGGGAGAGGTCTATGACATTCGGGCTAAATGGGGGCAATAGCTTGGGGAGCCAGCCTATCTCAAAGCCTGTGGCCTGTTTGATTCTACCCCATGTTTCCTCCGTGTATGTCCGCTGTGATATGCTTAACAGACACGTTTGATGGCATTATTCTAACATAGCATGTTGCTAAATACCGCTCACTAGTTCCTACAGCTATTAAATGTATTTAAATGAAATCGGGGCATCTTGTTTAGAATAAAACTAAGAAAATACAGGAGATCGATCTTTCGCGTGTGTTGCTGCCGCCGCCATTTTGAAAGGCGCGTCTGCGTCACTGCGCATGCGCAAGCTTCGCATCCCATAAGGCAGTTATTTCGCCCGCATTGTTCAAACGGGTGGCACGCGCCTGGCCCTGCTCCTTGGATAATGGCAGCCTAGATCACGCTAGCTTTGTGCTACGCTGACGGGACCCAGAGCCGCTATGGATGGATCTTCGCCTTTGGTGAAGTGTTTTTTTTTCTCTTTGACATTGAAATAAAACTGTTAAACTGATTACGGCTTTTTCTCATTTTTAAAAACTTGGGCTAAAGTAGTTGTGCTTGTTTCACACTTTCTCTTGTTTCGCTTGGGTATGCCTCTACTTAAATATTGTGTCTCTAGTTAAAAGTTTTGGACCTGTGTCTCATTCACATAGGCTTTCACATATGCAAATTGCCACCCCTCTTCTGGGCTAATGCCGTACGCTCATTTTGACAACGAATTACCAGCGTTATTCGTTGATTTTTTTTGTCTAAAATGTTTATTATTCACATTGGTAGAAAAGTGCTTCAATACTTTAAAAAAAAGGTCATGGTTTATTTGAAATAACTGGGCACTCCGTTTGTTGCTGCCATATTTTGAAATGGGTTGTCTAAGGAATCCTTATTCTTTGTTTGATGCCCCGGTTTCGGGTAAACATCCGCGACGGTTTATGACTACACCACATGGCCAAAGTGGCCTGCGAATGGACGATCACCCTGATAACAAAATACAACTAAATACATCTTTGTCAGGATGTGGGGGGGGGGGAGGTCTATGACATTCGGGCTAAATGGGGGCAATAGCTTGGGGAGCCAGCCTATCTCAAAGCCTGTGGCCTGTTTGATTCTACCCCATGTTTCCTCCGTGTATGTCCGCTGTGATATGCTTAACAGACACGTTTGATGGCATTATTCTAACATAGCATGTTGCTAAATACCGCTCACTAGTTCCTACAGCTATTAAATGTATTTAAATGAAATCGGGGCATCTTGTTTAGAATAAAACTAAGAAAATACAGGAGATCGATCTTTCGCGTGTGTTGCTGCCGCCGCCATTTTGAAAGGCGCGTCTGCGTCACTGCGCATGCGCAAGCTTCGCATCCCATAAGGCAGTTATTTCGCCCGCATTGTTCAAACGGGTGGCACGCGCCTGGCCCTGCTCCTTGGATAATGGCAGCCTAGATCACGCTAGCTTTGTGCTACACTGACGGGACCCAGAGCCGCTATGGATGGATCTTCGCCTTTGGTGAAGTGTTTTTTTTTCTCTTTGACATTGAAATAAAACTGTTAAACTGATTACGGCTTTTTCTCATTTTTAAAAACTTGGGCTAAAGTAGTTGTGCTTGTTTCACACTTTCTCTTGTTTCGCTTGGGTATGCCTCTACTTAAATATTGTGTCTCTAGTTAAAATTTCCGGACTTGAAATGCCCTTAGATTCAGAACATGAGAAGGGTAACACATTGAATAGACTAAAATGAAATTTGAATAAATAAATCATGTATATATGTTTTGTTTTAGGGCGTAACACTAGAAAACGCAGACGGTACGTTTTGCTGCTAGGTTGTTTCTCTTTTGTTTCAGGGACCGCAGGTCTGGGCCTTATGTCCTAAAAATTATATGACAATATTGCAAAATATTTATCACAAATGCATATGTAGAAAACAGACTACGACAGGTGCTTTTGAGTTTTTCTGATAATGATGACCGAATTGTTTTATTAAGAGTTATGGAGTATGTGACCGATATATTATTAAATTACACCAACAACCTCAATGGTATTTATGTAAAAATAGTATATTATGATTGTTAATTATGCAGATGTTTAGGCTATATTATGATGCTCAGGATACTCAAGTTAATGCTGATGATATGAATGCTCTATAAGATATTTTATCGATATCACAGCCTGATAACCTTACAAGCTGCATTACTTCTGCATGCATGTTATGTTGTTAGAATGAGCGTGCACCTCAGAGTAACAGTAAGTTTACACAATGTTTTATTGTTTATGTTTTAAAGCATCCAACGCATTTACAGGCCAGTCCTGATGCAACATGGTTTTGCCTAGACGGTGTGTTCAGATGCCCATGCTGCACTTATGCAACTGACCAACAATTCAAATTTACAACACACATTCAGAGCCACGTGAGACATGCGGTACAGCATAGAGGTAATTCCTAATGATGTTTATTGGTCTATTGATTTTGGTGGTTTTAAAACATACACATGCTTAAATGTAGAATGCACTTCTTACAATCAAGATAGACAAAATGATGTGGAGTTCCTTAGTGGGAGTCCCTGAAGTCATGTGAATATTGGTAAGCTAATTTACCTATGTTTGTGTTTTGTTTGACACTGTAACTTTCTGATCAGCTACTCCTGACCTCACTCCCCCAGTCCCGTTCTGTGTATACCTTTCTTTTCTGTTGATAGCTTTGGTCTTCATGTTGCCGTCTTGCAGGTTTCTTCATCAGCAAATGCAACAATTATTGCAGACCCACAGGACACTTTCATTGTCTTTATTGCAGCCAAACAATAATACGCAAAGACCAGTTTAAACATCATGTATCCCAATGCATCAGTGAAACCAAGCCAACCACAACGGAAGCGCATCAGTCACCTCCCGCCTCTCCTGCTCCCTCCTTTACTGCTTCTGAAGCTGCATGTCCCCCTCCCCCAGTCCCCATCCTCCACCCCTCACTTTCTTCATGTTCCTCTGATCCTGGCTCCTCAGCAGCACCAGCACTACCACCCTCTCACCCAAAGAAAGCAGAAAACAGTGAAGTGTACTAGCTGTGGCCTAATCCTTAATAGACGGAACCTACGGATACATCTTCGAAGACGTCACACTCCCATCAAAATGGACATTACGGCACAGAACCACCTCAGTGCTCAGTGTGTTGATTACACAAATGGAGTGTTTGCAGTAGCAAAGTCTTTTATAGCACCCAGCACACCAGTACGTGTCATTAAAAGGACATGGGGTCCTGAACAAAAAACAATGTGTGAGCTGGATATCTGCAGAATTAATGCAGAGTTTGCAGAGAGGTCAAACCTTCGTCCATTTGAGTGCCACCACATTCAGTCCCTCGTGTACTGCCCTCCAGCCAGAATGGACACTCCATCACTTACAGAGGATGTTTTGCAGGTGATGGTACATGACAAGTGGTTTGGGGAAGACAAAAAGGAAAGGTGTTTGGTACGTCAGAGAGAAGCAAATGATGCAGGAGTCCCGTTGTCCTGTCTGGTGACTGTGTGTGGACCCCCCTACAAAAAGCACATTTCTGTATACGAGTCAACTATCTCCTATTACAGCCGGCTTGGCAGAGTGGTGGTAAGGTACAATTCTAAAATCATTTCATGGCATTGTCCTTGCGCGAACCCAAGGCAGTCATGCATACCTAAATATGTTGCCAAGTGGCATTTATTTGAAACAGACCAGGCACTCTTCAGAAAAACCAGAAGTGTGGAGGAGAACATCACAGAACATTTTCCAATTGACATGGAAAGTTTTGACCTAGAAGAAGGAGCTCCATACTCACCTGAAGGCAAAAATCTGTCGCGGATGGTTCAATACATTTTTCATAAGAAGAAACTGCCTGCGATTTTCCCCTCAGACGTGGTCAAGACCATTCATTTCCCTGTGCACTTCATACCATCAGAAACCTTTTGCTCAGAATGTTTAGAGCCCACTCCTCTAAGCGAACCTGTGCTGATTACATCTAAGGCTAAAATCCTAACAATCACTGATGTCATAGAAGGTATGTTCTCTCTTTATTTAAATATTTATTATCGATATTTTAACATTTCATTACTCACTACATGTACTGTAAATGTCAGTGTAGCCATGACTTCCACTATCAGCAGCTTAGCCTCCTTCCCAGCAATTCACACTTGTATGCTTACTGAGATAATTTCATACACTGGCTTTTAGTACTGTGCAAAGTATAGAGACATGTCACAGTGTAAAATGGTGAAAGATAAATGTGTAACATTTACTGGTGCTTGTGTCCATTAGGAATTTCAGTGTACAGAAAATGGTGCTACAGGTGTGGTATGGCATATCGATACCAGGAGTGGACTGATGGTGTCCACAATTTCGATGACCACACACTTCTGTCCATATACATGTGCCATTTTCTACGCAATACACTTCAGGTAGGAACCATGTTCTGTTGTTTTAATCATTTAAAACAATTACGAATACTTTATCAAAATAATATATTGTAAAGCCTTTAAATGTCATACATCAATTTCACAGACTCATCAGGCAGTAGGGAGTGCCATGGATGTGTTGGAGAAGACCTCTGGTAAAACCTATCCATCCAGGGAAAGGGTCCTGCAGGCTTATTTAAGCTTTGAAGCACTGTCAGACCTCGGTTACACATATGCTTGTGTATCGTGTGGTTATCATCCAGTATCTGTTGTGATGGACCTTCATGAGAAGGGCGTTTTTAGCATGCCTGGTAAGTGAACACATTTATTCATTTTCTTAGTCTTACATTGTTTCAAGCACCACATATCCAGCTATGACTGTTTGGAACATGCTTACTTAAGTCTTGCTTTCCTTAGTGAGCAGCATTGAGGAACCATCTCAGACTTTTGATGGAAAGGTAAGTGTTGAAAATTTCTGGGAGATGGTTTCCCTTGAAATGATCAGCCGTGGGTTGGTCCCAAGTAAGTACAGTCCGCACAATGTTCTAGGTGGGATGACAGTATTCTAGCATTTACTTTGTTTATCGTGGAATAATGTACTGTTATGTTAATAATATTTTCTAACATCATTTAAAGGCAACAAGTCAAACCCATTTGTCGTCCATCCCAGTTACCATAGTTGGGCTCCGTGGATTGGTCCTCACACAAGAGATAGGGATGTTGTACTCAACACTGAATACAAAGAAGTGTATTCTGCTTGTAGTGCAAAGGAGGAATCTGAGTTTAACCTCACAGAGGACCGACTGACTGATGAACTTCTTAAGCTCAAGGTACTGAACTTAAGTCAATTTTTGTCAGTTTTGTCAAAGATGTGTGTTTTTGAACCACGCCAGACCAACTATACTAATGTTCATTATAGATGGAAGCTGTGCGTGCTCTGTGCCGACAGTGTGGCATAGACCCCAAAGGCTCACGGATGGACCTGGTAACGAGACTTCAACAAGAAATGAAGAACAGAGCGAGTTATGATAAGGTGTTTTCACAGATCTGGGGAGCTTCTGGTAAGTTGTGTTCTATTACTGAGAGACCGTTTTTACAGACAGTTCTTAGTTTCATTACTTGGAATGGTTGCACTCTGATTTACAGTTTCCTTAAACAGGTGGATGGGCTGTGGTCACCTGTCCTTGTGCTGTGGTGTATGGTGTTAAGTTCAACATAAGGGCTGAGAGCCCCCGGGACTTTGCTGACCTTTTATTGTCGATGAAACATTTTCCAAACATTGTATTATATGATTTTGCGAGAGGGTTGGCAACACATACCAACCTAAGAGATCCAGAATCATTACCCTTCAAACCTCATGGGGGTAGGTTACTTGAGCCTACTGAAGATAACATCAGATGTGCCACTACTGGACAGATAAAAGTGAGCTTGCCATGGCTAGTCACCAAGAAGCCAGTTCCTGATGAAAATGGCCACCCTATAACTGGATCGTCTGAGCATTATGCTCTTTATGATAGATTTCATGAGGCAAACTCAAAAGATGCCAGGGATGTCTTGCGAAAGGTGGAACTGGTCCCAGAGTTACGTGGTTGGATCAACAGCCCGTGTGCTGAACAGCTCTTTGCTGGAATGAGGAAAAACAATCATTTTCTCAACATGATGACTCCCTCATCGCATGTCTTTTTGATGCGAAATATTTTGTGTCACTACAACAATGCTAGAAATTCAAGAACCATAGAAAGCATGAAGAAGAGATTGGGCAAAGGAGTGGACATACAGTTAAATTCCAATGGTCAGACAGTTTTGGGTATGTATTCCACCCTCATTCTAAATTATTAGTGGTAATGTCATGTTTATGTCATGTTTATGTAATTTTGCTGTCCGGTGCCGTGAAGTTATATTTGTCTTTTAATTGTAGGTGATTCCTCATGTTTATTTTGCAATTTGAAAGATCATAAAGCTATAACTTACAAATCTGTCAGAAATGCTAGACAGCATAGCGTTGATGAGAAATGCATGCAGTACAACCGATTTAACTCATTCTAAATCATTTGGTTTAAAATGTGCTTTTTTGCAGCACCAGCTGAAGCACCAGCCGAACAAGCACAAACAACAACAGCAGCACCAGCTCATGGTATGACAACTGCAGCATCCCCTGGTATGAAGACAATATATATTTTTTGAGGGCCTGGTTGTACAACTTAATAAAAACCTTAACACATCCATGTTTTTTAGAATATGTATACTTATGTATGTTTGCAGTGGGTACTTGATCTGCAGCTAAATGTATACCAACCTTCAGCCACCCTAAGAAAGTGTTATATGCTTCATAAGATGGCTCAGTATCACAGAAATGTGGTGAAACACTTATTTGGTTAATATTTTCATGCATGGTCTGATATGTATGACAGGAGATCTACCAGTGTGCAGTGATGACTGCTGGGGACTACCACATCTGGAGCACACAAGTGCCCGATCGGAAATCAGAGACTCAGAGGTGCATGTTTTATGTTTTGTTCCTCCGTATTTGTTTGTTTGTTTATATATTGATTGACTCATTTGATTGATTGCCGCATGGGCTCTCTTAGTCGCAAATTTGGAAACCATTTAACAATTGGCAACCATTTCATGTAATACAGTTGTCATTGTTTATGGGTGTTATAACTTTTAACATCTAATGTATCGGTTATTATATTATTTATAACTTGGAAACAAACTATTCATTAATCAGTAATACAATTCCTTTTGTGTCATACTTTTTAAATATTTTCTGTGATGCCTCGTAGTGCATGGCATATAAGTGAAGTGATTAGTTGTCATTGACACACCACAGCACACAGTGCACAACAACAAAATGTGTACTCTGCATTTAACCTATATGACACCATGACATTGCAGAGGAGAGCAGTGCTTGGGGGTGGTACCTTGCTCAGGGTACTTCAGTGGCACCTTTCGATTACAAGTGCACTTCCCTATCCATTAGGCCACCACTGACCCTATTACAAACAGCAGCATAATTTAATGGAGTCAGATTAATTGGTCTTAGTGATCTGATCTGAAGGTGGGGATTAGGGTTGTAACGGTATGAGATTTTCACGGTATGATAATCGTCTCAGAAAATATCACGGTTTCGTGGTATACGGTATTAAACTATCATTATTATTAGTATAATCATCAGCTACAATGACCCTTAAATGAATAAAAAGAGATATGGTTTTTGGATGAACATGGTTTATTGTAACAAACTTTTTTTTAATGAAAATAAAAAAAACTTATGGAAGTATGAGTCTAACTTTTGGGGGAAAAATAAATAAAATAAAGCTGCGCATCTCCCATTTGAACAAAATAAGGAATAAGTTATTTCTCTTTATATTAGACAAGAATAAATCAAACTGTCCTTCCTCTTTAACAGCATATATGGGAGAGCAATATGTGCAGGGTCATGTTTGTTAATATTTTCCTGAGATTATCATAGCAGCATGCATTTCTTTGCTTTTTTTCAGGTCAGATTATGATGAAGAAATGTAAGCATGTTGAGATTTTCAGGGCTCAATCTTGACCGCTGAGGTGAGAGAATGTGTCCACTTGTACTAAACACCTATGAGTTTTCAGTTAGTGTATTTGATGATTATTCTTTTAAATAAAATTATAAAGTGATCATTAAGTGTTCTCTTGAGAGTAGCTCTGGATATGTTCATGTGTTCACGTCTTCACATAGTGAATGAGACAGCAGACGCTTTAAAAACCATGACCATCATGCAGTGGCGGTTTTAGGCATGGGCGAACGGGGCAGCCGCCCGGGGCGGCACTTTTTCATGTCACGTGGGGGGCGGCACACGAACTTGGAGGAAAACAAAAATAATCTAAATAAAGCGTTTTTCTAGAGGATGGGCGAGCGGAGACGATAAGGGATGAAGTTGGGAGGGCGCCGGGAGGGATTCTATGGGGGGCGGCACACGAACCTGGAGGACAAAATAATCATCTGTGCCGCTGTGTGTGTGTGTGTGTGTGTGTGTGTGTGTGTGTGGTGTGGGGTGTGGGGGGGGGGGGGGGGGGGGGGGGTAGTTGGTTAATGAGCAAGCGGCAGCCTTTTTGCGCTGTATATTCACAGACGCACATCGCGATTTAATTTGCTGCACAGCTATATTTTGATTTATTCATCCATCTATCTATCAAATCGGACATTTTACGTGGCATCTGAATTATACTGTAATTGACTCCAATTACATGACTGGATTCCGGGATTCCCTCTGCATCACAGAAATAATACGGCTTTAAGTTATAAATGGAACTTACCTTTATCTTCACGGAGGGATGGTGTTCGCGAATATGGGAGAACATGTTCGACGTATTTCCTCCTTTTGCGGCCACTGTTCGTCCACATTTCTTGCAAACTGGATATCCACCCCACGATCATTTTTCGGATACCCAAAATATTCCCATACTGCAGATTTTAATTTTTTTTTCGGCAGGAAATAGAGATTAGAATTTGCAGCCACTATCGGACATTTTCGCCGCTGTGCATTTATGGGTGGAGTCTAAGCAGTAAAGCGGAAAGAAGTTGCATATACACAGCAGCGCAGGTGAGATCTGGTTTCTTTTTTTTTTTTCCAAACCGCGGATAGGCAAATGTGCATGATATGATAATCGTACATGTCAATATCACAATAAACCGCCATACCGGTATACCGTTACAACCCTAGTGGGGATTGATACACCTTACAAAGTTGATGCTGTAATATTTATCACTCTGATGCATTGTTCTGACCCATATGCATATAAGCCTTTCAGTCTGACAAGCTGGTAGTATCATGACTGCCTTTTTCCAGGTCTGGTGCCCAACGTGATCAAATTGTTTTACACCTGTGCCCTCAGGTGGAGTCAACTCTATGTGATACCATTACAATATGTCATAGTTTTACAATAGTTGTGACAATATAATTTCTTTTAGGAAAATTCAATGTGTTGAAAGCACAGATGGTAGAGGAGGAGGAATGGGTTCCATCTCCATTGAACAGGTATTTATGTAGCTGATCTTACAGCTGAACCTGCTGTTTTTCTCTTTTTTTCTCTGTGCTTACTGTGCTGTACCCTACAAAAATGTGAAAACAATGAGCTTCATTTTAAGCAGTTGGAGTTGGAATGTAGAAGTCATGCTATTTTTGTCTGTTTTTGTTATATTACAGAACTATTGTAAAATAATATTTGCATGCTTGTATGATTTCTTTCACAGATCCCCCTCGACGTCCTGGAGGATATCCTTTTAGAAGTAGTCCTGTTCGAGGGTGACAAAGCTTTTTTAAAGCTGTCACTTGTTTGTCACCTTTTTTTGGGACTTAGTCGGAAGGGAAACATTCCGTGCCCGAGCGCATTTTCAGTGGCTTGACAGTAGGTATAAAACATATTATGATATTTGAATACCCTTTGAGTTAGGATGTTTGTATTCCCATTAACAAGGGATTTTACTCTAATGAATCATTCTTAAATTTGAAACCTACAGGTGTAGTCCCATGGAAACTGTACAGTGCGGCCTATCAAGCACAATTCCGACGATTGTATCGCCTGGAATGCTGCCAGCACTGTCTAGAGACTTATAAGAACAGCTTACCAGGTATGCATACTGTGTAAGAATGTTGACAATTGTTGCTGAAGTCAGTGGTTGCAAAAAGAAAGTCACCAGAACAATTTATTGTGTGTCAGGTCCTGAATATTTTCTTGAAAGTATGCAATGAAAAACATTGTTGCTCTGTTTTGATACTAAGTATGCTTGCTTATTATTTATTGTCCCATAGGCTACATTGGGCGTGGAAGACGAGGGGAACTTCACACAGCCTGGGTTCTGCAGCGAGTTCTGCAAACACCTTACGGAAGACTTGGGTGTGTGAATGGGTGGGTGGGTCAGTGAGTGAGTGAGTGAATGGGTGGGTATGTAAGGAAAATAGCAAATTGGATGACTTTGGAATAAAAAAATAACAGCTACTATGCCTCTGTTTCCTTGTCTACACACAGACTACACACATGACCGAACCACATTTTAAGTTTTATCAGCTTTTCATTAAAAAGCACAGTGGCACCCAATTGTGATGAGTTACTGTATGTGGAAATGAGTGGCACCTCTGTATCATTTGTGAATAATTTGTCATCTCATATCGACATTAAATCATAAGTTTATTTAATTTTAATGTTGGCACAGAAATAAGTTACAGTGCCTTTGGAAATGCAATAAAATGCTCATTTGGAAAACGTTTAACTATCCTTTGTAATTGAGTAAAATTATGATAACCGAATACTTTTATAAGGCACTGTATACTTGATTGCAATGGGTTTTATTACTTTCCGGCTATATTAATACACCAATCAATATGTTAACCAATCATCACAGACAAGCATTACATCGATATCGGATTGAAACTATATTATGGCCATCCTACAGCTACATAAACAAGGGTAAATAGTCCTACTTTCACTGTCCTGGAGAGAGAGAGCGAGAGAGACAGAGATGTAAACATGTAAGCAGCAGCAGAATAAAATAGAAATATGATTTCAGAATGTTTTACTTACTGTATGCAAATGTCATTTTCGAGAAATGTTTGGCTCGCATTATCACCAAATTGATGACAATATCACCATTTACTACAAAACTTTGAACTCAATAATTAACAAAATAATATATAAGAAATAAATTGAGAAACTAAATTTCCTGTTACAGACAATTTATCTTAAAATAGTTTGATGTTCAGAATGCTCCTCACTCCACTTCACGCAACTTTAAAACACGCAAGGACCATGTTAGGCCAAAAGCTGAACAATGTTTGTGGGCAACACTCTTGATTTCCCCAGGAGATCTAGACATAGCATATATGCTCACCTAAAGGATTATTAGGAACACCTGTTCAATTTCTCATTAATGCAATTATCTAATCAACCAATCACATGGCAGTTGCTTCAATGCATTTAGGGGTGTGGTCCTGGTCAAGATAATCTCCTGAACTCCAAACTGAATGTCAGAATGGGAAAGAAAGGTGATTTAAGCAATTTTGAGCGTGGCATAGTTGTTGGTGCCAGACGGGCCGGTCTGAGTATTTCACAATCTGCTCAGTTACTGGGATTTTCACGCACAACCATTTCTAGGGTTTACAAAGAATGGTGTGCAAAGGGAAAAACATCCAGTATGCGGCAGTCCCGTTGGGCGAAAATGCCTTGTTGATGCTAGAGGTCAGAGGAGAATGGTCCGACTGATTCAAGCTGATAGAAGAGCAACTGAAAGTCCAAAAACCAACTGAGTGGTTGGCTGAAATAACCACTCGTTACAACCGAGGTATGCAGCAAAGCATTTGTGAAGCCACAACACGCACAACCTTGAGGCGGATGGGCTACAACAGCAGAAGACCCCACCGGGTACCACTCATCTCCACTACAAATAGGAAAAAGAGGCTACAATTTGCACGAGCTCACCAAAATTGGACAGTTGAAGACTGGAAAAATGTTGCCTGGTCTGATGAGTCTCGATTTCTGTTGAGACATTCAAATGGTAGAGTCAGAATTTGGCGTAAACAGAATGAGAACATGGATCCATCATGCCTTGTTACCACTGTGCAGGCTGCTGGTGGTGGTGTAATGGTGTGGGGGATGTTTTCTTGGCACACTTTAGGCCCCTTAGTGCCAATTGGGCATCGTTTAAATGCCACGGCCTACCTGAGCATTGTTTCTGACCATGTCCATCCCTTTATGACCACCATGTACCCATCCTCTGATGGCTACTTCCAGCAGGATAATGCACCATGTCACAAAGCTCGAATCATTTCAAATTGATTTCTTGAACATGACAGTGAGTTCACTGTACTACAATGGCCCCAACAGTCACCAGATCTCAACCCAATAGAGCATCTTCGGGATGTGTTGGAACGGGAGCTTCGTGCCCTGGATGTGCATCCCACAAATCTCCATCAACTGCAAGATGCTATCCTATCAATATGGGCCAACATTTCTAAAGAATGCTTTCAGCACCTTGTTGAATCAATGCCACGTAGAATTAAGGCAGTTCTGAAGGCGAAAGGGGGTCAAACACCATATTAGTATGGTGTTCCTAATAATCCTTTAGGTGAGTGTATGTGTGTATGTGCACAATGAATGAATGGAATAAGCTGCTACAGTTACATTGAACCATGTGCTTGTGCTCATGTGCACAAGCACACACACACACACACACACACACACACGCCGATGGGCTTTAAAGTTTAACTTTAGGTTTGTGAAAGCAGACATAATTATTTCTGTCAGGACCTCGATGTGTATCCAAGCCCCAAAAACACACTAACTCAGGCGTTCACGCAACTTATCGCGAAAAACCAGACAGAAATAGACTTGAAAATTTTAAAGAAAAGACATTAGCGGTTTTTGTTAATGTTTAAAGGTATAAAAAAAAAACCTTTGCTGCCTTTCTTAAATGGCTAGAAAACATTGCCTCAACACTATTAAACACGGAATCCGCTGTTTGTAAACGGTCCGCATTTTACCCTCACCGCTAAAATAGTTGTGCTTGTTTCACACTTTCTCTTGTTTCGCTTGGGTATGCCTCTACTTAAATATTGTGTCTCTAGTTAAAAGTTTGGGACCTGTGTCTCATTCACATAGGCTTTCACATATGCAAATTGCCACCCCTCTTCTGGGCTAATGCCGTACGCTCATTTTGACAACGAATTACCAGCGTTATTCGTTGATTTTTTTTGTCTAAAATGTTTATTATTCACATTGGTAGAAAAGTGCTTCAATACTTTAAAAAAAGGTCATGGTTTATTTGAAATAACTGGGCACTCCGTTTGTTGCTGCCATATTTTGAAATGGGTTGTCTAAGGAATCCTTATTCTTTGTTTGATGCCCCGGTTTCGGGTAAACATCCGCGACGGTTTATGACTACACCACATGGCCAAAGTGGCCTGCGAACGGACGATCACCCTGATAACAAAATACAACTAAATACATCTTTGTCAGGATGTGGGGCGGGGCAGGTCTATGACATTCGGGCTAAATGGGGGCAATAGCTTGGGGAGCCAGCCTATCTCAAAGCCTGTGGCCTGTTTGATTCTACCCCATGTTTCCTCCGTGTATGTCCGCTGTGATATGCTTAACAGACACGTTTGATGGCATTATTCTAACATAGCATGTTGCTAAATACCGCTCACTAGTTCCTACAGCTATTAAATGTATTTAAATGAAATCGGGGCATCTTGTTTAGAATAAAACTAAGAAAATACAGGAGATCGATCTTTCGCGTGTGTTGCTGCCGCCGCCATTTTGAAAGGCGCGTCTGCGTCACTGCGCATGCGCAAGCTTCGCATCCCATAAGGCAGTTATTTCGCCCGCATTGTTCAAACGAGTGGCACGCGCCTGGCCCTGCTCCTTGGATAATGGCAGCCTAGATCACGCTAGCTTTGTGCTACGCTGACGGGACCCAGAGCCGCTATGGATGGATCTTCGCCTTTGGTGAAGTGTTTTTTTTTCTCTTTGACATTGAAATAAAACTGTTAAACTGATTACGGCTTTTTCTCATTTTTAAAAACTTGGGCTAAAGTAGTTGTGCTTGTTTCACACTTTCTCTTGTTTCGCTTGGGTATGCCTCTACTTAAATATTGTGTCTCTAGTTAAAAGTTTTGGACCTGTGTCTCATTCACATAGGCTTTCACATATGCAAATTGCCACCCCTCTTCTGGGCTAATGCCGTACGCTCATTTTGACAACGAATTACCAGCGTTATTCGTTGATTTTTTTTGTCTAAAATGTTTATTATTCACATTGGTAGAAAAGTGCTTCAATACTTTAAAAAAAAGGTCATGGTTTATTTGAAATAACTGGGCACTCCGTTTGTTGCTGCCATATTTTGAAATGGGTTGTCTAAGGAATCCTTATTCTTTGTTTGATGCCCCGGTTTCGGGTAAACATCCGCGACGGTTTATGACTACACCACATGGCCAAAGTGGCCTGCGAACGGACGATCACCCTGATAACAAAATACAACTAAATACATCTTTGTCAGGATGTGGGGGGGGGGGGAGAGGTCTATGACATTCGGGCTAAATGGGGGCAATAGCTTGGGGAGCCAGCCTATCTCAAAGCCTGTGGCCTGTTTGATTCTACCCCATGTTTCCTCCGTGTATGTCCGCTGTGATATGCTTAACAGACACGTTTGATGGCATTATTCTAACATAGCATGTTGCTAAATACCGCTCACTAGTTCCTACAGCTATTAAATGTATTTAAATGAAATCGGGGCATCTTGTTTAGAATAAAACTAAGAAAATACAGGAGATCGATCTTTCGCGTGTGTTGCTGCCGCCGCCATTTTGAAAGGCGCGTCTGCGTCACTGCGCATGCGCAAGCTTCGCATCCCATAAGGCAGTTATTTCGCCCGCATTGTTCAAACGAGTGGCACGCGCCTGGCCCTGCTCCTTGGATAATGGCAGCCTAGATCACGCTAGCTTTGTGCTACGCTGACGGGACCCAGAGCCGCTATGGATGGATCTTCGCCTTTGGTGAAGTGTTTTTTTTTCTCTTTGACATTGAAATAAAACTGTTAAACTGATTACGGCTTTTTCTCATTTTTAAAAACTTGGGCTAAAGTAGTTGTGCTTGTTTCACACTTTCTCTTGTTTCGCTTGGGTATGCCTCTACTTAAATATTGTGTCTCTAGTTAAAAGTTTTGGACCTGTGTCTCATTCACATAGGCTTTCACATATGCAAATTGCCACCCCTCTTCTGGGCTAATGCCGTACGCTCATTTTGACAACGAATTACCAGCGTTATTCGTTGATTTTTTTTGTCTAAAATGTTTATTATTCACATTGGTAGAAAAGTGCTTCAATACTTTAAAAAAAAGGTCATGGTTTATTTGAAATAACTGGGCACTCCGTTTGTTGCTGCCATATTTTGAAATGGGTTGTCTAAGGAATCCTTATTCTTTGTTTGATGCCCCGGTTTCGGGTAAACATCCGCGACGGTTTATGACTACACCACATGGCCAAAGTGGCCTGCGAACGGACGATCACCCTGATAACAAAATACAACTAAATACATCTTTGTCAGGATGTGGGGGGGGGGGTAGAGGTCTATGACATTCGGGCTAAATGGGGGCAATAGCTTGGGGAGCCAGCCTATCTCAAAGCCTGTGGCCTGTTTGATTCTACCCCATGTTTCCTCCGTGTATGTCCGCTGTGATATGCTTAACAGACACGTTTGATGGCATTATTCTAACATAGCATGTTGCTAAATACCGCTCACTAGTTCCTACAGCTATTAAATGTATTTAAATGAAATCGGGGCATCTTGTTTAGAATAAAACTAAGAAAATACAGGAGATCGATCTTTCGCGTGTGTTGCTGCCGCCGCCATTTTGAAAGGCGCGTCTGCGTCACTGCGCATGCGCAAGCTTCGCATCCCATAAGGCAGTTATTTCGCCCGCATTGTTCAAACGGGTGGCACGCGCCTGGCCCTGCTCCTTGGATAATGGCAGCCTAGATCACGCTAGCTTTGTGCTACGCTGACGGGACCCAGAGTCGCTATGGATGGATCTTCGCCTTTGGTGAAGTGTTTTTTTTTCTCTTTGACATTGAAATAAAACTGTTAAACTGATTACGGCTTTTTCTCATTTTTAAAAACTTGGGCTAAAGTAGTTGTGCTTGTTTCACACTTTCTCTTGTTTCGCTTGGGTATGCCTCTACTTAAATATTGTGTCTCTAGTTAAAAGTTTTGGACCTGTGTCTCATTCACATAGGCTTTCACATATGCAAATTGCCACCCCTCTTCTGGGCTAATGCCGTACGCTCATTTTGACAACGAATTACCAGCGTTATTCGTTGATTTTTTTTGTCTAAAATGTTTATTATTCACATTGGTAGAAAAGTGCTTCAATACTTTAAAAAAAAGGTCATGGTTTATTTGAAATAACTGGGCACTCCGTTTGTTGCTGCCATATTTTGAAATGGGTTGTCTAAGGAATCCTTATTCTTTGTTTGATGCCCCGGTTTCGGGTAAACATCCGCGACGGTTTATGACTACACCACATGGCCAAAGTGGCCTGCGAACGGACGATCACCCTGATAACAAAATACAACTAAATACATCTTTGTCAGGATGTGGGGGGGGGGGGGAGGTCTATGACATTCGGGCTAAATGGGGGCAATAGCTTGGGGAGCCAGCCTATCTCAAAGCCTGTGGCCTGTTTGATTCTACCCCATGTTTCCTCCGTGTATGTCCGCTGTGATATGCTTAACAGACACGTTTGATGGCATTATTCTAACATAGCATGTTGCTAAATACCGCTCACTAGTTCCTACAGCTATTAAATGTATTTAAATGAAATCGGGGCATCTTGTTTAGAATAAAACTAAGAAAATACAGGAGATCGATCTTTCGCGTGTGTTGCTGCCGCCGCCATTTTGAAAGGCGCGTCTGCGTCACTGCGCATGCGCAAGCTTCGCATCCCATAAGGCAGTTATTTCGCCCGCATTGTTCAAACGGGTGGCACGCGCCTGGCCCTGCTCCTTGGATAATGGCAGCCTAGATCACGCTAGCTTTGTGCTACGCTGACGGGACCCAGAGCCGCTATGGATGGATCTTCGCCTTTGGTGAAGTGTTTTTTTTTCTCTTTGACATTGAAATAAAACTGTTAAACTGATTACGGCTTTTTCTCATTTTTAAAAACTTGGGCTAAAGTAGTTGTGCTTGTTTCACACTTTCTCTTGTTTCGCTTGGGTATGCCTCTACTTAAATATTGTGTCTCTAGTTAAAAGTTTTGGACCTGTGTCTCATTCACATAGGCTTTCACATATGCAAATTGCCACCCCTCTTCTGGGCTAACGCCGTACGCTCATTTTGACAACGAATTACCAGCGTTATTCGTTGATTTTTTTTTGTCTAAAATGTTTATTATTCACATTGGTAGAAAAGTGCTTCAATACTTTAAAAAAAAGGTCATGGTTTATTTGAAATAACTGGGCACTCCGTTTGTTGCTGCCATATTTTGAAATGGGTTGTCTAAGGAATCCTTATTCTTTGTTTGATGCCCCGGTTTCGGGTAAACATCCGCGACGGTTTATGACTACACCACATGGCCAAAGTGGCCTGCGAACGGACGATCACCCTGATAACAAAATACAACTAAATACATCTTTGTCAGGATGTGGGGGGGGGGAGAGGTCTATGACATTCGGGCTAAATGGGGGCAATAGCTTGGGGAGCCAGCCTATCTCAAAGCCTGTGGCCTGTTTGATTCTACCCCATGTTTCCTCCGTGTATGTCCGCTGTGATATGCTTAACAGACACGTTTGATGGCATTATTCTAACATAGCATGTTGCTAAATACCGCTCACTAGTTCCTACAGCTATTAAATGTATTTAAATGAAATCGGGGCATCTTGTTTAGAATAAAACTAAGAAAATACAGGAGATCGATCTTTCGCGTGTGTTGCTGCCGCCGCCATTTTGAAAGGCGCGTCTGCGTCACTGCGCATGCGCAAGCTTCGCATCCCATAAGGCAGTTATTTCGCCCGCATTGTTCAAACGGGTGGCACGCGCCTGGCCCTGCTCCTTGGATAATGGCAGCCTAGATCACGCTAGCTTTGTGCTACACTGACGGGACCCAGAGCCGCTATGGATGGATCTTCGCCTTTGGTGAAGTGTTTTTTTTTCTCTTTGACATTGAAATAAAACTGTTAAACTGATTACGGCTTTTTCTCATTTTTAAAAACTTGGGCTAAAGTAGTTGTGCTTGTTTCACACTTTCTCTTGTTTCGCTTGGGTATGCCTCTACTTAAATATTGTGTCTCTAGTTAAAATTTCCGGACTTGAAATGCCCTTAGATTCAGAACATGAGAAGGGTAACACATTGAATAGACTAAAATGAAATTTGAATAAATAAATCATGTATATATGTTTTGTTTTAGGGCGTAACACTAGAAAACGCAGACGGTACGTTTTGCTGCTAGGTTGTTTCTCTTTTGTTTCAGGGACCGCAGGTCTGGGCCTTATGTCCTAAAAATTATATGACAATATTGCAAAATATTTATCACAAATGCATATGTAGAAAACAGACTACGACAGGTGCTTTTGAGTTTTTCTGATTATGATGACCGAATTGTTTTATTAAGAGTTATGGAGTATGTGACCGATATATTATTAAATTACACCAACAACCTCAATGGTATTTATGTAAAAATAGTATATTATGCAGATGTTTAGGCTATATTATGATGCTCAGGATACTCAAGTTAATGCTGATGATATGAATGCTCTATAAGATATTTTATCGATATCACAGCCTGATAACCTTACAAGCTGCATTACTTCTGCATGCATGTTATGTTGTTAGAATGAGCGTGCACCTCAGAGTAACAGTAAGTTTACACAATGTTTTATTGTTTATGTTTTAAAGCATCCAACGCATTTACAGGCCAGTCCTGATGCAACAAGGTTTTGCCTAGACGGTGTGTTCAGATGCCCATGCTGCACTTATGCAACTGACCAACAATTCAAATTTACAACACACATTCAGAGCCACGTGAGACATGCAGTACAGCATAGAGGTAATTCCTAATGATGTTTATTGGTCTATTGATTTTGGTGGTTTTAAAACATACACATGCTTAAATGTAGAATGCACTTCTTACAATCAAGATAGACAAAATGATGTGGAGTTCCTTAGTGGGAGTCCCTGAAGTCATGTGAATATTGGTAAGCTAATTTACCTATGTTTGTGTTTTGTTTGACACTGTAACTTTCTGATCAGCTACTCCTGACCTCACTCCCCCAGTCCCGTTCTGTGTATACCTTTCTTTTCTGTTGATAGCTTTGGTCTTCATGTTGCCGTCTTGCAGGTTTCTTCATCAGCAAATGCAACAATTATTGCAGACCCACAGGACACTTTCATTGTCTTTATTGCAGCCAAACAATAATACGCAAAGACCAGTTTAAACATCATGTATCCCAATGCATCAGTGAAACCAAGCCAACCACAACGGAAGCGCATCAGTCACCTCCCGCCTCTCCTGCTCCCTCCTTTACTGCTTCTGAAGCTGCATGTCCCCCTCCCCCAGTCCCCATCCTCCACCCCTCACTTTCTTCATGTTCCTCTGATCCTGGCTCCTCAGCAGCACCAGCACTACCACCCTCTCACCCAAAGAAAGCAGAAAACAGTGAAGTGTACTAGCTGTGGCCTAATCCTTAATAGACGGAACCTACGGATACATCTTCGAAGACGTCACACTCCCATCAAAATGGACATTACGGCACAGAACCACCTCAGTGCTCAGTGTGTTGATTACACAAATGGAGTGTTTGCAGTAGCAAAGTCTTTTATAGCACCCAGCACACCAGTACGTGTCATTAAAAGGACATGGGGTCCTGAACAAAAAACAATGTGTGAGCTGGATATCTGCAGAATTAATGCAGAGTTTGCAGAGAGGTCAAACCTTCGTCCATTTGAGTGCCACCACATTCAGTCCCTCGTGTACTGCCCTCCAGCCAGAATGGACACTCCATCACTTACAGAGGATGTTTTGCAGGTGATGGTACATGACAAGTGGTTTGGGGAAGACAAAAAGGAAAGGTGTTTGGTACGTCAGAGAGAAGCAAATGATGCAGGAGTCCCGTTGTCCTGTCTGGTGACTGTGTGTGGACCCCCCTACAAAAAGCACATTTCTGTATACGAGTCAACTATCTCCTATTACAGCCGGCTTGGCAGAGTGGTGGTAAGGTACAATTCTAAAATCATTTCATGGCATTGTCCTTGCGCGAACCCAAGGCAGTCATGCATACCTAAATATGTTGCCAAGTGGCATTTATTTGAAACAGACCAGGCACTCTTCAGAAAAACCAGAAGTGTGGAGGAGAACATCACAGAACATTTTCCAATTGACATGGAAAGTTTTGACCTAGAAGAAGGAGCTCCATACTCACCTGAAGGCAAAAATCTGTCGCGGATGGTTCAATACATTTTTCATAAGAAGAAACTGCCTGCGATTTTCCCCTCAGACGTGGTCAAGACCATTCATTTCCCTGTGCACTTCATACCATCAGAAACCTTTTGCTCAGAATGTTTAGAGCCCACTCCTCTAAGCGAACCTGTGCTGATTACATCTAAGGCTAAAATCCTAACAATCACTGATGTCATAGAAGGTATGTTCTCTCTTTATTTAAATATTTATTATCGATATTTTAACATTTCATTACTCACTACATGTACTGTAAATGTCAGTGTAGCCATGACTTCCACTATCAGCAGCTTAGCCTCCTTCCCAGCAATTCACACTTGTATGCTTACTGAGATAATTTCATACACTGGCTTTTAGTACTGTGCAAAGTATAGAGACATGTCACAGTGTAAAATGGTGAAAGATAAATGTGTAACATTTACTGGTGCTTGTGTCCATTAGGAATTTCAGTGTACAGAAAATGGTGCTACAGGTGTGGTATGGCATATCGATACCAGGAGTGGACTGATGGTGTCCACAATTTCGATGACCACACACTTCTGTCCATATACATGTGCCATTTTCTACGCAATACACTTCAGGTAGGAACCATGTTCTGTTGTTTTAATCATTTAAAACAATTACGAATACTTTATCAAAATAATATATTGTAAAGCCTTTAAATGTCATACATCAATTTCACAGACTCATCAGGCAGTAGGGAGTGCCATGGATGTGTTGGAGAAGACCTCTGGTAAAACCTATCCATCCAGGGAAAGGGTCCTGCAGGCTTATTTAAGCTTTGAAGCACTGTCAGACCTCGGTTACACATATGCTTGTGTATCGTGTGGTTATCATCCAGTATCTGTTGTGATGGACCTTCATGAGAAGGGCGTTTTTAGCATGCCTGGTAAGTGAACACATTTATTCATTTTCTTAGTCTTACATTGTTTCAAGCACCACATATCCAGCTATGACTGTTTGGAACATGCTTACTTAAGTCTTGCTTTCCTTAGTGAGCAGCATTGAGGAACCATCTCAGACTTTTGATGGAAAGGTAAGTGTTGAAAATTTCTGGGAGATGGTTTCCCTTGAAATGATCAGCCGTGGGTTGGTCCCAAGTAAGTACAGTCCGCACAATGTTCTAGGTGGGATGACAGTATTCTAGCATTTACTTTGTTTATCGTGGAATAATGTACTGTTATGTTAATAATATTTTCTAACATCATTTAAAGGCAACAAGTCAAACCCATTTGTCGTCCATCCCAGTTACCATAGTTGGGCTCCGTGGATTGGTCCTCACACAAGAGATAGGGATGTTGTACTCAACACTGAATACAAAGAAGTGTATTCTGCTTGTAGTGCAAAGGAGGAATCTGAGTTTAACCTCACAGAGGACCGACTGACTGATGAACTTCTTAAGCTCAAGGTACTGAACTTAAGTCAATTTTTGTCAGTTTTGTCAAAGATGTGTGTTTTTGAACCACGCCAGACCAACTATACTAATGTTCATTATAGATGGAAGCTGTGCGTGCTCTGTGCCGACAGTGTGGCATAGACCCCAAAGGCTCACGGATGGACCTGGTAACGAGACTTCAACAAGAAATGAAGAACAGAGCGAGTTATGATAAGGTGTTTTCACAGATCTGGGGAGCTTCTGGTAAGTTGTGTTCTATTACTGAGAGACCGTTTTTACAGACAGTTCTTAGTTTCATTACTTGGAATGGTTGCACTCTGATTTACAGTTTCCTTAAACAGGTGGATGGGCTGTGGTCACCTGTCCTTGTGCTGTGGTGTATGGTGTTAAGTTCAACATAAGGGCTGAGAGCCCCCGGGACTTTGCTGACCTTTTATTGTCGATGAAACATTTTCCAAACATTGTATTATATGATTTTGCGAGAGGGTTGGCAACACATACCAACCTAAGAGATTCAGAATCATTACCCTTCAAACCTCATGGGGGTAGGTTACTTGAGCCTACTGAAGATAACATCAGATGTGCCACTACTGGACAGATAAAAGTGAGCTTGCCATGGCTAGTCACCAAGAAGCCAGTTCCTGATGAAAATGGCCACCCTATAACTGGATCGTCTGAGCATTATGCTCTTTATGATAGATTTCATGAGGCAAACTCAAAAGATGCCAGGGATGTCTTGCGAAAGGTGGAACTGGTCCCAGAGTTACGTGGTTGGATCAACAGCCCGTGTGCTGAACAGCTCTTTGCTGGAATGAGGAAAAACAATCATTTTCTCAACATGATGACTCCCTCATCGCATGTCTTTTTGATGCGAAATATTTTGTGTCACTACAACAATGCTAGAAATTCAAGAACCATAGAAAGCATGAAGAAGAGATTGGGCAAAGGAGTGGACATACAGTTAAATTCCAATGGTCAGACAGTTTTGGGTATGTATTCCACCCTCATTCTAAATTATTAGTGGTAATGTCATGTTTATGTCATGTTTATGTAATTTTGCTGTCCGGTGCCGTGAAGTTATATTTGTCTTTTAATTGTAGGTGATTCCTCATGTTTATTTTGCAATTTGAAAGATCATAAAGCTATAACTTACAAATCTGTCAGAAATGCTAGACAGCATAGCGTTGATGAGAAATGCATGCAGTACAACCGATTTAACTCATTCTAAATCATTTGGTTTAAAATGTGCTTTTTTGCAGCACCAGCTGAAGCACCAGCCGAACAAGCACAAACAACAACAGCAGCACCAGCTCATGGTATGACAACTGCAGCATCCCCTGGTATGAAGACAATATATATTTTTTGAGGGCCTGGTTGTACAACTTAATAAAAACCTTAACACATCCATGTTTTTTAGAATATGTATACTTATGTATGTTTGCAGTGGGTACTTGATCTGCAGCTAAATGTATACCAACCTTCAGCCACCCTAAGAAAGTGTTATATGCTTCATAAGATGGCTCAGTATCACAGAAATGTGGTGAAACACTTATTTGGTTAATATTTTCATGCATGGTCTGATATGTATGACAGGAGATCTACCAGTGTGCAGTGATGACTGCTGGGGACTACCACATCTGGAGCACACAAGTGCCCGATCGGAAATCAGAGACTCAGAGGTGCATGTTTTATGTTTTGTTCCTCCGTATTTGTTTGTTTGTTTATATATTGATTGACTCATTTGATTGATTGCCGCATGGGCTCTCTTAGTCGCAAATTTGGAAACCATTTAACAATTGGCAACCATTTCATGTAATACAGTTGTCATTGTTTATGGGTGTTATAACTTTTAACATCTAATGTATCGGTTATTATATTATTTATAACTTGGAAACAAACTATTCATTAATCAGTAATACAATTCCTTTTGTGTCATACTTTTTAAATATTTTCTGTGATGCCTCGTAGTGCATGGCATATAAGTGAAGTGATTAGTTGTCATTGACACACCACAGCACACAGTGCACAACAACAAAATGTGTACTCTGCATTTAACCTATATGACACCATGACATTGCAGAGGAGAGCAGTGCTTGGGGGTGGTACCTTGCTCAGGGTACTTCAGTGGCACCTTTCGATTACAAGTGCACTTCCCTATCCATTAGGCCACCACTGACCCTATTACAAACAGCAGCATAATTTAATGGAGTCAGATTAATTGGTCTTAGTGATCTGATCTGAAGGTGGGGATTAGGGTTGTAACGGTATGAGATTTTCACGGTATGATAATCGTCTCAGAAAATATCACGGTTTCGTGGTATACGGTATTAAACTATCATTATTATTAGTATAATCATCAGCTACAATGACCCTTAAATGAATAAAAAGAGATATGGTTTTTGGATGAACATGGTTTATTGTAACAAACTTTTTTTTAATGAAAATAAAAAAAACTTATGGAAGTATGAGTCTAACTTTTGGGGGAAAAATAAATAAAATAAAGCTGCGCATCTCCCATTTGAACAAAATAAGGAATAAGTTATTTCTCTTTATATTAGACAAGAATAAATCAAACTGTCCTTCCTCTTTAACAGCATATATGGGAGAGCAATATGTGCAGGGTCATGTTTGTTAATATTTTCCTGAGATTATCATAGCAGCATGCATTTCTTTGCTTTTTTTCAGGTCAGATTATGATGAAGAAATGTAAGCATGTTGAGATTTTCAGGGCTCAATCTTGACCGCTGAGGTGAGAGAATGTGTCCACTTGTACTAAACACCTATGAGTTTTCAGTTAGTGTATTTGATGATTATTCTTTTAAATAAAATTATAAAATGATCATTAAGTGTTCTCTTGAGAGTAGCTCTGGATATGTTCATGTGTTCACGTCTTCACATAGTGAATGAGACAGCAGACGCTTTAAAAACCATGACCATCATGCAGTGGCGGTTTTAGGCATGGGCGAACGGGGCAGCCGCCCGGGGCGGCACTTTTTCATGTCACGTGGGGGGCGGCACACGAACTTGGAGGAAAACAAAAATAATCTAAATAAAGCGTTTTTCTAGAGGATGGGCGAGCGGAGACGATAAGGGATGAAGTTGGGAGGGCGCCGGGAGGGATTCTATGGGGGGCGGCACACGAACCTGGAGGACAAAATAATCATCTGTGCCGCTGTGTGTGTGTGTGTGTGTGTGTGTGTGTGTGTGTGTGTGTGTGTGTGGGGGGGGGGGGGGGGGTAGTTGGTTAATGAGCAAGCGGCAGCCTTTTTGCGCTGTATATTCACAGACGCACATCGCGATTTAATTTGCTGCACAGCTATATTTTGATTTATTCATCCATCTATCTATCAAATCGGACATTTTACGTGGCATCTGAATTATACTGTAATTGACTCCAATTACATGACTGGATTCCGGGATTCCCTCTGCATCACAGAAATAATACGGCTTTAAGTTATAAATGGAACTTACCTTTATCTTCACGGAGGGATGGTGTTCGCGAATATGGGAGAACATGTTCGACGTATTTCCTCCTTTTGCGGCCACTGTTCGTCCACATTTCTTGCAAACTGGATATCCACCCCACGATCATTTTTCGGATACCCAAAATATTCCCATACTGCAGATTTTAATTTTTTTTTCGGCGGGAAATAGAGATTAGAATTTGCAGCCACTATCGGACATTTTCGCCGCTGTGCATTTATGGGTGGAGTCTAAGCAGTAAAGCGGAAAGAAGTTGCATATACACAGCAGCGCAGGTGAGATCTGGTTTCTTTTTTTTTTTTCCAAACCGCGGATAGGCAAATGTGCATGATATGATAATCGTACATGTCAATATCACAATAAACCGCCATACCGGTATACCGTTACAACCCTAGTGGGGATTGATACACCTTACAAAGTTGATGCTGTAATATTTATCACTCTGATGCATTGTTCTGACCCATATGCATATAAGCCTTTCAGTCTGACAAGCTGGTAGTATCATGACTGCCTTTTTCCAGGTCTGGTGCCCAACGTGATCAAATTGTTTTACACCTGTGCCCTCAGGTGGAGTCAACTCTATGTGATACCATTACAATATGTCATAGTTTTACAATAGTTGTGACAATATAATTTCTTTTAGGAAAATTCAATGTGTTGAAAGCACAGATGGTAGAGGAGGAGGAATGGGTTCCATCTCCATTGAACAGGTATTTATGTAGCTGATCTTACAGCTGAACCTGCTGTTTTTCTCTTTTTTTCTCTGTGCTTACTGTGCTGTACCCTACAAAAATGTGAAAACAATGAGCTTCATTTTAAGCAGTTGGAGTTGGAATGTAGAAGTCATGCTATTTTTGTCTGTTTTTGTTATATTACAGAACTATTGTAAAATAATATTTGCGTGCTTGTATGATTTCTTTCACAGATCCCCCTCGACGTCCTGGAGGATATCCTTTTAGAAGTAGTCCTGTTCGAGGGTGACAAAGCTTTTTTAAAGCTGTCACTTGTTTGTCACCTTTTTTTGGGACTTAGTCGGAAGGGAAACATTCCGTGCCCGAGCGCATTTTCAGTGGCTTGACAGTAGGTATAAAACATATTATGATATTTGAATACCCTTTGAGTTAGGATGTTTGTATTCCCATTAACAAGGGATTTTACTCTAATGAATCATTCTTAAATTTGAAACCTACAGGTGTAGTCCCATGGAAACTGTACAGTGCGGCCTATCAAGCACAATTCCGACGATTGTATCGCCTGGAATGCTGCCAGCACTGTCTAGAGACTTATAAGAACAGCTTACCAGGTATGCATACTGTGTAAGAATGTTGACAATTGTTGCTGAAGTCAGTGGTTGCAAAAAGAAAGTCACCAGAACAATTTATTGTGTGTCAGGTCCTGAATATTTTCTTGAAAGTATGCAATGAAAAACATTGTTGCTCTGTTTTGATACTAAGTATGCTTGCTTATTATTTATTGTCCCATAGGCTACATTGGGCGTGGAAGACGAGGGGAACTTCACACAGCCTGGGTTCTGCAGCGAGTTCTGCAAACACCTTACGGAAGACTTGGGTGTGTGAATGGGTGGGTGGGTCAGTGAGTGAGTGAGTGAATGGGTGGGTATGTAAGGAAAATAGCAAATTGGATGACTTTGGAATAAAAAAATAACAGCTACTATGCCTCTGTTTCCTTGTCTACACACAGACTACACACATGACCGAACCACATTTTAAGTTTTATCAGCTTTTCATTAAAAAGCACAGTGGCACCCAATTGTGATGAGTTACTGTATGTGGAAATGAGTGGCACCTCTGTATCATTTGTGAATAATTTGTCATCTCATATCGACATTAAATCATAAGTTTATTTAATTTTAATGTTGGCACAGAAATAAGTTACAGTGCCTTTGGAAATGCAATAAAATGCTCATTTGGAAAACGTTTAACTATCCTTTGTAATTGAGTAAAATTATGATAACCGAATACTTTTATAAGGCACTGTATACTTGATTGCAATGGGTTTTATTACTTTCCGGCTATATTAATACACCAATCAATATGTTAACCAATCATCACAGACAAGCATTACATCGATATCGGATTGAAACTATATTATGGCCATCCTACAGCTACATAAACAAGGGTAAATAGTCCTACTTTCACTGTCCTGGAGAGAGAGAGCGAGAGAGACAGAGATGTAAACATGTAAGCAGCAGCAGAATAAAATAGAAATATGATTTCAGAATGTTTTACTTACTGTATGCAAATGTCATTTTCGAGAAATGTTTGGCTCGCATTATCACCAAATTGATGACAATATCACCATTTACTACAAAACTTTGAACTCAATAATTAACAAAATAATATATAAGAAATAAATTGAGAAACTAAATTTCCTGTTACAGACAATTTATCTTAAAATAGTTTGATGTTCAGAATGCTCCTCACTCCACTTCACGCAACTTTAAAACACGCAAGGACCATGTTAGGCCAAAAGCTGAACAATGTTTGTGGGCAACACTCTTGATTTCCCCAGGAGATCTAGACATAGCATATATGCTCACCTAAAGGATTATTAGGAACACCTGTTCAATTTCTCATTAATGCAATTATCTAATCAACCAATCACATGGCAGTTGCTTCAATGCATTTAGGGGTGTGGTCCTGGTCAAGATAATCTCCTGAACTCCAAACTGAATGTCAGAATGGGAAAGAAAGGTGATTTAAGCAATTTTGAGCGTGGCATAGTTGTTGGTGCCAGACGGGCCGGTCTGAGTATTTCACAATCTGCTCAGTTACTGGGATTTTCACGCACAACCATTTCTAGGGTTTACAAAGAATGGTGTGCAAAGGGAAAAACATCCAGTATGCGGCAGTCCCGTTGGGCGAAAATGCCTTGTTGATGCTAGAGGTCAGAGGAGAATGGTCCGACTGATTCAAGCTGATAGAAGAGCAACTGAAAGTCCAAAAACCAACTGAGTGGTTGGCTGAAATAACCACTCGTTACAACCGAGGTATGCAGCAAAGCATTTGTGAAGCCACAACACGCACAACCTTGAGGCGGATGGGCTACAACAGCAGAAGACCCCACCGGGTACCACTCATCTCCACTACAAATAGGAAAAAGAGGCTACAATTTGCACGAGCTCACCAAAATTGGACAGTTGAAGACTGGAAAAATGTTGCCTGGTCTGATGAGTCTCGATTTCTGTTGAGACATTCAAATGGTAGAGTCAGAATTTGGCGTAAACAGAATGAGAACATGGATCCATCATGCCTTGTTACCACTGTGCAGGCTGCTGGTGGTGGTGTAATGGTGTGGGGGATGTTTTCTTGGCACACTTTAGGCCCCTTAGTGCCAATTGGGCATCGTTTAAATGCCACGGCCTACCTGAGCATTGTTTCTGACCATGTCCATCCCTTTATGACCACCATGTACCCATCCTCTGATGGCTACTTCCAGCAGGATAATGCACCATGTCACAAAGCTCGAATCATTTCAAATTGATTTCTTGAACATGACAGTGAGTTCACTGTACTACAATGGCCCCAACAGTCACCAGATCTCAACCCAATAGAGCATCTTCGGGATGTGTTGGAACGGGAGCTTCGTGCCCTGGATGTGCATCCCACAAATCTCCATCAACTGCAAGATGCTATCCTATCAATATGGGCCAACATTTCTAAAGAATGCTTTCAGCACCTTGTTGAATCAATGCCACGTAGAATTAAGGCAGTTCTGAAGGCGAAAGGGGGTCAAACACCATATTAGTATGGTGTTCCTAATAATCCTTTAGGTGAGTGTATGTGTGTATGTGCACAATGAATGAATGGAATAAGCTGCTACAGTTACATTGAACCATGTGCTTGTGCTCATGTGCACAAGCACACACACACACACACACACACACACACGCCGATGGGCTTTAAAATTTAACTTTAGGTTTGTGAAAGCAGACATAATTATTTCTGTCAGGACCTCGATGTGTATCCAAGCCCCAAAAACACACTAACTCAGGCGTTCACGCAACTTATCGCGAAAAACCAGACAGAAATAGACTTGAAAATTTTAAAGAAAAGACATTAGCGGTTTTTGTTAATGTTTAAAGGTATAAAAAAAAACCTTTGCTGCCTTTCTTAAATGGCTAGAAAACATTGCCTCAACACTATTAAACACGGAATCCGCTGTTTGTAAACGGTCCGCATTTTACCCTCACCGCTAAAATAGTTGTGCTTGTTTCACACTTTCTCTTGTTTCGCTTGGGTATGCCTCTACTTAAATATTGTGTCTCTAGTTAAAAGTTTGGGACCTGTGTCTCATTCACATAGGCTTTCACATATGCAAATTGCCACCCCTCTTCTGGGCTAATGCCTTACGCTCATTTTGACAACGAATTGCCAGCGTTATTCGTTGATTTTTTTTGTCTAAAATGTTTATTATTCACATTGGTAGAAAAGTGCTTCAATACTTTAAAAAAAGGTCATGGTTTATTTGAAATAACTGGGCACTCCGTTTGTTGCTGCCATATTTTGAAATGGGTTGTCTAAGGAATCCTTATTCTTTGTTTGATGCCCCGGTTTCGGGTAAACATCCGCGACGGTTTATGACTACACCACATGGCCAAAGTGGCCTGCGAACGGACGATCACCCTGATAACAAAATACAACTAAATACATCTTTGTCAGGATGTGGGGCGGGGCAGGTCTATGACATTCGGGCTAAATGGGGGCAATAGCTTGGGGAGCCAGCCTATCTCAAAGCCTGTGGCCTGTTTGATTCTACCCCATGTTTCCTCCGTGTATGTCCGCTGTGATATGCTTAACAGACACGTTTGATGGCATTATTCTAACATAGCATGTTGCTAAATACCGCTCACTAGTTCCTACAGCTATTAAATGTATTTAAATGAAATCGGGGCATCTTGTTTAGAATAAAACTAAGAAAATACAGGAGATCGATCTTTCGCGTGTGTTGCTGCCGCCGCCATTTTGAAAGGCGCGTCTGCGTCACTGCGCATGCGCAAGCTTCGCATCCCATAAGGCAGTTATTTCGCCCGCATTGTTCAAACGGGTGGCACGCGCCTGGCCCTGCTCCTTGGATAATGGCAGCCTAGATCACGCTAGCTTTGTGCTACACTGACGGGACCCAGAGCCGCTATGGATGGATCTTCGCCTTTGGTGAAGTGTTTTTTTTTCTCTTTGACATTGAAATAAAACTGTTAAACTGATTACGGCTTTTTCTCATTTTTAAAAACTTGGGCTAAAGTAGTTGTGCTTGTTTCACACTTTCTCTTGTTTCGCTTGGGTATGCCTCTACTTAAATATTGTGTCTCTAGTTAAAAGTTTTGGACCTGTGTCTCATTCACATAGGCTTTCACATATGCAAATTGCCACCCCTCTTCTGGGCTAATGCCGTACGCTCATTTTGACAACGAATTACCAGCGTTATTCGTTGATTTTTTTTGTCTAAAATGTTTATTATTCACATTGGTAGAAAAGTGCTTCAATACTTTAAAAAAAAGGTCATGGTTTATTTGAAATAACTGGGCACTCCGTTTGTTGCTGCCATATTTTGAAATGGGTTGTCTAAGGAATCCTTATTCTTTGTTTGATGCCCCGGTTTCGGGTAAACATCCGCGACGGTTTATGACTACACCACATGGCCAAAGTGGCCTGCGAACGGACGATCACCCTGATAACAAAATACAACTAAATACATCTTTGTCAGGATGTGGGGGGGGGGGAGAGGTCTATGACATTCGGGCTAAATGGGGGCAATAGCTTGGGGAGCCAGCCTATCTCAAAGCCTGTGGCCTGTTTGATTCTACCCCATGTTTCCTCCGTGTATGTCCGCTGTGATATGCTTAACAGACACGTTTGATGGCATTATTCTAACATAGCATGTTGCTAAATACCGCTCACTAGTTCCTACAGCTATTAAATGTATTTAAATGAAATCGGGGCATCTTGTTTAGAATAAAACTAAGAAAATACAGGAGATCGATCTTTCGCGTGTGTTGCTGCCGCCGCCATTTTGAAAGGCGCGTCTGCGTCACTGCGCATGCGCAAGCTTCGCATCCCATAAGGCAGTTATTTCGCCCGCATTGTTCAAACGGGTGGCACGCGCCTGGCCCTGCTCCTTGGATAATGGCAGCCTAGATCACGCTAGCTTTGTGCTACGCTGACGGGACCCAGAGCCGCTATGGATGGATCTTCGCCTTTGGTGAAGTGTTTTTTTTTCTCTTTGACATTGAAATAAAACTGTTAAACTGATTACGGCTTTTTCTCATTTTTAAAAACTTGGGCTAAAGTAGTTGTGCTTGTTTCACACTTTCTCTTGTTTCGCTTGGGTATGCCTCTACTTAAATATTGTGTCTCTAGTTAAAAGTTTTGGACCTGTGTCTCATTCACATAGGCTTTCACATATGCAAATTGCCACCCCTCTTCTGGGCTAATGCCGTACGCTCATTTTGACAACGAATTACCAGCGTTATTCGTTGATTTTTTTTGTCTAAAATGTTTATTATTCACATTGGTAGAAAAGTGCTTCAATACTTTAAAAAAAAGGTCATGGTTTATTTGAAATAACTGGGCACTCCGTTTGTTGCTGCCATATTTTGAAATGGGTTGTCTAAGGAATCCTTATTCTTTGTTTGATGCCCCGGTTTCGGGTAAACATCCGCGACGGTTTATGACTACACCACATGGCCAAAGTGGCCTGCGAACGGACGATCACCCTGATAACAAAATACAACTAAATACATCTTTGTCAGGATGTGGGGGGGGGGAGGTCTATGACATTCGGGCTAAATGGGGGCAATAGCTTGGGGAGCCAGCCTATCTCAAAGCCTGTGGCCTGTTTGATTCTACCCCATGTTTCCTCCGTGTATGTCCGCTGTGATATGCTTAACAGACACGTTTGATGGCATTATTCTAACATAGCATGTTGCTAAATACCGCTCACTAGTTCCTACAGCTATTAAATGTATTTAAATGAAATCGGGGCATCTTGTTTAGAATAAAACTAAGAAAATACAGGAGATCGATCTTTCGCGTGTGTTGCTGCCGCCGCCGCCATTTTGAAAGGCGCGTCTGCGTCACTGCGCATGCGCAAGCTTCGCATCCCATAAGGCAGTTATTTCGCCCGCATTGTTCAAACGGGTGGCACGCGCCTGGCCCTGCTCCTTGGATAATGGCAGCCTAGATCACGCTAGCTTTGTGCTACGCTGACGGGACCCAGAGCCGCTATGGATGGATCTTCGCCTTTGGTGAAGTTTTTTTTTCTCTTTGACATTGAAATAAAACTGTTAAACTGATTACGGCTTTTTCTCATTTTTAAAAACTTGGGCTAAAGTAGTTGTGCTTGTTTCACACTTTCTCTTGTTTCGCTTGGGTATGCCTCTACTTAAATATTGTGTCTCTAGTTAAAAGTTTTGGACCTGTGTCTCATTCACATAGGCTTTCACATATGCAAATTGCCACCCCTCTTCTGGGCTAATGCCGTACGCTCATTTTGACAACGAATTACCAGCGTTATTCGTTGATTTTTTTTGTCTAAAATGTTTATTATTCACATTGGTAGAAAAGTGCTTCAATACTTTAAAAAAAAGGTCATGGTTTATTTGAAATAACTGGGCACTCCGTTTGTTGCTGCCATATTTTGAAATGGGTTGTCTAAGGAATCCTTATTCTTTGTTTGATGCCCCGGTTTCGGGTAAACATCCGCGACGGTTTATGACTACACCACATGGCCAAAGTGGCCTGCGAACGGACGATCACCCTGATAACAAAATACAACTAAATACATCTTTGTCAGGATGTGGGGGGGGGGGGAGGTCTATGACATTCGGGCTAAATGGGGGCAATAGCTTGGGGAGCCAGCCTATCTCAAAGCCTGTGGCCTGTTTGATTCTACCCCATGTTTCCTCCGTGTATGTCCGCTGTGATATGCTTAACAGACACGTTTGATGGCATTATTCTAACATAGCATGTTGCTAAATACCGCTCACTAGTTCCTACAGCTATTAAATGTATTTAAATGAAATCGGGGCATCTTGTTTAGAATAAAACTAAGAAAATACAGGAGATCGATCTTTCGCGTGTGTTGCTGCCGCCGCCATTTTGAAAGGCGCGTCTGCGTCACTGCGCATGCGCAAGCTTCGCATCCCATAAGGCAGTTATTTCGCCCGCATTGTTCAAACGGGTGGCACGCGCCTGGCCCTGCTCCTTGGATAATGGCAGCCTAGATCACGCTAGCTTTGTGCTACGCTGACGGGACCCAGAGCCGCTATGGATGGATCTTCGCCTTTGGTGAAGTGTTTTTTTTTCTCTTTGACATTGAAATAAAACTGTTAAACTGATTACGGCTTTTTCTCATTTTTAAAAACTTGGGCTAAAGTAGTTGTGCTTGTTTCACACTTTCTCTTGTTTCGCTTGGGTATGCCTCTACTTAAATATTGTGTCTCTAGTTAAAAGTTTTGGACCTGTGTCTCATTCACATAGGCTTTCACATATGCAAATTGCCACCCCTCTTCTGGGCTAATGCCGTACGCTCATTTTGACAACGAATTACCAGCGTTATTCGTTGATTTTTTTTGTCTAAAATGTTTATTATTCACATTGGTAGAAAAGTGCTTCAATACTTTAAAAAAAAGGTCATGGTTTATTTGAAATAACTGGGCACTCCGTTTGTTGCTGCCATATTTTGAAATGGGTTGTCTAAGGAATCCTTATTCTTTGTTTGATGCCCCGGTTTCGGGTAAACATCCGCGACGGTTTATGACTACACCACATGGCCAAAGTGGCCTGCGAACGGACGATCACCCTGATAACAAAATACAACTAAATACATCTTTGTCAGGATGTGGGGGGGGGGAGGTCTATGACATTCGGGCTAAATGGGGGCAATAGCTTGGGGAGCCAGCCTATCTCAAAGCCTGTGGCCTGTTTGATTCTACCCCATGTTTCCTCCGTGTATGTCCGCTGTGATATGCTTAACAGACACGTTTGATGGCATTATTCTAACATAGCATGTTGCTAAATACCGCTCACTAGTTCCTACAGCTATTAAATGTATTTAAATGAAATCGGGGCATCTTGTTTAGAATAAAACTAAGAAAATACAGGAGATCGATCTTTCGCGTGTGTTGCTGCCGCCGCCATTTTGAAAGGCGCGTCTGCGTCACTGCGCATGCGCAAGCTTCGCATCCCATAAGGCAGTTATTTCGCCCGCATTGTTCAAACGGGTGGCACGCGCCTGGCCCTGCTCCTTGGATAATGGCAGCCTAGATCACGCTAGCTTTGTGCTACACTGACGGGACCCAGAGCCGCTATGGATGGATCTTCGCCTTTGGTGAAGTGTTTTTTTTTCTCTTTGACATTGAAATAAAACTGTTAAACTGATTACGGCTTTTTCTCATTTTTAAAAACTTGGGCTAAAGTAGTTGTGCTTGTTTCACACTTTCTCTTGTTTCGCTTGGGTATGCCTCTACTTAAATATTGTGTCTCTAGTTAAAATTTCCGGACTTGAAATGCCCTTAGATTCAGAACATGAGAAGGGTAACACATTGAATAGACTAAAATGAAATTTGAATAAATAAATCATGTATATATGTTTTGTTTTAGGGCGTAACACTAGAAAACGCAGACGGTACGTTTTGCTGCTAGGTTGTTTCTCTTTTGTTTCAGGGACCGCAGGTCTGGGCCTTATGTCCTAAAAATTATATGACAATATTGCAAAATATTTATCACAAATGCATATGTAGAAAACAGACTACGACAGGTGCTTTTGAGTTTTTCTGATAATGATGACCGAATTGTTTTATTAAGAGTTATGGAGTATGTGACCGATATATTATTAAATTACACCAACAACCTCAATGGTATTTATGTAAAAATAGTATATTATGATTGTTAATTATGCAGATGTTTAGGCTATATTATGATGCTCAGGATACTCAAGTTAATGCTGATGATATGAATGCTCTATAAGATATTTTATCGATATCACAGCCTGATAACCTTACAAGCTGCATTACTTCTGCATGCATGTTATGTTGTTAGAATGAGCGTGCACCTCAGAGTAACAGTAAGTTTACACAATGTTTTATTGTTTATGTTTTAAAGCATCCAACGCATTTACAGGCCAGTCCTGATGCAACATGGTTTTGCCTAGACGGTGTGTTCAGATGCCCATGCTGCACTTATGCAACTGACCAACAATTCAAATTTACAACACACATTCAGAGCCACGTGAGACATGCGGTACAGCATAGAGGTAATTCCTAATGATGTTTATTGGTCTATTGATTTTGGTGGTTTTAAAACATACACATGCTTAAATGTAGAATGCACTTCTTACAATCAAGATAGACAAAATGATGTGGAGTTCCTTAGTGGGAGTCCCTGAAGTCATGTGAATATTGGTAAGCTAATTTACCTATGTTTGTGTTTTGTTTGACACTGTAACTTTCTGATCAGCTACTCCTGACCTCACTCCCCCAGTCCCGTTCTGTGTATACCTTTCTTTTCTGTTGATAGCTTTGGTCTTCATGTTGCCGTCTTGCAGGTTTCTTCATCAGCAAATGCAACAATTATTGCAGACCCACAGGACACTTTCATTGTCTTTATTGCAGCCAAACAATAATACGCAAAGACCAGTTTAAACATCATGTATCCCAATGCATCAGTGAAACCAAGCCAACCACAACGGAAGCGCATCAGTCACCTCCCGCCTCTCCTGCTCCCTCCTTTACTGCTTCTGAAGCTGCATGTCCCCCTCCCCCAGTCCCCATCCTCCACCCCTCACTTTCTTCATGTTCCTCTGATCCTGGCTCCTCAGCAGCACCAGCACTACCACCCTCTCACCCAAAGAAAGCAGAAAACAGTGAAGTGTACTAGCTGTGGCCTAATCCTTAATAGACGGAACCTACGGATACATCTTCGAAGACGTCACACTCCCATCAAAATGGACATTACGGCACAGAACCACCTCAGTGCTCAGTGTGTTGATTACACAAATGGAGTGTTTGCAGTAGCAAAGTCTTTTATAGCACCCAGCACACCAGTACGTGTCATTAAAAGGACATGGGGTCCTGAACAAAAAACAATGTGTGAGCTGGATATCTGCAGAATTAATGCAGAGTTTGCAGAGAGGTCAAACCTTCGTCCATTTGAGTGCCACCACATTCAGTCCCTCGTGTACTGCCCTCCAGCCAGAATGGACACTCCATCACTTACAGAGGATGTTTTGCAGGTGATGGTACATGACAAGTGGTTTGGGGAAGACAAAAAGGAAAGGTGTTTGGTACGTCAGAGAGAAGCAAATGATGCAGGAGTCCCGTTGTCCTGTCTGGTGACTGTGTGTGGACCCCCCTACAAAAAGCACATTTCTGTATACGAGTCAACTATCTCCTATTACAGCCGGCTTGGCAGAGTGGTGGTAAGGTACAATTCTAAAATCATTTCATGGCATTGTCCTTGCGCGAACCCAAGGCAGTCATGCATACCTAAATATGTTGCCAAGTGGCATTTATTTGAAACAGACCAGGCACTCTTCAGAAAAACCAGAAGTGTGGAGGAGAACATCACAGAACATTTTCCAATTGACATGGAAAGTTTTGACCTAGAAGAAGGAGCTCCATACTCACCTGAAGGCAAAAATCTGTCGCGGATGGTTCAATACATTTTTCATAAGAAGAAACTGCCTGCGATTTTCCCCTCAGACGTGGTCAAGACCATTCATTTCCCTGTGCACTTCATACCATCAGAAACCTTTTGCTCAGAATGTTTAGAGCCCACTCCTCTAAGCGAACCTGTGCTGATTACATCTAAGGCTAAAATCCTAACAATCACTGATGTCATAGAAGGTATGTTCTCTCTTTATTTAAATATTTATTATCGATATTTTAACATTTCATTACTCACTACATGTACTGTAAATGTCAGTGTAGCCATGACTTCCACTATCAGCAGCTTAGCCTCCTTCCCAGCAATTCACACTTGTATGCTTACTGAGATAATTTCATACACTGGCTTTTAGTACTGTGCAAAGTATAGAGACATGTCACAGTGTAAAATGGTGAAAGATAAATGTGTAACATTTACTGGTGCTTGTGTCCATTAGGAATTTCAGTGTACAGAAAATGGTGCTACAGGTGTGGTATGGCATATCGATACCAGGAGTGGACTGATGGTGTCCACAATTTCGATGACCACACACTTCTGTCCATATACATGTGCCATTTTCTACGCAATACACTTCAGGTAGGAACCATGTTCTGTTGTTTTAATCATTTAAAACAATTACGAATACTTTATCAAAATAATATATTGTAAAGCCTTTAAATGTCATACATCAATTTCACAGACTCATCAGGCAGTAGGGAGTGCCATGGATGTGTTGGAGAAGACCTCTGGTAAAACCTATCCATCCAGGGAAAGGGTCCTGCAGGCTTATTTAAGCTTTGAAGCACTGTCAGACCT
Organism: Paramormyrops kingsleyae; assembly: GCF_048594095.1. NCBI lineage: Eukaryota > Metazoa > Chordata > Actinopteri > Osteoglossiformes > Mormyridae > Paramormyrops > Paramormyrops kingsleyae. The sequence goes on along the minus strand of NC_132802.1, from coordinate 40,538,519 downwards.
CGGTTACACATATGCTTGTGTATCGTGTGGTTATCATCCAGTATCTGTTGTGATGGACCTTCATGAGAAGGGCGTTTTTAGCATGCCTGGTAAGTGAACACATTTATTCATTTTCTTAGTCTTACATTGTTTCAAGCACCACATATCCAGCTATGACTGTTTGGAACATGCTTACTTAAGTCTTGCTTTCCTTAGTGAGCAGCATTGAGGAACCATCTCAGACTTTTGATGGAAAGGTAAGTGTTGAAAATTTCTGGGAGATGGTTTCCCTTGAAATGATCAGCCGTGGGTTGGTCCCAAGTAAGTACAGTCCGCACAATGTTCTAGGTGGGATGACAGTATTCTAGCATTTACTTTGTTTATCGTGGAATAATGTACTGTTATGTTAATAATATTTTCTAACATCATTTAAAGGCAACAAGTCAAACCCATTTGTCGTCCATCCCAGTTACCATAGTTGGGCTCCGTGGATTGGTCCTCACACAAGAGATAGGGATGTTGTACTCAACACTGAATACAAAGAAGTGTATTCTGCTTGTAGTGCAAAGGAGGAATCTGAGTTTAACCTCACAGAGGACCGACTGACTGATGAACTTCTTAAGCTCAAGGTACTGAACTTAAGTCAATTTTTGTCAGTTTTGTCAAAGATGTGTGTTTTTGAACCACGCCAGACCAACTATACTAATGTTCATTATAGATGGAAGCTGTGCGTGCTCTGTGCCGACAGTGTGGCATAGACCCCAAAGGCTCACGGATGGACCTGGTAACGAGACTTCAACAAGAAATGAAGAACAGAGCGAGTTATGATAAGGTGTTTTCACAGATCTGGGGAGCTTCTGGTAAGTTGTGTTCTATTACTGAGAGACCGTTTTTACAGACAGTTCTTAGTTTCATTACTTGGAATGGTTGCACTCTGATTTACAGTTTCCTTAAACAGGTGGATGGGCTGTGGTCACCTGTCCTTGTGCTGTGGTGTATGGTGTTAAGTTCAACATAAGGGCTGAGAGCCCCCGGGACTTTGCTGACCTTTTATTGTCGATGAAACATTTTCCAAACATTGTATTATATGATTTTGCGAGAGGGTTGGCAACACATACCAACCTAAGAGATCCAGAATCATTACCCTTCAAACCTCATGGGGGTAGGTTACTTGAGCCTACTGAAGATAACATCAGATGTGCCACTACTGGACAGATAAAAGTGAGCTTGCCATGGCTAGTCACCAAGAAGCCAGTTCCTGATGAAAATGGCCACCCTATAACTGGATCGTCTGAGCATTATGCTCTTTATGATAGATTTCATGAGGCAAACTCAAAAGATGCCAGGGATGTCTTGCGAAAGGTGGAACTGGTCCCAGAGTTACGTGGTTGGATCAACAGCCCGTGTGCTGAACAGCTCTTTGCTGGAATGAGGAAAAACAATCATTTTCTCAACATGATGACTCCCTATTTAAATGAAATCGGGGCATCTTGTTTAGAATAAAACTAAGAAAATACAGGAGATCGATCTTTCGCGTGTGTTGCTGCCGCCGCCATTTTGAAAGGCGCGTCTGCGTCACTGCGCATGCGCAAGCTTCGCATCCCATAAGGCAGTTATTTCGCCCGCATTGTTCAAACGGGTGGCACGCGCCTGGCCCTGCTCCTTGGATAATGGCAGCCTAGATCACGCTAGCTTTGTGCTACACTGACGGGACCCAGAGCCGCTATGGATGGATCTTCGCCTTTGGTGAAGTGTTTTTTTTTCTCTTTGACATTGAAATAAAACTGTTAAACTGATTACGGCTTTTTCTCATTTTTAAAAACTTGGGCTAAAGTAGTTGTGCTTGTTTCACACTTTCTCTTGTTTCGCTTGGGTATGCCTCTACTTAAATATTGTGTCTCTAGTTAAAATTTCCGGACTTGAAATGCCCTTAGATTCAGAACATGAGAAGGGTAACACATTGAATAGACTAAAATGAAATTTGAATAAATAAATCATGTATATATGTTTTGTTTTAGGGCGTAACACTAGAAAACGCAGACGGTACGTTTTGCTGCTAGGTTGTTTCTCTTTTGTTTCAGGGACCGCAGGTCTGGGCCTTATGTCCTAAAAATTATATGACAATATTGCAAAATATTTATCACAAATGCATATGTAGAAAACAGACTACGACAGGTGCTTTTGAGTTTTTCTGATTATGATGACCGAATTGTTTTATTAAGAGTTATGGAGTATGTGACCGATATATTATTAAATTACACCAACAACCTCAATGGTATTTATGTAAAAATAGTATATTATGATTGTTAATTATGCAGATGTTTAGGCTATATTATGATGCTCAGGATACTCAAGTTAATGCTGATGATATGAATGCTCTATAAGATATTTTATCGATATCACAGCCTGATAACCTTACAAGCTGCATTACTTCTGCATGCATGTTATGTTGTTAGAATGAGCGTGCACCTCAGAGTAACAGTAAGTTTACACAATGTTTTATTGTTTATGTTTTAAAGCATCCAACGCATTTACAGGCCAGTCCTGATGCAACAAGGTTTTGCCTAGACGGTGTGTTCAGATGCCCATGCTGCACTTATGCAACTGACCAACAATTCAAATTTACAACACACATTCAGAGCCACGTGAGACATGCAGTACAGCATAGAGGTAATTCCTAATGATGTTTATTGGTCTATTGATTTTGGTGGTTTTAAAACATACACATGCTTAAATGTAGAATGCACTTCTTACAATCAAGATAGACAAAATGATGTGGAGTTCCTTAGTGGGAGTCCCTGAAGTCATGTGAATATTGGTAAGCTAATTTACCTATGTTTGTGTTTTGTTTGACACTGTAACTTTCTGATCAGCTACTCCTGACCTCACTCCCCCAGTCCCGTTCTGTGTATACCTTTCTTTTCTGTTGATAGCTTTGGTCTTCATGTTGCCGTCTTGCAGGTTTCTTCATCAGCAAATGCAACAATTATTGCAGACCCACAGGACACTTTCATTGTCTTTATTGCAGCCAAACAATAATACGCAAAGACCAGTTTAAACATCATGTATCCCAATGCATCAGTGAAACCAAGCCAACCACAACGGAAGCGCATCAGTCACCTCCCGCCTCTCCTGCTCCCTCCTTTACTGCTTCTGAAGCTGCATGTCCCCCTCCCCCAGTCCCCATCCTCCACCCCTCACTTTCTTCATGTTCCTCTGATCCTGGCTCCTCAGCAGCACCAGCACTACCACCCTCTCACCCAAAGAAAGCAGAAAACAGTGAAGTGTACTAGCTGTGGCCTAATCCTTAATAGACGGAACCTACGGATACATCTTCGAAGACGTCACACTCCCATCAAAATGGACATTACGGCACAGAACCACCTCAGTGCTCAGTGTGTTGATTACACAAATGGAGTGTTTGCAGTAGCAAAGTCTTTTATAGCACCCAGCACACCAGTACGTGTCATTAAAAGGACATGGGGTCCTGAACAAAAAACAATGTGTGAGCTGGATATCTGCAGAATTAATGCAGAGTTTGCAGAGAGGTCAAACCTTCGTCCATTTGAGTGCCACCACATTCAGTCCCTCGTGTACTGCCCTCCAGCCAGAATGGACACTCCATCACTTACAGAGGATGTTTTGCAGGTGATGGTACATGACAAGTGGTTTGGGGAAGACAAAAAGGAAAGGTGTTTGGTACGTCAGAGAGAAGCAAATGATGCAGGAGTCCCGTTGTCCTGTCTGGTGACTGTGTGTGGACCCCCCTACAAAAAGCACATTTCTGTATACGAGTCAACTATCTCCTATTACAGCCGGCTTGGCAGAGTGGTGGTAAGGTACAATTCTAAAATCATTTCATGGCATTGTCCTTGCGCGAACCCAAGGCAGTCATGCATACCTAAATATGTTGCCAAGTGGCATTTATTTGAAACAGACCAGGCACTCTTCAGAAAAACCAGAAGTGTGGAGGAGAACATCACAGAACATTTTCCAATTGACATGGAAAGTTTTGACCTAGAAGAAGGAGCTCCATACTCACCTGAAGGCAAAAATCTGTCGCGGATGGTTCAATACATTTTTCATAAGAAGAAACTGCCTGCGATTTTCCCCTCAGACGTGGTCAAGACCATTCATTTCCCTGTGCACTTCATACCATCAGAAACCTTTTGCTCAGAATGTTTAGAGCCCACTCCTCTAAGCGAACCTGTGCTGATTACATCTAAGGCTAAAATCCTAACAATCACTGATGTCATAGAAGGTATGTTCTCTCTTTATTTAAATATTTATTATCGATATTTTAACATTTCATTACTCACTACATGTACTGTAAATGTCAGTGTAGCCATGACTTCCACTATCAGCAGCTTAGCCTCCTTCCCAGCAATTCACACTTGTATGCTTACTGAGATAATTTCATACACTGGCTTTTAGTACTGTGCAAAGTATAGAGACATGTCACAGTGTAAAATGGTGAAAGATAAATGTGTAACATTTACTGGTGCTTGTGTCCATTAGGAATTTCAGTGTACAGAAAATGGTGCTACAGGTGTGGTATGGCATATCGATACCAGGAGTGGACTGATGGTGTCCACAATTTCGATGACCACACACTTCTGTCCATATACATGTGCCATTTTCTACGCAATACACTTCAGGTAGGAACCATGTTCTGTTGTTTTAATCATTTAAAACAATTACGAATACTTTATCAAAATAATATATTGTAAAGCCTTTAAATGTCATACATCAATTTCACAGACTCATCAGGCAGTAGGGAGTGCCATGGATGTGTTGGAGAAGACCTCTGGTAAAACCTATCCATCCAGGGAAAGGGTCCTGCAGGCTTATTTAAGCTTTGAAGCACTGTCAGACCTCGGTTACACATATGCTTGTGTATCGTGTGGTTATCATCCAGTATCTGTTGTGATGGACCTTCATGAGAAGGGCGTTTTTAGCATGCCTGGTAAGTGAACACATTTATTCATTTTCTTAGTCTTACATTGTTTCAAGCACCACATATCCAGCTATGACTGTTTGGAACATGCTTACTTAAGTCTTGCTTTCCTTAGTGAGCAGCATTGAGGAACCATCTCAGACTTTTGATGGAAAGGTAAGTGTTGAAAATTTCTGGGAGATGGTTTCCCTTGAAATGATCAGCCGTGGGTTGGTCCCAAGTAAGTACAGTCCGCACAATGTTCTAGGTGGGATGACAGTATTCTAGCATTTACTTTGTTTATCGTGGAATAATGTACTGTTATGTTAATAATATTTTCTAACATCATTTAAAGGCAACAAGTCAAACCCATTTGTCGTCCATCCCAGTTACCATAGTTGGGCTCCGTGGATTGGTCCTCACACAAGAGATAGGGATGTTGTACTCAACACTGAATACAAAGAAGTGTATTCTGCTTGTAGTGCAAAGGAGGAATCTGAGTTTAACCTCACAGAGGACCGACTGACTGATGAACTTCTTAAGCTCAAGGTACTGAACTTAAGTCAATTTTTGTCAGTTTTGTCAAAGATGTGTGTTTTTGAACCACGCCAGACCAACTATACTAATGTTCATTATAGATGGAAGCTGTGCGTGCTCTGTGCCGACAGTGTGGCATAGACCCCAAAGGCTCACGGATGGACCTGGTAACGAGACTTCAACAAGAAATGAAGAACAGAGCGAGTTATGATAAGGTGTTTTCACAGATCTGGGGAGCTTCTGGTAAGTTGTGTTCTATTACTGAGAGACCGTTTTTACAGACAGTTCTTAGTTTCATTACTTGGAATGGTTGCACTCTGATTTACAGTTTCCTTAAACAGGTGGATGGGCTGTGGTCACCTGTCCTTGTGCTGTGGTGTATGGTGTTAAGTTCAACATAAGGGCTGAGAGCCCCCGGGACTTTGCTGACCTTTTATTGTCGATGAAACATTTTCCAAACATTGTATTATATGATTTTGCGAGAGGGTTGGCAACACATACCAACCTAAGAGATCCAGAATCATTACCCTTCAAACCTCATGGGGGTAGGTTACTTGAGCCTACTGAAGATAACATCAGATGTGCCACTACTGGACAGATAAAAGTGAGCTTGCCATGGCTAGTCACCAAGAAGCCAGTTCCTGATGAAAATGGCCACCCTATAACTGGATCGTCTGAGCATTATGCTCTTTATGATAGATTTCATGAGGCAAACTCAAAAGATGCCAGGGATGTCTTGCGAAAGGTGGAACTGGTCCCAGAGTTACGTGGTTGGATCAACAGCCCGTGTGCTGAACAGCTCTTTGCTGGAATGAGGAAAAACAATCATTTTCTCAACATGATGACTCCCTCATCGCATGTCTTTTTGATGCGAAATATTTTGTGTCACTACAACAATGCTAGAAATTCAAGAACCATAGAAAGCATGAAGAAGAGATTGGGCAAAGGAGTGGACATACAGTTAAATTCCAATGGTCAGACAGTTTTGGGTATGTATTCCACCCTCATTCTAAATTATTAGTGGTAATGTCATGTTTATGTCATGTTTATGTAATTTTGCTGTCCGGTGCCGTGAAGTTATATTTGTCTTTTAATTGTAGGTGATTCCTCATGTTTATTTTGCAATTTGAAAGATCATAAAGCTATAACTTACAAATCTGTCAGAAATGCTAGACAGCATAGCGTTGATGAGAAATGCATGCAGTACAACCGATTTAACTCATTCTAAATCATTTGGTTTAAAATGTGCTTTTTTGCAGCACCAGCTGAAGCACCAGCCGAACAAGCACAAACAACAACAGCAGCACCAGCTCATGGTATGACAACTGCAGCATCCCCTGGTATGAAGACAATATATATTTTTTGAGGGCCTGGTTGTACAACTTAATAAAAACCTTAACACATCCATGTTTTTTAGAATATGTATACTTATGTATGTTTGCAGTGGGTACTTGATCTGCAGCTAAATGTATACCAACCTTCAGCCACCCTAAGAAAGTGTTATATGCTTCATAAGATGGCTCAGTATCACAGAAATGTGGTGAAACACTTATTTGGTTAATATTTTCATGCATGGTCTGATATGTATGACAGGAGATCTACCAGTGTGCAGTGATGACTGCTGGGGACTACCACATCTGGAGCACACAAGTGCCCGATCGGAAATCAGAGACTCAGAGGTGCATGTTTTATGTTTTGTTCCTCCGTATTTGTTTGTTTGTTTATATATTGATTGACTCATTTGATTGATTGCCGCATGGGCTCTCTTAGTCGCAAATTTGGAAACCATTTAACAATTGGCAACCATTTCATGTAATACAGTTGTCATTGTTTATGGGTGTTATAACTTTTAACATCTAATGTATCGGTTATTATATTATTTATAACTTGGAAACAAACTATTCATTAATCAGTAATACAATTCCTTTTGTGTCATACTTTTTAAATATTTTCTGTGATGCCTCGTAGTGCATGGCATATAAGTGAAGTGATTAGTTGTCATTGACACACCACAGCACACAGTGCACAACAACAAAATGTGTACTCTGCATTTAACCTATATGACACCATGACATTGCAGAGGAGAGCAGTGCTTGGGGGTGGTACCTTGCTCAGGGTACTTCAGTGGCACCTTTCGATTACAAGTGCACTTCCCTATCCATTAGGCCACCACTGACCCTATTACAAACAGCAGCATAATTTAATGGAGTCAGATTAATTGGTCTTAGTGATCTGATCTGAAGGTGGGGATTAGGGTTGTAACGGTATGAGATTTTCACGGTATGATAATCGTCTCAGAAAATATCACGGTTTCGTGGTATACGGTATTAAACTATCATTATTATTAGTATAATCATCAGCTACAATGACCCTTAAATGAATAAAAAGAGATATGGTTTTTGGATGAACATGGTTTATTGTAACAAACTTTTTTTTAATGAAAATAAAAAAAACTTATGGAAGTATGAGTCTAACTTTTGGGGGAAAAATAAATAAAATAAAGCTGCGCATCTCCCATTTGAACAAAATAAGGAATAAGTTATTTCTCTTTATATTAGACAAGAATAAATCAAACTGTCCTTCCTCTTTAACAGCATATATGGGAGAGCAATATGTGCAGGGTCATGTTTGTTAATATTTTCCTGAGATTATCATAGCAGCATGCATTTCTTTGCTTTTTTTCAGGTCAGATTATGATGAAGAAATGTAAGCATGTTGAGATTTTCAGGGCTCAATCTTGACCGCTGAGGTGAGAGAATGTGTCCACTTGTACTAAACACCTATGAGTTTTCAGTTAGTGTATTTGATGATTATTCTTTTAAATAAAATTATAAAGTGATCATTAAGTGTTCTCTTGAGAGTAGCTCTGGATATGTTCATGTGTTCACGTCTTCACATAGTGAATGAGACAGCAGACGCTTTAAAAACCATGACCATCATGCAGTGGCGGTTTTAGGCATGGGCGAACGGGGCAGCCGCCCGGGGCGGCACTTTTTCATGTCACGTGGGGGGCGGCACACGAACTTGGAGGAAAACAAAAATAATCTAAATAAAGCGTTTTTCTAGAGGATGGGCGAGCGGAGACGATAAGGGATGAAGTTGGGAGGGCGCCGGGAGGGATTCTATGGGGGGCGGCACACGAACCTGGAGGACAAAATAATCATCTGTGCCGCTGTGTGTGTGTGTGTGTGTGTGTGTGTGTGTGTGTGGTGTGGGGGGGGGGTAGTTGGTTAATGAGCAAGCGGCAGCCTTTTTGCGCTGTATATTCACAGACGCACATCGCGATTTAATTTGCTGCACAGCTATATTTTGATTTATTCATCCATCTATCTATCAAATCGGACATTTTACGTGGCATCTGAATTATACTGTAATTGACTCCAATTACATGACTGGATTCCGGGATTCCCTCTGCATCACAGAAATAATACGGCTTTAAGTTATAAATGGAACTTACCTTTATCTTCACGGAGGGATGGTGTTCGCGAATATGGGAGAACATGTTCGACGTATTTCCTCCTTTTGCGGCCACTGTTCGTCCACATTTCTTGCAAACTGGATATCCACCCCACGATCATTTTTCGGATACCCAAAATATTCCCATACTGCAGATTTTAATTTTTTTTCCGGCGGGAAATAGAGATTAGAATTTGCAGCCACTATCGGACATTTTCGCCGCTGTGCATTTATGGGTGGAGTCTAAGCAGTAAAGCGGAAAGAAGTTGCATATACACAGCAGCGCAGGTGAGATCTGGTTTCTTTTTTTTTTTTCCAAACCGCGGATAGGCAAATGTGCATGATATGATAATCGTACATGTCAATATCACAATAAACCGCCATACCGGTATACCGTTACAACCCTAGTGGGGATTGATACACCTTACAAAGTTGATGCTGTAATATTTATCACTCTGATGCATTGTTCTGACCCATATGCATATAAGCCTTTCAGTCTGACAAGCTGGTAGTATCATGACTGCCTTTTTCCAGGTCTGGTGCCCAACGTGATCAAATTGTTTTACACCTGTGCCCTCAGGTGGAGTCAACTCTATGTGATACCATTACAATATGTCATAGTTTTACAATAGTTGTGACAATATAATTTCTTTTAGGAAAATTCAATGTGTTGAAAGCACAGATGGTAGAGGAGGAGGAATGGGTTGCATCTCCATTGAACAGGTATTTATGTAGCTGATCTTACAGCTGAACCTGCTGTTTTTCTCTTTTTTTCTCTGTGCTTACTGTGCTGTACCCTACAAAAATGTGAAAACAATGAGCTTCATTTTAAGCAGTTGGAGTTGGAATGTAGAAGTCATGCTATTTTTGTCTGTTTTTGTTATATTACAGAACTATTGTAAAATAATATTTGCGTGCTTGTATGATTTCTTTCACAGATCCCCCTCGACGTCCTGGAGGATATCCTTTTAGAAGTAGTCCTGTTCGAGGGTGACAAAGCTTTTTTAAAGCTGTCACTTGTTTGTCACCTTTTTTTGGGACTTAGTCGGAAGGGAAACATTCCGTGCCCGAGCGCATTTTCAGTGGCTTGACAGTAGGTATAAAACATATTATGATATTTGAATACCCTTTGAGTTAGGATGTTTGTATTCCCATTAACAAGGGATTTTACTCTAATGAATCATTCTTAAATTTGAAACCTACAGGTGTAGTCCCATGGAAACTGTACAGTGCGGCCTATCAAGCACAATTCCGACGATTGTATCGCCTGGAATGCTGCCAGCACTGTCTAGAGACTTATAAGAACAGCTTACCAGGTATGCATACTGTGTAAGAATGTTGACAATTGTTGCTGAAGTCAGTGGTTGCAAAAAGAAAGTCACCAGAACAATTTATTGTGTGTCAGGTCCTGAATATTTTCTTGAAAGTATGCAATGAAAAACATTGTTGCTCTGTTTTGATACTAAGTATGCTTGCTTATTATTTATTGTCCCATAGGCTACATTGGGCGTGGAAGACGAGGGGAACTTCACACAGCCTGGGTTCTGCAGCGAGTTCTGCAAACACCTTACGGAAGACTTGGGTGTGTGAATGGGTGGGTGGGTCAGTGAGTGAGTGAGTGAATGGGTGGGTATGTAAGGAAAATAGCAAATTGGATGACTTTGGAATAAAAAAATAACAGCTACTATGCCTCTGTTTCCTTGTCTACACACAGACTACACACATGACCGAACCACATTTTAAGTTTTATCAGCTTTTCATTAAAAAGCACAGTGGCACCCAATTGTGATGAGTTACTGTATGTGGAAATGAGTGGCACCTCTGTATCATTTGTGAATAATTTGTCATCTCATATCGACATTAAATCATAAGTTTATTTAATTTTAATGTTGGCACAGAAATAAGTTACAGTGCCTTTGGAAATGCAATAAAATGCTCATTTGGAAAACGTTTAACTATCCTTTGTAATTGAGTAAAATTATGATAACTGAATACTTTTATAAGGCACTGTATACTTGATTGCAATGGGTTTTATTACTTTCCGGCTATATTAATACACCAATCAATATGTTAACCAATCATCACAGACAAGCATTACATCGATATCGGATTGAAACTATATTATGGCCATCCTACAGCTACATAAACAAGGGTAAATAGTCCTACTTTCACTGTCCTGGAGAGAGAGAGCGAGAGAGACAGAGATGTAAACATGTAAGCAGCAGCAGAATAAAATAGAAATATGATTTCAGAATGTTTTACTTACTGTATGCAAATGTCATTTTCGAGAAATGTTTGGCTCGCATTATCACCAAATTGATGACAATATCACCATTTACTACAAAACTTTGAACTCAATAATTAACAAAATAATATATAAGAAATAAATTGAGAAACTAAATTTCCTGTTACAGACAATTTATCTTAAAATAGTTTGATGTTCAGAATGCTCCTCACTCCACTTCACGCAACTTTAAAACACGCAAGGACCATGTTAGGCCAAAAGCTGAACAATGTTTGTGGGCAACACTCTTGATTTCCCCAGGAGATCTAGACATAGCATATACGCTCACCTAAAGGATTATTAGGAACACCTGTTCAATTTCTCATTAATGCAATTATCTAATCAACCAATCACATGGCAGTTGCTTCAATGCATTTAGGGGTGTGGTCCTGGTCAAGACAATCTCCTGAACTCCAAACTGAATGTCAGAATGGGAAAGAAAGGTGATTTAAGCAATTTTGAGCGTGGCATAGTTGTTGGTGCCAGACGGGCCGGTCTGAGTATTTCACAATCTGCTCAGTTACTGGGATTTTCACGCACAACCATTTCTAGGGTTTACAAAGAATGGTGTGCAAAGGGAAAAACATCCAGTATGCGGCAGTCCCGTTGGGCGAAAATGCCTTGTTGATGCTAGAGGTCAGAGGAGAATGGTCCGACTGATTCAAGCTGATAGAAGAGCAACTTTGGCTGAAATAACCACTCGTTACAACCGAGGTATGCAGCAAAGCATTTGTGAAGCCACAACACGCACAACCTTGAGGCGGATGGGCTACAACAGCAGAAGACCCCACCGGGTACCACTCATCTCCACTACAAATAGGAAAAAGAGGCTACAATTTGCACGAGCTCACCAAAATTGGACAGTTGAAGACTGGAAAAATGTTGCCTGGTCTGATGAGTCTCGATTTCTGTTGAGACATTCAAATGGTAGAGTCAGAATTTGGCGTAAACAGAATGAGAACATGGATCCATCATGCCTTGTTACCACTGTGCAGGCTGCTGGTGGTGGTGTAATGGTGTGGGGGATGTTTTCTTGGCACACTTTAGGCCCCTTAGTGCCAATTGGGCATCGTTTAAATGCCACGGCCTACCTGAGCATTGTTTCTGACCATGTCCATCCCTTTATGACCACCATGTACCCATCCTCTGATGGCTACTTCCAGCAGGATAATGCACCATGTCACAAAGCTCGAATCATTTCAAATTGATTTCTTGAACATGACAATGAGTTCACTGTACTACAATGGCCCCAACAGTCACCAGATCTCAACCCAATAGAGCATCTTCGGGATGTGGTGGAACGGGAGCTTCGTGCCCTGGATGTGCATCCCACAAATCTCCATCAACTGCAAGATGCTATCCTATCAATATGGGCCAACATTTCTAAAGAATGCTTTCAGCACCTTGTTGAATCAATGCCACGTAGAATTAAGGCAGTTCTGAAGGCGAAAGGGGGTCAAACACCATATTAGTATGGTGTTCCTAATAATCCTTTAGGTGAGTGTATGTGTGTATGTGCACAATGAATGAATGGAATAAGCTGCTACAGTTACATTGAACCATGTGCTTGTGCTCATGTGCACAAGCACACACACACACACACACACACACGCCGATGGGCTTTAAAGTTTAACTTTAGGTTTGTGAAAGCAGACATAATTATTTCTGTCAGGACCTCGATGTGTATCCAAGCCCCAAAAACACACTAACTCAGGCGTTCACGCAACTTATCGCGAAAAACCAGACAGAAATAGACTTGAAAATTTTAAAGAAAAGACATTAGCGGTTTTTGTTAATGTTTAAAGGTATAAAAAAAAACCTTTGCTGCCTTTCTTAAATGGCTAGAAAACATTGCCTCAACACTATTAAACACGGAATCCGCTGTTTGTAAACGGTCCGCATTTTACCCTCACCGCTAAAATAGTTGTGCTTGTTTCACACTTTCTCTTGTTTCGCTTGGGTATGCCTCTACTTAAATATTGTGTCTCTAGTTAAAAGTTTGGGACCTGTGTCTCATTCACATAGGCTTTCACATATGCAAATTGCCACCCCTCTTCTGGGCTAATGCCTTACGCTCATTTTGACAACGAATTGCCAGCGTTATTCGTTGATTTTTTTTGTCTAAAATGTTTATTATTCACATTGGTAGAAAAGTGCTTCAATACTTTAAAAAAAGGTCATGGTTTATTTGAAATAACTGGGCACTCCGTTTGTTGCTGCCATATTTTGAAATGGGTTGTCTAAGGAATCCTTATTCTTTGTTTGATGCCCCGGTTTCGGGTAAACATCCGCGACGGTTTATGACTACACCACATGGCCAAAGTGGCCTGCGAACGGACGATCACCCTGATAACAAAATACAACTAAATACATCTTTGTCAGGATGTGGGGCGGGGCAGGTCTATGACATTCGGGCTAAATGGGGGCAATAGCTTGGGGAGCCAGCCTATCTCAAAGCCTGTGGCCTGTTTGATTCTACCCCATGTTTCCTCCGTGTATGTCCGCTGTGATATGCTTAACAGACACGTTTGATGGCATTATTCTAACATAGCATGTTGCTAAATACCGCTCACTAGTTCCTACAGCTATTAAATGTATTTAAATGAAATCGGGGCATCTTGTTTAGAATAAAACTAAGAAAATACAGGAGATCGATCTTTCGCGTGTGTTGCTGCCGCCGCCATTTTGAAAGGCGCGTCTGCGTCACTGCGCATGCGCAAGCTTCGCATCCCATAAGGCAGTTATTTCGCCCGCATTGTTCAAACGGGTGGCACGCGCCTGGCCCTGCTCCTTGGATAATGGCAGCCTAGATCACGCTAGCTTTGTGCTACACTGACGGGACCCAGAGCCGCTATGGATGGATCTTCGCCTTTGGTGAAGTGTTTTTTTTTCTCTTTGACATTGAAATAAAACTGTTAAACTGATTACGGCTTTTTCTCATTTTTAAAAACTTGGGCTAAAGTAGTTGTGCTTGTTTCACACTTTCTCTTGTTTCGCTTGGGTATGCCTCTACTTAAATATTGTGTCTCTAGTTAAAAGTTTTGGACCTGTGTCTCATTCACATAGGCTTTCACATATGCAAATTGCCACCCCTCTTCTGGGCTAATGCCGTACGCTCATTTTGACAACGAATTACCAGCGTTATTCGTTGATTTTTTTTGTCTAAAATGTTTATTATTCACATTGGTAGAAAAGTGCTTCAATACTTTAAAAAAAGGTCATGGTTTATTTGAAATAACTGGGCACTCCGTTTGTTGCTGCCATATTTTGAAATGGGTTGTCTAAGGAATCCTTATTCTTTGTTTGATGCCCGGTTTCGGGTAAACATCCGCGACGGTTTATGACTACACCACATGGCCAAAGTGGCCTGCGAACGGACGATCACCCTGATAACAAAATACATCTTTGTCAGGATGTGGGGGGGGGAGGTCTATGACATTCGGGCTAAATGGGGGCAATAGCTTGGGGAGCCAGCCTATCTCAAAGCCTGTGGCCTGTTTGATTCTACCCCATGTTTCCTCCGTGTATGTCCGCTGTGATATGCTTAACAGACACGTTTGATGGCATTATTCTAACATAGCATGTTGCTAAATACCGCTCACTAGTTCCTACAGCTATTAAATGTATTTAAATGAAATCGGGGCATCTTGTTTAGAATAAAACTAAGAAAATACAGGAGATCGATCTTTCGCGTGTGTTGCTGCCGCCGCCATTTTGAAAGGCGCGTCTGCGTCACTGCGCATGCGCAAGCTTCGCATCCCATAAGGCAGTTATTTCGCCCGCATTGTTCAAACGGGTGGCACGCGCCTGGCCCTGCTCCTTGGATAATGGCAGCCTAGATCACGCTAGCTTTGTGCTACACTGACGGGACCCAGAGCCGCTATGGATGGATCTTCGCCTTTGGTGAAGTGTTTTTTTTTCTCTTTGACATTGAAATAAAACTGTTAAACTGATTACGGCTTTTTCTCATTTTTAAAAACTTGGGCTAAAGTAGTTGTGCTTGTTTCACACTTTCTCTTGTTTCGCTTGGGTATGCCTCTACTTAAATATTGTGTCTCTAGTTAAAATTTCCGGACTTGAAATGCCCTTAGATTCAGAACATGAGAAGGGTAACACATTGAATAGACTAAAATGAAATTTGAATAAATAAATCATGTATATATGTTTTGTTTTAGGGCGTAACACTAGAAAACGCAGACGGTACGTTTTGCTGCTAGGTTGTTTCTCTTTTGTTTCAGGGACCGCAGGTCTGGGCCTTATGTCCTAAAAATTATATGACAATATTGCAAAATATTTATCACAAATGCATATGTAGAAAACAGACTACGACAGGTGCTTTTGAGTTTTTCTGATAATGATGACCGAATTGTTTTATTAAGAGTTATGGAGTATGTGACCGATATATTATTAAATTACACCAACAACCTCAATGGTATTTATGTAAAAATAGTATATTATGATTGTTAATTATGCAGATGTTTAGGCTATATTATGATGCTCAGGATACTCAAGTTAATGCTGATGATATGAATGCTCTATAAGATATTTTATCGATATCACAGCCTGATAACCTTACAAGCTGCATTACTTCTGCATGCATGTTATGTTGTTAGAATGAGCGTGCACCTCAGAGTAACAGTAAGTTTACACAATGTTTTATTGTTTATGTTTTAAAGCATCCAACGCATTTACAGGCCAGTCCTGATGCAACATGGTTTTGCCTAGACGGTGTGTTCAGATGCCCATGCTGCACTTATGCAACTGACCAACAATTCAAATTTACAACACACATTCAGAGCCACGTGAGACATGCGGTACAGCATAGAGGTAATTCCTAATGATGTTTATTGGTCTATTGATTTTGGTGGTTTTAAAACATACACATGCTTAAATGTAGAATGCACTTCTTACAATCAAGATAGACAAAATGATGTGGAGTTCCTTAGTGGGAGTCCCTGAAGTCATGTGAATATTGGTAAGCTAATTTACCTATGTTTGTGTTTTGTTTGACACTGTAACTTTCTGATCAGCTACTCCTGACCTCACTCCCCCAGTCCCGTTCTGTGTATACCTTTCTTTTCTGTTGATAGCTTTGGTCTTCATGTTGCCGTCTTGCAGGTTTCTTCATCAGCAAATGCAACAATTATTGCAGACCCACAGGACACTTTCATTGTCTTTATTGCAGCCAAACAATAATACGCAAAGACCAGTTTAAACATCATGTATCCCAATGCATCAGTGAAACCAAGCCAACCACAACGGAAGCGCATCAGTCACCTCCCGCCTCTCCTGCTCCCTCCTTTACTGCTTCTGAAGCTGCATGTCCCCCTCCCCCAGTCCCCATCCTCCACCCCTCACTTTCTTCATGTTCCTCTGATCCTGGCTCCTCAGCAGCACCAGCACTACCACCCTCTCACCCAAAGAAAGCAGAAAACAGTGAAGTGTACTAGCTGTGGCCTAATCCTTAATAGACGGAACCTACGGATACATCTTCGAAGACGTCACACTCCCATCAAAATGGACATTACGGCACAGAACCACCTCAGTGCTCAGTGTGTTGATTACACAAATAGAGTGTTTGCAGTAGCAAAGTCTTTTATAGCACCCAGCACACCAGTACGTGTCATTAAAAGGACATGGGGTCCTGAACAAAAAACAATGTGTGAGCTGGATATCTGCAGAATTAATGCAGAGTTTGCAGAGAGGTCAAACCTTCGTCCATTTGAGTGCCACCACATTCAGTCCCTCGTGTACTGCCCTCCAGCCAGAATGGACACTCCATCACTTACAGAGGATGTTTTGCAGGTGATGGTACATGACAAGTGGTTTGGGGAAGACAAAAAGGAAAGGTGTTTGGTACGTCAGAGAGAAGCAAATGATGCAGGAGTCCCGTTGTCCTGTCTGGTGACTGTGTGTGGACCCCCCTACAAAAAGCACATTTCTGTATACGAGTCAACTATCTCCTATTACAGCCGGCTTGGCAGAGTGGTGGTAAGGTACAATTCTAAAATCATTTCATGGCATTGTCCTTGCGCGAACCCAAGGCAGTCATGCATACCTAAATATGTTGCCAAGTGGCATTTATTTGAAACAGACCAGGCACTCTTCAGAAAAACCAGAAGTGTGGAGGAGAACATCACAGAACATTTTCCAATTGACATGGAAAGTTTTGACCTAGAAGAAGGAGCTCCATACTCACCTGAAGGCAAAAATCTGTCGCGGATGGTTCAATACATTTTTCATAAGAAGAAACTGCCTGCGATTTTCCCCTCAGACGTGGTCAAGACCATTCATTTCCCTGTGCACTTCATACCATCAGAAACCTTTTGCTCAGAATGTTTAGAGCCCACTCCTCTAAGCGAACCTGTGCTGATTACATCTAAGGCTAAAATCCTAACAATCACTGATGTCATAGAAGGTATGTTCTCTCTTTATTTAAATATTTATTATCGATATTTTAACATTTCATTACTCACTACATGTACTGTAAATGTCAGTGTAGCCATGACTTCCACTATCAGCAGCTTAGCCTCCTTCCCAGCAATTCACACTTGTATGCTTACTGAGATAATTTCATACACTGGCTTTTAGTACTGTGCAAAGTATAGAGACATGTCACAGTGTAAAATGGTGAAAGATAAATGTGTAACATTTACTGGTGCTTGTGTCCATTAGGAATTTCAGTGTACAGAAAATGGTGCTACAGGTGTGGTATGGCATATCGATACCAGGAGTGGACTGATGGTGTCCACAATTTCGATGACCACACACTTCTGTCCATATACATGTGCCATTTTCTACGCAATACACTTCAGGTAGGAACCATGTTCTGTTGTTTTAATCATTTAAAACAATTACGAATACTTTATCAAAATAATATATTGTAAAGCCTTTAAATGTCATACATCAATTTCACAGACTCATCAGGCAGTAGGGAGTGCCATGGATGTGTTGGAGAAGACCTCTGGTAAAACCTATCCATCCAGGGAAAGGGTCCTGCAGGCTTATTTAAGCTTTGAAGCACTGTCAGACCTCGGTTACACATATGCTTGTGTATCGTGTGGTTATCATCCAGTATCTGTTGTGATGGACCTTCATGAGAAGGGCGTTTTTAGCATGCCTGGTAAGTGAACACATTTATTCATTTTCTTAGTCTTACATTGTTTCAAGCACCACATATCCAGCTATGACTGTTTGGAACATGCTTACTTAAGTCTTGCTTTCCTTAGTGAGCAGCATTGAGGAACCATCTCAGACTTTTGATGGAAAGGTAAGTGTTGAAAATTTCTGGGAGATGGTTTCCCTTGAAATGATCAGCCGTGGGTTGGTCCCAAGTAAGTACAGTCCGCACAATGTTCTAGGTGGGATGACAGTATTCTAGCATTTACTTTGTTTATCGTGGAATAATGTACTGTTATGTTAATAATATTTTCTAACATCATTTAAAGGCAACAAGTCAAACCCATTTGTCGTCCATCCCAGTTACCATAGTTGGGCTCCGTGGATTGGTCCTCACACAAGAGATAGGGATGTTGTACTCAACACTGAATACAAAGAAGTGTATTCTGCTTGTAGTGCAAAGGAGGAATCTGAGTTTAACCTCACAGAGGACCGACTGACTGATGAACTTCTTAAGCTCAAGGTACTGAACTTAAGTCAATTTTTGTCAGTTTTGTCAAAGATGTGTGTTTTTGAACCACGCCAGACCAACTATACTAATGTTCATTATAGATGGAAGCTGTGCGTGCTCTGTGCCGACAGTGTGGCATAGACCCCAAAGGCTCACGGATGGACCTGGTAACGAGACTTCAACAAGAAATGAAGAACAGAGCGAGCTATGATAAGGTGTTTTCACAGATCTGGGGAGCTTCTGGTAAGTTGTGTTCTATTACTGAGAGACCGTTTTTACAGACAGTTCTTAGTTTCATTACTTGGAATGGTTGCACTCTGATTTACAGTTTCCTTAAACAGGTGGATGGGCTGTGGTCACCTGTCCTTGTGCTGTGGTGTATGGTGTTAAGTTCAACATAAGGGCTGAGAGCCCCCGGGACTTTGCTGACCTTTTATTGTCGATGAAACATTTTCCAAACATTGTATTATATGATTTTGCGAGAGGGTTGGCAACACATACCAACCTAAGAGATCCAGAATCATTACCCTTCAAACCTCATGGGGGTAGGTTACTTGAGCCTACTGAAGATAACATCAGATGTGCCACTACTGGACAGATAAAAGTGAGCTTGCCATGGCTAGTCACCAAGAAGCCAGTTCCTGATGAAAATGGCCACCCTATAACTGGATCGTCTGAGCATTATGCTCTTTATGATAGATTTCATGAGGCAAACTCAAAAGATGCCAGGGATGTCTTGCGAAAGGTGGAACTGGTCCCAGAGTTACGTGGTTGGATCAACAGCCCGTGTGCTGAACAGCTCTTTGCTGGAATGAGGAAAAACAATCATTTTCTCAACATGATGACTCCCTATTTAAATGAAATCGGGGCATCTTGTTTAGAATAAAACTAAGAAAATACAGGAGATCGATCTTTCGCGTGTGTTGCTGCCGCCGCCATTTTGAAAGGCGCGTCTGCGTCACTGCGCATGCGCAAGCTTCGCATCCCATAAGGCAGTTATTTCGCCCGCATTGTTCAAACGGGTGGCACGCGCCTGGCCCTGCTCCTTGGATAATGGCAGCCTAGATCACGCTAGCTTTGTGCTACACTGACGGGACCCAGAGCCGCTATGGATGGATCTTCGCCTTTGGTGAAGTGTTTTTTTTTCTCTTTGACATTGAAATAAAACTGTTAAACTGATTACGGCTTTTTCTCATTTTTAAAAACTTGGGCTAAAGTAGTTGTGCTTGTTTCACACTTTCTCTTGTTTCGCTTGGGTATGCCTCTACTTAAATATTGTGTCTCTAGTTAAAATTTCCGGACTTGAAATGCCCTTAGATTCAGAACATGAGAAGGGTAACACATTGAATAGACTAAAATGAAATTTGAATAAATAAATCATGTATATATGTTTTGTTTTAGGGCGTAACACTAGAAAACGCAGACGGTACGTTTTGCTGCTAGGTTGTTTCTCTTTTGTTTCAGGGACCGCAGGTCTGGGCCTTATGTCCTAAAAATTATATGACAATATTGCAAAATATTTATCACAAATGCATATGTAGAAAACAGACTACGACAGGTGCTTTTGAGTTTTTCTGATTATGATGACCGAATTGTTTTATTAAGAGTTATGGAGTATGTGACCGATATATTATTAAATTACACCAACAACCTCAATGGTATTTATGTAAAAATAGTATATTATGATTGTTAATTATGCAGATGTTTAGGCTATATTATGATGCTCAGGATACTCAAGTTAATGCTGATGATATGAATGCTCTATAAGATATTTTATCGATATCACAGCCTGATAACCTTACAAGCTGCATTACTTCTGCATGCATGTTATGTTGTTAGAATGAGCGTGCACCTCAGAGTAACAGTAAGTTTACACAATGTTTTATTGTTTATGTTTTAAAGCATCCAACGCATTTACAGGCCAGTCCTGATGCAACATGGTTTTGCCTAGACGGTGTGTTCAGATGCCCATGCTGCACTTATGCAACTGACCAACAATTCAAATTTACAACACACATTCAGAGCCACGTGAGACATGCGGTACAGCATAGAGGTAATTCCTAATGATGTTTATTGGTCTATTGATTTTGGTGGTTTTAAAACATACACATGCTTAAATGTAGAATGCACTTCTTACAATCAAGATAGACAAAATGATGTGGAGTTCCTTAGTGGGAGTCCCTGAAGTCATGTGAATATTGGTAAGCTAATTTACCTATGTTTGTGTTTTGTTTGACACTGTAACTTTCTGATCAGCTACTCCTGACCTCACTCCCCCAGTCCCGTTCTGTGTATACCTTTCTTTTCTGTTGATAGCTTTGGTCTTCATGTTGCCGTCTTGCAGGTTTCTTCATCAGCAAATGCAACAATTATTGCAGACCCACAGGACACTTTCATTGTCTTTATTGCAGCCAAACAATAATACGCAAAGACCAGTTTAAACATCATGTATCCCAATGCATCAGTGAAACCAAGCCAACCACAACGGAAGCGCATCAGTCACCTCCCGCCTCTCCTGCTCCCTCCTTTACTGCTTCTGAAGCTGCATGTCCCCCTCCCCCAGTCCCCATCCTCCACCCCTCACTTTCTTCATGTTCCTCTGATCCTGGCTCCTCAGCAGCACCAGCACTACCACCCTCTCACCCAAAGAAAGCAGAAAACAGTGAAGTGTACTAGCTGTGGCCTAATCCTTAATAGACGGAACCTACGGATACATCTTCGAAGACGTCACACTCCCATCAAAATGGACATTACGGCACAGAACCACCTCAGTGCTCAGTGTGTTGATTACACAAATGGAGTGTTTGCAGTAGCAAAGTCTTTTATAGCACCCAGCACACCAGTACGTGTCATTAAAAGGACATGGGGTCCTGAACAAAAAACAATGTGTGAGCTGGATATCTGCAGAATTAATGCAGAGTTTGCAGAGAGGTCAAACCTTCGTCCATTTGAGTGCCACCACATTCAGTCCCTCGTGTACTGCCCTCCAGCCAGAATGGACACTCCATCACTTACAGAGGATGTTTTGCAGGTGATGGTACATGACAAGTGGTTTGGGGAAGACAAAAAGGAAAGGTGTTTGGTACGTCAGAGAGAAGCAAATGATGCAGGAGTCCCGTTGTCCTGTCTGGTGACTGTGTGTGGACCCCCCTACAAAAAGCACATTTCTGTATACGAGTCAACTATCTCCTATTACAGCCGGCTTGGCAGAGTGGTGGTAAGGTACAATTCTAAAATCATTTCATGGCATTGTCCTTGCGCGAACCCAAGGCAGTCATGCATACCTAAATATGTTGCCAAGTGGCATTTATTTGAAACAGACCAGGCACTCTTCAGAAAAACCAGAAGTGTGGAGGAGAACATCACAGAACATTTTCCAATTGACATGGAAAGTTTTGACCTAGAAGAAGGAGCTCCATACTCACCTGAAGGCAAAAATCTGTCGCGGATGGTTCAATACATTTTTCATAAGAAGAAACTGCCTGCGATTTTCCCCTCAGACGTGGTCAAGACCATTCATTTCCCTGTGCACTTCATACCATCAGAAACCTTTTGCTCAGAATGTTTAGAGCCCACTCCTCTAAGCGAACCTGTGCTGATTACATCTAAGGCTAAAATCCTAACAATCACTGATGTCATAGAAGGTATGTTCTCTCTTTATTTAAATATTTATTATCGATATTTTAACATTTCATTACTCACTACATGTACTGTAAATGTCAGTGTAGCCATGACTTCCACTATCAGCAGCTTAGCCTCCTTCCCAGCAATTCACACTTGTATGCTTACTGAGATAATTTCATACACTGGCTTTTAGTACTGTGCAAAGTATAGAGACATGTCACAGTGTAAAATGGTGAAAGATAAATGTGTAACATTTACTGGTGCTTGTGTCCATTAGGAATTTCAGTGTACAGAAAATGGTGCTACAGGTGTGGTATGGCATATCGATACCAGGAGTGGACTGATGGTGTCCACAATTTCGATGACCACACACTTCTGTCCATATACATGTGCCATTTTCTACGCAATACACTTCAGGTAGGAACCATGTTCTGTTGTTTTAATCATTTAAAACAATTACGAATACTTTATCAAAATAATATATTGTAAAGCCTTTAAATGTCATACATCAATTTCACAGACTCATCAGGCAGTAGGGAGTGCCATGGATGTGTTGGAGAAGACCTCTGGTAAAACCTATCCATCCAGGGAAAGGGTCCTGCAGGCTTATTTAAGCTTTGAAGCACTGTCAGACCTCGGTTACACATATGCTTGTGTATCGTGTGGTTATCATCCAGTATCTGTTGTGATGGACCTTCATGAGAAGGGCGTTTTTAGCATGCCTGGTAAGTGAACACATTTATTCATTTTCTTAGTCTTACATTGTTTCAAGCACCACATATCCAGCTATGACTGTTTGGAACATGCTTACTTAAGTCTTGCTTTCCTTAGTGAGCAGCATTGAGGAACCATCTCAGACTTTTGATGGAAAGGTAAGTGTTGAAAATTTCTGGGAGATGGTTTCCCTTGAAATGATCAGCCGTGGGTTGGTCCCAAGTAAGTACAGTCCGCACAATGTTCTAGGTGGGATGACAGTATTCTAGCATTTACTTTGTTTATCGTGGAATAATGTACTGTTATGTTAATAATATTTTCTAACATCATTTAAAGGCAACAAGTCAAACCCATTTGTCGTCCATCCCAGTTACCATAGTTGGGCTCCGTGGATTGGTCCTCACACAAGAGATAGGGATGTTGTACTCAACACTGAATACAAAGAAGTGTATTCTGCTTGTAGTGCAAAGGAGGAATCTGAGTTTAACCTCACAGAGGACCGACTGACTGATGAACTTCTTAAGCTCAAGGTACTGAACTTAAGTCAATTTTTGTCAGTTTTGTCAAAGATGTGTGTTTTTGAACCACGCCAGACCAACTATACTAATGTTCATTATAGATGGAAGCTGTGCGTGCTCTGTGCCGACAGTGTGGCATAGACCCCAAAGGCTCACGGATGGACCTGGTAACGAGACTTCAACAAGAAATGAAGAACAGAGCGAGTTATGATAAGGTGTTTTCACAGATCTGGGGAGCTTCTGGTAAGTTGTGTTCTATTACTGAGAGACCGTTTTTACAGACAGTTCTTAGTTTCATTACTTGGAATGGTTGCACTCTGATTTACAGTTTCCTTAAACAGGTGGATGGGCTGTGGTCACCCGTCCTTGTGCTGTGGTGTATGGTGTTAAGTTCAACATAAGGGCTGAGAGCCCCCGGGACTTTGCTGACCTTTTATTGTCGATGAAACATTTTCCAAACATTGTATTATATGATTTTGCGAGAGGGTTGGCAACACATACCAACCTAAGAGATCCAGAATCATTACCCTTCAAACCTCATGGGGGTAGGTTACTTGAGCCTACTGAAGATAACATCAGATGTGCCACTACTGGACAGATAAAAGTGAGCTTGCCATGGCTAGTCACCAAGAAGCCAGTTCCTGATGAAAATGGCCACCCTATAACTGGATCGTCTGAGCATTATGCTCTTTATGATAGATTTCATGAGGCAAACTCAAAAGATGCCAGGGATGTCTTGCGAAAGGTGGAACTGGTCCCAGAGTTACGTGGTTGGATCAACAGCCCGTGTGCTGAACAGCTCTTTGCTGGAATGAGGAAAAACAATCATTTTCTCAACATGATGACTCCCTATTTAAATGAAATCGGGGCATCTTGTTTAGAATAAAACTAAGAAAATACAGGAGATCGATCTTTCGCGTGTGTTGCTGCCGCCGCCATTTTGAAAGGCGCGTCTGCGTCACTGCGCATGCGCAAGCTTCGCATCCCATAAGGCAGTTATTTCGCCCGCATTGTTCAAACGGGTGGCACGCGCCTGGCCCTGCTCCTTGGATAATGGCAGCCTAGATCACGCTAGCTTTGTGCTACACTGACGGGACCCAGAGCCGCTATGGATGGATCTTCGCCTTTGGTGAAGTGTTTTTTTTTCTCTTTGACATTGAAATAAAACTGTTAAACTGATTACGGCTTTTTCTCATTTTTAAAAACTTGGGCTAAAGTAGTTGTGCTTGTTTCACACTTTCTCTTGTTTCGCTTGGGTATGCCTCTACTTAAATATTGTGTCTCTAGTTAAAATTTCCGGACTTGAAATGCCCTTAGATTCAGAACATGAGAAGGGTAACACATTGAATAGACTAAAATGAAATTTGAATAAATAAATCATGTATATATGTTTTGTTTTAGGGCGTAACACTAGAAAACGCAGACGGTACGTTTTGCTGCTAGGTTGTTTCTCTTTTG
The DNA here is from genome assembly GCF_048594095.1 of Paramormyrops kingsleyae. Classification (NCBI taxonomy): domain Eukaryota; kingdom Metazoa; phylum Chordata; class Actinopteri; order Osteoglossiformes; family Mormyridae; genus Paramormyrops; species Paramormyrops kingsleyae. The sequence continues at coordinate 40,513,383 of NC_132802.1, read as the reverse complement.
TTTCAGGGACCGCAGGTCTGGGCCTTATGTCCTAAAAATTATATGACAATATTGCAAAATATTTATCACAAATGCATATGTAGAAAACAGACTACGACAGGTGCTTTTGAGTTTTTCTGATTATGATGACCGAATTGTTTTATTAAGAGTTATGGAGTATGTGACCGATATATTATTAAATTACACCAACAACCTCAATGGTATTTATGTAAAAATAGTATATTATGATTGTTAATTATGCAGATGTTTAGGCTATATTATGATGCTCAGGATACTCAAGTTAATGCTGATGATATGAATGCTCTATAAGATATTTTATCGATATCACAGCCTGATAACCTTACAAGCTGCATTACTTCTGCATGCATGTTATGTTGTTAGAATGAGCGTGCACCTCAGAGTAACAGTAAGTTTACACAATGTTTTATTGTTTATGTTTTAAAGCATCCAACGCATTTACAGGCCAGTCCTGATGCAACAAGGTTTTGCCTAGACGGTGTGTTCAGATGCCCATGCTGCACTTATGCAACTGACCAACAATTCAAATTTACAACACACATTCAGAGCCACGTGAGACATGCAGTACAGCATAGAGGTAATTCCTAATGATGTTTATTGGTCTATTGATTTTGGTGGTTTTAAAACATACACATGCTTAAATGTAGAATGCACTTCTTACAATCAAGATAGACAAAATGATGTGGAGTTCCTTAGTGGGAGTCCCTGAAGTCATGTGAATATTGGTAAGCTAATTTACCTATGTTTGTGTTTTGTTTGACACTGTAACTTTCTGATCAGCTACTCCTGACCTCACTCCCCCAGTCCCGTTCTGTGTATACCTTTCTTTTCTGTTGATAGCTTTGGTCTTCATGTTGCCGTCTTGCAGGTTTCTTCATCAGCAAATGCAACAATTATTGCAGACCCACAGGACACTTTCATTGTCTTTATTGCAGCCAAACAATAATACGCAAAGACCAGTTTAAACATCATGTATCCCAATGCATCAGTGAAACCAAGCCAACCACAACGGAAGCGCATCAGTCACCTCCCGCCTCTCCTGCTCCCTCCTTTACTGCTTCTGAAGCTGCATGTCCCCCTCCCCCAGTCCCCATCCTCCACCCCTCACTTTCTTCATGTTCCTCTGATCCTGGCTCCTCAGCAGCACCAGCACTACCACCCTCTCACCCAAAGAAAGCAGAAAACAGTGAAGTGTACTAGCTGTGGCCTAATCCTTAATAGACGGAACCTACGGATACATCTTCGAAGACGTCACACTCCCATCAAAATGGACATTACGGCACAGAACCACCTCAGTGCTCAGTGTGTTGATTACACAAATGGAGTGTTTGCAGTAGCAAAGTCTTTTATAGCACCCAGCACACCAGTACGTGTCATTAAAAGGACATGGGGTCCTGAACAAAAAACAATGTGTGAGCTGGATATCTGCAGAATTAATGCAGAGTTTGCAGAGAGGTCAAACCTTCGTCCATTTGAGTGCCACCACATTCAGTCCCTCGTGTACTGCCCTCCAGCCAGAATGGACACTCCATCACTTACAGAGGATGTTTTGCAGGTGATGGTACATGACAAGTGGTTTGGGGAAGACAAAAAGGAAAGGTGTTTGGTACGTCAGAGAGAAGCAAATGATGCAGGAGTCCCGTTGTCCTGTCTGGTGACTGTGTGTGGACCCCCCTACAAAAAGCACATTTCTGTATACGAGTCAACTATCTCCTATTACAGCCGGCTTGGCAGAGTGGTGGTAAGGTACAATTCTAAAATCATTTCATGGCATTGTCCTTGCGCGAACCCAAGGCAGTCATGCATACCTAAATATGTTGCCAAGTGGCATTTATTTGAAACAGACCAGGCACTCTTCAGAAAAACCAGAAGTGTGGAGGAGAACATCACAGAACATTTTCCAATTGACATGGAAAGTTTTGACCTAGAAGAAGGAGCTCCATACTCACCTGAAGGCAAAAATCTGTCGCGGATGGTTCAATACATTTTTCATAAGAAGAAACTGCCTGCGATTTTCCCCTCAGACGTGGTCAAGACCATTCATTTCCCTGTGCACTTCATACCATCAGAAACCTTTTGCTCAGAATGTTTAGAGCCCACTCCTCTAAGCGAACCTGTGCTGATTACATCTAAGGCTAAAATCCTAACAATCACTGATGTCATAGAAGGTATGTTCTCTCTTTATTTAAATATTTATTATCGATATTTTAACATTTCATTACTCACTACATGTACTGTAAATGTCAGTGTAGCCATGACTTCCACTATCAGCAGCTTAGCCTCCTTCCCAGCAATTCACACTTGTATGCTTACTGAGATAATTTCATACACTGGCTTTTAGTACTGTGCAAAGTATAGAGACATGTCACAGTGTAAAATGGTGAAAGATAAATGTGTAACATTTACTGGTGCTTGTGTCCATTAGGAATTTCAGTGTACAGAAAATGGTGCTACAGGTGTGGTATGGCATATCGATACCAGGAGTGGACTGATGGTGTCCACAATTTCGATGACCACACACTTCTGTCCATATACATGTGCCATTTTCTACGCAATACACTTCAGGTAGGAACCATGTTCTGTTGTTTTAATCATTTAAAACAATTACGAATACTTTATCAAAATAATATATTGTAAAGCCTTTAAATGTCATACATCAATTTCACAGACTCATCAGGCAGTAGGGAGTGCCATGGATGTGTTGGAGAAGACCTCTGGTAAAACCTATCCATCCAGGGAAAGGGTCCTGCAGGCTTATTTAAGCTTTGAAGCACTGTCAGACCTCGGTTACACATATGCTTGTGTATCGTGTGGTTATCATCCAGTATCTGTTGTGATGGACCTTCATGAGAAGGGCGTTTTTAGCATGCCTGGTAAGTGAACACATTTATTCATTTTCTTAGTCTTACATTGTTTCAAGCACCACATATCCAGCTATGACTGTTTGGAACATGCTTACTTAAGTCTTGCTTTCCTTAGTGAGCAGCATTGAGGAACCATCTCAGACTTTTGATGGAAAGGTAAGTGTTGAAAATTTCTGGGAGATGGTTTCCCTTGAAATGATCAGCCGTGGGTTGGTCCCAAGTAAGTACAGTCCGCACAATGTTCTAGGTGGGATGACAGTATTCTAGCATTTACTTTGTTTATCGTGGAATAATGTACTGTTATGTTAATAATATTTTCTAACATCATTTAAAGGCAACAAGTCAAACCCATTTGTCGTCCATCCCAGTTACCATAGTTGGGCTCCGTGGATTGGTCCTCACACAAGAGATAGGGATGTTGTACTCAACACTGAATACAAAGAAGTGTATTCTGCTTGTAGTGCAAAGGAGGAATCTGAGTTTAACCTCACAGAGGACCGACTGACTGATGAACTTCTTAAGCTCAAGGTACTGAACTTAAGTCAATTTTTGTCAGTTTTGTCAAAGATGTGTGTTTTTGAACCACGCCAGACCAACTATACTAATGTTCATTATAGATGGAAGCTGTGCGTGCTCTGTGCCGACAGTGTGGCATAGACCCCAAAGGCTCACGGATGGACCTGGTAACGAGACTTCAACAAGAAATGAAGAACAGAGCGAGTTATGATAAGGTGTTTTCACAGATCTGGGGAGCTTCTGGTAAGTTGTGTTCTATTACTGAGAGACCGTTTTTACAGACAGTTCTTAGTTTCATTACTTGGAATGGTTGCACTCTGATTTACAGTTTCCTTAAACAGGTGGATGGGCTGTGGTCACCTGTCCTTGTGCTGTGGTGTATGGTGTTAAGTTCAACATAAGGGCTGAGAGCCCCCGGGACTTTGCTGACCTTTTATTGTCGATGAAACATTTTCCAAACATTGTATTATATGATTTTGCGAGAGGGTTGGCAACACATACCAACCTAAGAGATCCAGAATCATTACCCTTCAAACCTCATGGGGGTAGGTTACTTGAGCCTACTGAAGATAACATCAGATGTGCCACTACTGGACAGATAAAAGTGAGCTTGCCATGGCTAGTCACCAAGAAGCCAGTTCCTGATGAAAATGGCCACCCTATAACTGGATCGTCTGAGCATTATGCTCTTTATGATAGATTTCATGAGGCAAACTCAAAAGATGCCAGGGATGTCTTGCGAAAGGTGGAACTGGTCCCAGAGTTACGTGGTTGGATCAACAGCCCGTGTGCTCTTCCAGCTGGAATGAGGAAAAACAATCATTTTCTCAACATGATGACTCCCTCATCGCATGTCTTTTTGATGCGAAATATTTTGTGTCACTACAACAATGCTAGAAATTCAAGAACCATAGAAAGCATGAAGAAGAGATTGGGCAAAGGAGTGGACATACAGTTAAATTCCAATGGTCAGACAGTTTTGGGTATGTATTCCACCCTCATTCTAAATTATTAGTGGTAATGTCATGTTTATGTCATGTTTATGTAATTTTGCTGTCCGGTGCCGTGAAGTTATATTTGTCTTTTAATTGTAGGTGATTCCTCATGTTTATTTTGCAATTTGAAAGATCATAAAGCTATAACTTACAAATCTGTCAGAAATGCTAGACAGCATAGCGTTGATGAGAAATGCATGCAGTACAACCGATTTAACTCATTCTAAATCATTTGGTTTAAAATGTGCTTTTTTGCAGCACCAGCTGAAGCACCAGCCGAACAAGCACAAACAACAACAGCAGCACCAGCTCATGGTATGACAACTGCAGCATCCCCTGGTATGAAGACAATATATATTTTTTGAGGGCCTGGTTGTACAACTTAATAAAAACCTTAACACATCCATGTTTTTTAGAATATGTATACTTATGTATGTTTGCAGTGGGTACTTGATCTGCAGCTAAATGTATACCAACCTTCAGCCACCCTAAGAAAGTGTTATATGCTTCATAAGATGGCTCAGTATCACAGAAATGTGGTGAAACACTTATTTGGTTAATATTTTCATGCATGGTCTGATATGTATGACAGGAGATCTACCAGTGTGCAGTGATGACTGCTGGGGACTACCACATCTGGAGCACACAAGTGCCCGATCGGAAATCAGAGACTCAGAGGTGCATGTTTTATGTTTTGTTCCTCCGTATTTGTTTGTTTGTTTATATATTGATTGACTCATTTGATTGATTGCCGCATGGGCTCTCTTAGTCGCAAATTTGGAAACCATTTAACAATTGGCAACCATTTCATGTAATACAGTTGTCATTGTTTATGGGTGTTATAACTTTTAACATCTAATGTATCGGTTATTATATTATTTATAACTTGGAAACAAACTATTCATTAATCAGTAATACAATTCCTTTTGTGTCATACTTTTTAAATATTTTCTGTGATGCCTCGTAGTGCATGGCATATAAGTGAAGTGATTAGTTGTCATTGACACACCACAGCACACAGTGCACAACAACAAAATGTGTACTCTGCATTTAACCTATATGACACCATGACATTGCAGAGGAGAGCAGTGCTTGGGGGTGGTACCTTGCTCAGGGTACTTCAGTGGCACCTTTCGATTACAAGTGCACTTCCCTAACCATTAGGCCACCACTGACCCTATTACAAACAGCAGCATAATTTAATGGAGTCAGATTAATTGGTCTTAGTGATCTGATCTGAAGGTGGGGATTAGGGTTGTAACGGTATGAGATTTTCACGGTATGATAATCGTCTCAGAAAATATCACGGTTTCGTGGTATACGGTATTAAACTATCATTATTATTAGTATAATCATCAGCTACAATGACCCTTAAATGAATAAAAAGAGATATGGTTTTTGGATGAACATGGTTTATTGTAACAAACTTTTTTTTAATGAAAATAAAAAAAACTTATGGAAGTATGAGTCTAACTTTTGGGGGAAAAATAAATAAAATAAAGCTGCGCATCTCCCATTTGAACAAAATAAGGAATAAGTTATTTCTCTTTATATTAGACAAGAATAAATCAAACTGTCCTTCCTCTTTAACAGCATATATGGGAGAGCAATATGTGCAGGGTCATGTTTGTTAATATTTTCCTGAGATTATCATAGCAGCATGCATTTCTTTGCTTTTTTTCAGGTCAGATTATGATGAAGAAATGTAAGCATGTTGAGATTTTCAGGGCTCAATCTTGACCGCTGAGGTGAGAGAATGTGTCCACTTGTACTAAACACCTATGAGTTTTCAGTTAGTGTATTTGATGATTATTCTTTTAAATAAAATTATAAAATGATCATTAAGTGTTCTCTTGAGAGTAGCTCTGGATATGTTCATGTGTTCACGTCTTCACATAGTGAATGAGACAGCAGACGCTTTAAAAACCATGACCATCATGCAGTGGCGGTTTTAGGCATGGGCGAACGGGGCAGCCGCCCGGGGCGGCACTTTTTCATGTCACGTGGGGGGCGGCACACGAACTTGGAGGAAAACAAAAATAATCTAAATAAAGCGTTTTTCTAGAGGATGGGCGAGCGGAGACGATAAGGGATGAAGTTGGGAGGGCGCCGGGAGGGATTCTATGGGGGGCGGCACACGAACCTGGAGGACAAAATAATCATCTGTGCCGCTGTGTGTGTGTGTGTGTGTGTGTGTGTGTGTGTGTGGGGGGGGGGGGGGTAGTTGGTTAATGAGCAAGCGGCAGCCTTTTTGCGCTGTATATTCACAGACGCACATCGCGATTTAATTTGCTGCACAGCTATATTTTGATTTATTCATCCATCTATCTATCAAATCGGACATTTTACGTGGCATCTGAATTATACTGTAATTGACTCCAATTACATGACTGGATTCCGGGATTCCCTCTGCATCACAGAAATAATACGGCTTTAAGTTATAAATGGAACTTACCTTTATCTTCACGGAGGGATGGTGTTCGCGAATATGGGAGAACATGTTCGACGTATTTCCTCCTTTTGCGGCCACTGTTCGTCCACATTTCTTGCAAACTGGATATCCACCCCACGATCATTTTTCGGATACCCAAAATATTCCCATACTGCAGATTTTAATTTTTTTTCCGGCGGGAAATAGAGATTAGAATTTGCAGCCACTATCGGACATTTTCGCCGCTGTGCATTTATGGGTGGAGTCTAAGCAGTAAAGCGGAAAGAAGTTGCATATACACAGCAGCGCAGGTGAGATCTGGTTTCTTTTTTTTTTTTCCAAACCGCGGATAGGCAAATGTGCATGATATGATAATCGTACATGTCAATATCACAATAAACCGCCATACCGGTATACCGTTACAACCCTAGTGGGGATTGATACACCTTACAAAGTTGATGCTGTAATATTTATCACTCTGATGCATTGTTCTGACCCATATGCATATAAGCCTTTCAGTCTGACAAGCTGGTAGTATCATGACTGCCTTTTTCCAGGTCTGGTGCCCAACGTGATCAAATTGTTTTACACCTGTGCCCTCAGGTGGAGTCAACTCTATGTGATACCATTACAATATGTCATAGTTTTACAATAGTTGTGACAATATAATTTCTTTTAGGAAAATTCAATGTGTTGAAAGCACAGATGGTAGAGGAGGAGGAATGGGTTGCATCTCCATTGAACAGGTATTTATGTAGCTGATCTTACAGCTGAACCTGCTGTTTTTCTCTTTTTTTCTCTGTGCTTACTGTGCTGTACCCTACAAAAATGTGAAAACAATGAGCTTCATTTTAAGCAGTTGGAGTTGGAATGTAGAAGTCATGCTATTTTTGTCTGTTTTTGTTATATTACAGAACTATTGTAAAATAATATTTGCGTGCTTGTATGATTTCTTTCACAGATCCCCCTCGACGTCCTGGAGGATATCCTTTTAGAAGTAGTCCTGTTCGAGGGTGACAAAGCTTTTTTAAAGCTGTCACTTGTTTGTCACCTTTTTTTGGGACTTAGTCGGAAGGGAAACATTCCGTGCCCGAGCGCATTTTCAGTGGCTTGACAGTAGGTATAAAACATATTATGATATTTGAATACCCTTTGAGTTAGGATGTTTGTATTCCCATTAACAAGGGATTTTACTCTAATGAATCATTCTTAAATTTGAAACCTACAGGTGTAGTCCCATGGAAACTGTACAGTGCGGCCTATCAAGCACAATTCCGACGATTGTATCGCCTGGAATGCTGCCAGCACTGTCTAGAGACTTATAAGAACAGCTTACCAGGTATGCATACTGTGTAAGAATGTTGACAATTGTTGCTGAAGTCAGTGGTTGCAAAAAGAAAGTCACCAGAACAATTTATTGTGTGTCAGGTCCTGAATATTTTCTTGAAAGTATGCAATGAAAAACATTGTTGCTCTGTTTTGATACTAAGTATGCTTGCTTATTATTTATTGTCCCATAGGCTACATTGGGCGTGGAAGACGAGGGGAACTTCACACAGCCTGGGTTCTGCAGCGAGTTCTGCAAACACCTTACGGAAGACTTGGGTGTGTGAATGGGTGGGTGGGGGGTGAATGAGTGGGTCAGTGAGTGAGTGAGTGAATGGGTGGGTATGTAAGGAAAATAGCAAATTGGATGACTTTGGAATAAAAAAATAACAGCTACTATGCCTCTGTTTCCTTGTCTACACACAGACTACACACATGACCGAACCACATTTTAAGTTTTATCAGCTTTTCATTAAAAAGCACAGTGGCACCCAATTGTGATGAGTTACTGTATGTGGAAATGAGTGGCACCTCTGTATCATTTGTGAATAATTTGTCATCTCATATCGACATTAAATCATAAGTTTATTTAATTTTAATGTTGGCACAGAAATAAGTTACAGTGCCTTTGGAAATGCAATAAAATGCTCATTTGGAAAACGTTTAACTATCCTTTGTAATTGAGTAAAATTATGATAACTGAATACTTTTATAAGGCACTGTATACTTGATTGCAATGGGTTTTATTACTTTCCGGCTATATTAATACACCAATCAATATGTTAACCAATCATCACAGACAAGCATTACATCGATATCGGATTGAAACTATATTATGGCCATCCTACAGCTACATAAACAAGGGTAAATAGTCCTACTTTCACTGTCCTGGAGAGAGAGAGCGAGAGAGACAGAGATGTAAACATGTAAGCAGCAGCAGAATAAAATAGAAATATGATTTCAGAATGTTTTACTTACTGTATGCAAATGTCATTTTCGAGAAATGTTTGGCTCGCATTATCACCAAATTGATGACAATATCACCATTTACTACAAAACTTTGAACTCAATAATTAACAAAATAATATATAAGAAATAAATTGAGAAACTAAATTTCCTGTTACAGACAATTTATCTTAAAATAGTTTGATGTTCAGAATGCTCCTCACTCCACTTCACGCAACTTTAAAACACGCAAGGACCATGTTAGGCCAAAAGCTGAACAATGTTTGTGGGCAACACTCTTGATTTCCCCAGGAGATCTAGACATAGCATATATGCTCACCTAAAGGATTATTAGGAACACCTGTTCAATTTCTCATTAATGCAATTATCTAATCAACCAATCACATGGCAGTTGCTTCAATGCATTTAGGGGTGTGGTCCTGGTCAAGACAATCTCCTGAACTCCAAACTGAATGTCAGAATGGGAAAGAAAGGTGATTTAAGCAATTTTGAGCGTGGCATAGTTGTTGGTGCCAGACGGGCCGGTCTGAGTATTTCACAATCTGCTCAGTTACTGGGATTTTCACGCACAACCATTTCTAGGGTTTACAAAGAATGGTGTGCAAAGGGAAAAACATCCAGTATGCGGCAGTCCCGTTGGGCGAAAATGCCTTGTTGATGCTAGAGGTCAGAGGAGAATGGTCCGACTGATTCAAGCTGATAGAAGAGCAACTTTGGCTGAAATAACCACTCGTTACAACCGAGGTATGCAGCAAAGCATTTGTGAAGCCACAACACGCACAACCTTGCGGCGGATGGGCTACAACAGCAGAAGACCCCACCGGGTACCACTCATCTCCACTACAAATAGGAAAAAGAGGCTACAATTTGCACGAGCTCACCAAAATTGGACAGTTGAAGACTGGAAAAATGTTGCCTGGTCTGATGAGTCTCGATTTCTGTTGAGACATTCAAATGGTAGAGTCAGAATTTGGCGTAAACAGAATGAGAACATGGATCCATCATGCCTTGTTACCACTGTGCAGGCTGCTGGTGGTGGTGTAATGGTGTGGGGGATGTTTTCTTGGCACACTTTAGGCCCCTTAGTGCCAATTGGGCATCGTTTAAATGCCACGGCCTACCTGAGCATTGTTTCTGACCATGTCCATCCCTTTATGACCACCATGTACCCATCCTCTGATGGCTACTTCCAGCAGGATAATGCACCATGTCACAAAGCTCGAATCATTTCAAATTGATTTCTTGAACATGACAATGAGTTCACTGTACTACAATGGCCCCAACAGTCACCAGATCTCAACCCAATAGAGCATCTTCGGGATGTGGTGGAACGGGAGCTTCGTGCCCTGGATGTGCATCCCACAAATCTCCATCAACTGCAAGATGCTATCCTATCAATATGGGCCAACATTTCTAAAGAATGCTTTCAGCACCTTGTTGAATCAATGCCACGTAGAATTAAGGCAGTTCTGAAGGCGAAAGGGGGTCAAACACCATATTAGTATGGTGTTCCTAATAATCCTTTAGGTGAGTGTATGTGTGTATGTGCACAATGAATGAATGGAATAAGCTGCTACAGTTACATTGAACCATGTGCTTGTGCTCATGTGCACAAGCACACACACACACACGCCGATGGGCTTTAGAGTTTAACTTTAGGTCTGTGAAAGCAGACATAATTATTTCTGTCAGGACCTCGATGTGTATCCAAGCCCCCAAAACACACTAACTCAGGCGTTCACGCAACTTATCGCGAAAAACCAGACAGAAATAGACTTGAAAATTTTAAAGAAAAGACATTAGCGGTTTTTGTTAATGTTTAAAGGTATAAAAAACCTTTGCTGCCTTTCTTAAATGGCTAGAGAACATTGGCTCAACACTATTAATAGTTTATATGAGGATGGGGTCTTTGCAACAGTCACAATCCTATCAGTCAAGTATAGCCTGCCAAAGAAACATCTGTTTCATTTATTTCAAAGCAGACACTTTGTGCAAAAGCTGTTTCCTCATTTCCCTAACGGCAACCAGAATTGGAGGGTCCTTAAAGACCTTTCATAAGACTTGGGGCCCTATCCTGAGGTTTATCAAAGACCAGGTTCTAACACTAGCGGAGACTGTTGCTGTTTAAGTACTAGATGGGAAGACCCCAGCAATGAAATTCGTAACATTTCAAGATGTATAGGTCGTAAAACTGCTTGTATTTTATACTTTTAAAGACTATTGACCAGCTTTGGTGCCTCCTTTAAAATGTACATGTGGTGAGCCAATTTTTGCCCATTTATGAATGGCAGCTAAAGTTTTTTATACCCATAAATATTTACAAAATCAGTTAATATCTTTTCTTTAAAATTTACAAGTCTATTTCTGTCTGGTTTTTCGCGATAAGTTGCGTGAACGCCTGAGTTAGTGTGTTATGGGGCTTGGACATACATCGCGGTCCTGTACTTTCACAGACCTGAAGTTAAACTCTAAAGCCCTGATAACAAAATACAACTAAATACGTCTTTTAAGTTATTTACTCGTTTTGATTAGCTATCCGTTGGTGAAATTAGCTAAATGTTGCTAAACAGTCGGGAGTTGTGGTGTGAGTCTGACTTTTATTTAAATTAGAAATTGCCATCATTAAAATGATGGTCCTGCCTAAAATCAATTACTTGTTCTCAATGATCCCTAATAAACCCTCTATGGCTTGGTTTAAATCACTAGACTCAAGCATCTCGTCATTTTTATGGAAGAACAAACCATCATGGATAAGCTTGAAAACTCTGCAAAAAGCCAAAGGTAATGGTGGTCTAGAACTACCAAGTTTCTATCACTACTTCTTAGCCAACAGACTGCAGTATATATCAAATTGGATCAAATCAAGCCCGGTAGATAGTCCATGGATGGACTTAGATCAAGCAATCTGCAGAGAAGTAAAATTGTCTGATTTGCCTTTTATAAGTCCTACTATTAAGCGGTATAAATGTTTTAAGAGCCTTAGTATTACCACCTCATTAATAGCCTGGTGGGAATTTTTAAAAATTACTAGGTCTCCACTTATTCCCTGCAAACTAACACCCATTTGGAACAATCCAGATATTTGCCAAAAAAAGATAACATTGAACTTTCCCTTATGGCATGATAAAGGGATTAGAAATCTTGAACATGATATTCAAAACAGGAAATTTATTTCATTCGACGAACTAGTCTCAAAATACGGAATTAGCAACAGTAAATTTCTTGAGTACCAGCAACTGAAGTCCATTATTCAGGCAAGGTTCAATCTTAATCAGTTTAACTTAGAAATACCTCCATGGCTGCTAGAATTTTTAAATCTTTCTAGCCCCAAATTATTGACAAAAATGTATAAGTTATTGTCAAAAATGGATGACTCAATTTCCCTTCCAATCTCAAAATGGGAGAAAGATCTATCCATCGATTCAGATCAAAACTTTTGGAAAGAAATATGTTTAAACACCTTCAAAATGACTAAAAACCCAAACTTACAGCTTATACAATACAAAACTCTGCATAGAACTCATTATACAGGACAAAGGATGTTCCAAATGGGCCTTATCCACTCAAACCTATGCACCCACTGCTCAGGTGAATTTGCGGAGAACTACATGCATGCCATATGGTACTGCACCCCAGTTCAGAAGTTCTGGCAAAGGATATGTGAGGATCTATCAATTTGGTTTAATTGCTATATCCCAACCTCACCTACATTGTGCATTTTAGGTGATGCAAGTGTATTAGATATGGAAGAAAATAAAGTGCACATGATCCTTACTGCCTTAGGCATTGCAAAGAAAACTATCTTCATGAACTGGAAATCAAAAAATAATTTATGTGTTACTCAGTATAGAAATTTAATTCTAGACCACATAAGTCTGCAGAGAATGTCTGATTCCCTCCAAAAAAATCAATTGGGCAAATTGGATTCTCTCTGGTCCATTCTGACCAATTCCATTACATAGGGGGGGTGGTCGGCTGTGGTCTCGTCTCCTCGGGGTTCTGGCGGGTGGCGGGGTTGGGCCCCCGGGCTATGGGCGGCTAGTGGCTTCTTGGAGCTGGGGGGGCTGTGGCTGCCGTCCTGTGATGTCTGGTTGTCTGCCCTGGCTGGTGGTGGTGGGGGGGGCTTGGACGGGTGCTGCTCGGCAGTCATGGGGCGTGGGGTCTGGGGCGCCGGTGGTAGCGGGGGCTGGCCCTGGGATGGGTGGTTGGCCTCTTCGGTGCGGGCTTGGGTGGGGGGGTCTGGGGCTCTGGTGCCTGGGGCCTGGCCGTTTCCTCGGTGGGTGCCTTCCTGCGCGGGGGTGGCCTGTGGTCCCTCCGGGGCGCTGCCAGGGGGGGTGGGTCGGTCCATGTCTGGGGGGCCAGCCTGCGCTGTTTGGGGGGTGGCATGTCTCGAGCCCGGGCTGGTCTGCCACTTTTTTGTCGTCGAATGAGTGGGTGACTGAGTGCGGGCTGCCCTTCGGGGTGGGGGTGGGGGGGGGCTAGCTCTTGGCGTCGGCACTGCTCCGGGGCATTGTCGCCGGGGGCTCCGGGTCCGCTCCATCCCATGCCGCGGTGGGGGGCTGGGGTGCCTAATGAGCCAGCTGGTTAGCTGGCTCTCTTCTGCCAGGGGGTAGTAAGCTCCCCCCTGGTATCATGAATCCCAGCCCCTCTCCCCCCTCACTCACATAACATGCCACGCACACATGTAGGATCTCGGGGTGGGAATGTGCCGCGCACGCTGCGGTGAGGGGGCCATCCACATGGCCTTACTCGCTGTGCTGTGCGGCCCTCTGCCTCCCCTTGTTTTAATTGTACTTTAGTCACCACATATCAGTATACACACAGGGCCTTGGGGGGTGGGGGCACTACTCAGAGGTTGGTGGGTGGGGCCGCTTAGGTGGTCTCACTTACCTCTTCACTGCTGCCCGCCCCTCAATTTTACTTACACCATATACATTGAGGGTCTTGGCGGGTGGGGGGGGGGTAATGGGGAGGAGAGCTGTGTGCAAGCAGCGCTCCTCCTCGCTTCCCCCGTCAATTTTAAATCCATCTTAAGTTTCTCAACAGTCATACTCATCCGGTACACCACATACACTCACAATCACCAACACATGCATCCAACACTTCACCTCTCACACAGGGGAGGAGAGTGGGCGGGTCTTCCTACACCCCTGCTCCCTGCCCGCGATGGTGGGGGGGCACTCGGGTAGTCGTCCGGCTGGCGGCGCCCTGGGGTTGCGGCTGGCGCTGGGGGGTGGCATCCGTTCCCCCGCATGGCGGAGGGCGGTCCAGAGTGGATGGGCTTATGTCTTTTTGTCTCTGTGTATGTGTCTGTTGTGTGAGTGGGTGTATGGTCTATGTGTATGGCTGAGAAGTGTGTCTGCGAGGTGTCTGTGTGGGCGGTGTGGGCCTGGGTCCGGGGCTAGCTGCTCCTTCCTGGGCGCGGCTGCCTCCTTGGCATGGTTGCTGTCCCTCCTCCCCGGGTGGTGGCCTGGGGGGGGCTCGGGCCTCTCCGGCGCGGGTGGGGCTCTCTGCCGGGGGCCGGTCGGCTCCCAGCCGCCTGGGGTCCTGGCCCGTGCGGGAGCGGCCGTCACCCTCGCGGGGTCGGCTGCCTGTTGCCTATGGTTCTCTGGGGCTCGTGCCCTTTTAGGCTGCGGGGGCTGTGCCTGGGTCCTCCCTCCTCCTCCTGCTGGGGTGGGGACCCGGATGTCGTGGGCACGTGGGGCCTTGGCTCTTCCGTGCTCATGGGGGGCTGCGGACGCCTTGGGTCTCCTGGGCCTGTCTCCGCCGGCCTCTGGTTCTTGTGGGGTGTGGTTGCGGCCCCCCACCCTCGCTATCAAGTGCATTCCATGGAGAATTTCACATGCACCCAACACACGAATACATGTTCAAACACCTCCCCAAAACAGATGAACACACATGCTCCCTTCCAAGCACATGCTACAATTTTGTATGTCTGTATATCTGTTTTATTTTCTTTATTTCTGGTTGTGTCTTTGTATTTATGCTTTTTTGGTTGTATTTCAAATGCGTTTTTTTTTCTTTCTTTTTTTTCTTGCCTTATGTGCTTTTTACGTTACTCCTGTCTTTCTTAGCCTCTCTGTCCCACTGTTGTCTCCGCCTTTGTTCGTGTTTGTTCGTCCTTATGTTTTTTTTTTTGTTTTTTTTCTCTCTCTCTCTCTCTCTCTCTTTCCTTCTTTCTCTTTCATTTCTCTCCCTACCCCTTTTCTTCACTCATTTTCCTAATCTATCACTTCCTTCCGGGCAGCACGGCAACTGTAATATTTTACATGTATTAAATAAGATACAATGAAATATACGAATAAAAAGAAATTGACCAACATGAAGGGCCTATACAGAGTTTATAGAGCCCCTCATGGTAAAGCAAATATGTCTGACACAGCAGTGCATTCAGACCATTATTCTGCTTGCAAAAGCTGCCGGACAGGACACATTAAAAAAAAAAAAAAACATTTAATTATTATAATATATTTGCTTTACATGGTAAAGTCTAAATATGACCTCACTAAATAAGTCAATTCTGAAAGGGTTGCATGAAGAAATCAGATAACATTGCAGTAGAGTATTATAGAAAAAAATGATAATTTAGACATATTCAAAAAACAGTAAGGATAACAAGGTGTGCAACTCTAAACCCAAAAACCTTACCACATAATAACCACATCCTCTTGCCAGATTGATTAATTAAAAAGAACACGACTACAATATTGTTTCTGGAACCTTACTGGGTATTACTAATAGACGGAATCTGAGACCGAAGACTTGAAAAATACTCCAGGAAGGGCCCCCATACCTTCTGAAATTCTTTGGTGGTATCACTAATCGAGTAGCGTATCTTTTCGAGGCTTAAACAGGACATAAGGTCCCTCATCCATTGAGCATGGGTGGGTGGAGCAGCACCTTTCCATCTGAGTAAGACTGCACGTCTGGCTAGAAGGGAAGCAAATGATAGTGTCCGGCGTTTCACCGGGGTCAGACATGTATCAGCATCACTGAGGCCAAAGAGCGCGATCAAAGGGTCGGGGTGTATAGGCTGTTTGAGGACTAAGGACAGGGTTTGAAATATCCCCCTCCAGTATTCTTCAAGACTAGGACATGGCCAGTACATGTGAATAAGCGAAGCATCCTCATTTCCACACTTGTCACAGCGGGGATCCAGATTCGGGTAAATACGCGATAGTTTGACTTTGGACATATGAACTCTGTGCACAACTTTAAACTGTAAAAGACAATGGCGGGCACATAAAGATGTTGAATTAACCAACTTAAATATTGAGTCCCAAGTGTCCTCACTCAATGAGCAGTTTTGATTCTATTAATAGAAGGACATTTCATACCAGCCAGTTTGTCATAAATAACGGATATTAACCCTTTGCGCGTTGGTTGCAAAGTAAGAAACATATCAGCTGCATTCATAACTGGTGACTCAGGGAAAGTCCGAATTAGAGATTTGAGAAAGTGTCTAATCTGCATATATCTAAAAAAAATGAGTATTTGGGAGATCAAATTTATCAGAAAGTTGAGTAAAAGATGCGAAGCTATTGTTGAAAAACAAATCATTAAAACACACAATTCCCTTTCTATGCCAGTCATAAAATACAGGGTCGGATAAAGAGGGCTGAAAAAGATGATTTGATAAAATTGGACTCAAAAGAGAAAAACCAGTTAAATTGAAGTGTTTTCTCATCTGAGCCCATACTCTCACAGTATGCCAGACAACCGGATTATCAATTGACTTGTTTCGGGCTAAAGGAAGTGAGGATCCAAGAAGTGCCAAAACAGAAGATTCTTTAGCTGAATTCAATTCCAATGACACCCAGGATGGACAATTATCTTTGTTTTGGGAATAGAACCAAAACGCAATACAGTGTATATTAGCTGCCCAATAGTAATAACAGAAATTAGGCAAAGCCAGGCCTCCATAACGCCTAGATTTCTGGAGATGAGCTTTATTCAAACGGGGATGCCTTCCTCTCCATATATAAGAGGATATATCTGAATCTAAAGAAACAAAAAAAGATTTAGGGAATAAAGGTAGGTATTGACTGGAACAGATACAAAAATTAAGGTAGTACGTTCATTTTAACAGAATTTATTCTCCCCACTAAAGATACTTTAAAATGTTTTTAAATGAAAAATTCATACAAATTCATAAGATGACAGGCAGACTACAGTCACTCAGTGTCTCCACCCTCCGTTACTGCTTTTCCGCTACAGGATGTTGGGGAGCCTGTAACTGGGAACTGTGTATGTTTGCGCTGAAACTGGGCACTGTGTGTGTCTATGTGTGTGCGCTGAAACTGGGCACTGTAACAAACACTGGTTTGTTACCAGATGTCTGCAATTATACTCCTGTCCTCTAAGGGTCAGTATAATTTAATAGAGGACTATAAGGACCAAGAGCCTATATAAGGGCAAGGGCAGCCATGTTTGTTGAGGCTCAGAATAAAGGAAGTAAGTCCTTATTTGAGGAACGGGAAGCGTTCATGGCTCAATGTAAGATGATTTTCTGAATGATATGGATGTATTGTTTGTTAAATTTAGTAACAATTATTTGAATGATATACATGTGTATTTGTTGGGTTTAGCAAAAAGTGGGATGTATGATTTTTTATTTTCAGAAAGGCCTTTTTTTCCCCCCCTGATTTACTTGCAACTGCCAACCTTCTCTTTCCGACTTCACATCCTACCATTGTTTGGACCATCCTCACCTGGAAGAGGACGTTTGGTGTCCACTTTGGACTGTGCTATTCATTTCAGTTGTATGGTTATCCATCTCAACACCAGTTTTCTTGAGTTATTGTTAATTCATTATTTACATGTACATTTGCTGCTCACCTTTGTTAGTAAATATTCTTTGGTCTGTGAACTGATGGTGTATTTCTCTTTACGCCACCCTGAAATGTCCCTCCCTACGTATAGTGTGTAATAGGTTGGTTCTGAGGCAGGAATCAGCAGTGTTACATAAGTGGTGCCTGAACAGGGACCAGGGTTTAACAATTCATTGTATCTTGCATTAGTAGTGGTGTTGCCATGACTAGCAGCAGCCCTCAAGTAGAACATAAGAAAGAACATAAGAAATTTACAAACGAGAGGAGGCCATTCGGTCCATCAAGCTCGTTTGAGGATAACTTAACTAATAGCTCAGAGTTATTAAAATCTTATCTAGCTCAGATTTAAAGGAGCCCAGGGTTTTAGCTTCCGCTACACTAGCAGGAAGACTATTACATACTCTAACTACACGCTGTGTAAAGTAGGGCTGTCGCGATAACCGCAATATTGTAATATCGCGCTATTGACAAGCCAACCGCAGAGGAAGGAAAGCAACCGCAGAAACCGCGGCAACCGCAGGGACAAGGTTAATTTTTTTTTCTTCTTCTTCATGAGGCTGTGGCCTTATTGTTTTACAATTCATCACCTGTATTGAATGTTAAATAAATTAATAATGATACCAGAGTGTTACGAGTGTCATTTTCCCGCGAACTGTTAATATCCGGGGTTTCGTTGATTTTGAATATTGAAACGATGGCAGGCGCTCTCATCCCAAAACCTAATGTCACGTCGCCAGTTTGGGAACATTTCGGCTTTCAACCCAATGAAAAGGGTGAGCCGGCAAATTTAGATGAACCGATTTGCAAAATTTGTGGCAAAAAGGTCCCTGTGACACGCGGCAATACATCTAATTTGCGGTGTCATCTCGCTAACTGTCATCCAGCCATTGAAGCGCAGCTGCCTCTTCCAGCATCAGGTCGCGGAGCAACATCAAAAAGAACAGCTGAGGCCGGTACTAGCCGACAGTTAGGAGTAGCTGAAGCCTTTGCGAAATCGGTCAAATACAACCGTGAAAGTAACCGGTATAAATGTCTTACAGCCGCTGTTACACAGTATCTAGTTGAGGAGATGGTTCCATTCAATACAGTGGAGAAACCTTTTTTCGTTTTTCAAATTGGAAAAAATAATTTCTTATTGTTTGTTTATTGTTAGCCTACTATAGAATGATTTGATTTCGTTTTTTAAATTGGAAAAGGCATGTTCTTATTGCTGTTTGGCATTAAAAAAATAAACAAAAAATGTTTTGTCTCTCTGTCAGTTAAAAAGCAACAATATATGCTACATAACTCAGCAATAGAGCTTTGTATGCAGTAAAATCAAGATTTTTATTTATTTATTTATTTTTAAACGGCGGTAATACCGCATACCGCGCTATTGAGCCACCCATAAAAACCGCAAGGGAAATTTCCTAACCGCGACAGCCCTAGTGTAAAGAAGTGCTTCCTCAAATTTAATTTAAAATGTTCTCCCGCTAATTTCCACTTATGGCCACGAGTTCTAGTATTTAAACAAATATTGAAGTAGCCATTCGGCTGAACAGCATCCAGACCCGTTAGAATCTTATAGACCTGGATCATGTCCCCCCCTTAGTCTCCTTTGCTCAAGGCTAAACAGATTCAGCTCAGCTAACCTCTCCTCATAAGACATTCCTCTAAGACCAGGAATCATTCCCGTAGCCCTCCATTGCACCTTTTCTAAGGCAGCAATGTCCTTCTTAAGGTATGGTGACCAAACCTGCACACAATATTCTAGGTGGGGTCTTACCAAGGAATTATATAAATGTGACATCACCTTCCTTGACTTAAACTCCACACACCTAGATATATAACCCAACATTCTGTTTATCTGTGTTAGAGACACGGGATCAGTTCCATGACTCAGACTTCACAGCTGGTCCATTTGTGACTCGACGAGAACCTTTGCAGAGGAGCATGCACAAGTGCCTCCTAAGGGAAAAGCACCTCTTGCTCCTTTTTCTCCAGAGCAGTTACAGGAGATGTTAACCCGGTTGCAGGTAGTGGAATCGTTGGTGGAGAAAATCAACTCTGACTTCAGCACTTTTCAAACTTCTCTAGACACTTGCCAGGTATATGTACAAGGAGTGGAGGACAAGGCAAAGGCAGTGGAAGAAAGATTTCAGTAGAGATTGAGTACAGAGGTAGATAGAATAAAACAACTTGTGGACTTACAGATGCAAGAGCTAGGTCAGTCAGTCTATGGATTGTTTGCAGAGGAGAGATGGACAATTGAAGGCTTTAATACAGACACGTGTTCTGCCATCTTCTACACCTGTCCAGGTTTACCCATCTTTTTGTCATTCCCATCCATCTGGCTGCCAAGGGCGTCATTTTAAAACGGCCATTAAGATTGAGTTTCCACATTTTGGCCAGGAATCAGATGAAGATCCAGTGGCATATATTAAGAGGTGTGAAGAATTCTTAGCTGTTAGACCAATGAGCGATGTGGAAGTACTAGCTACAATGTCATCTGTTCTGTCAGGTACTGCTAAAGATTGGTGGTTGGCAGAGAGAAGAGCCATTGGAACATGGAGTCAATTTAAGGATGCTTTCCTAAGATCTTTTCTTTCTGAGGATTATGAAGCAGAAGCAGAGAGAAGAATCCATGAGAGGAAACAAGGACCCCAAGAGACCATCCATAACTTTGCTTTCCAGTACAGGGCACTGTGTCTGCGATGGAAGAATGACATGACAGAGAAGGATGTGGTACATGCTATTCTGCGTAATTATAATCCCTGTCTGGCAAGCCTACTGAGAGGTACTGCTAAAACTGTGGAAGAGTTAGTGAGAGTGGGAACACTGATTGAACAGGATTGGCAGGAAGTCAAATGCTATCTTAATCAGTTCAACCACCCAAGAGCTGACCAACAACATAAACAAACTTCGAGTAAGGTTAGCCATACAAACACCTTACAGATGCAAGGAAGGGTGTCCATTACTTTCAAAGCACTCACATTACCAATCACCATCAGGGGGCAGCAGTTTTTGGCAATGGTAGATACAGGCAGTTCTCTTTCATTAATACAGTGTGTGTGTTTGTGTGTGTGTGTGTGCGCGCTGTAACTGGGCACTGGGTGTGTGTGTGCTGTAATGGGGCACTGTGTTAGTGTGCGTGAGCTCTAACCGGGGGCTCTGTGTGTTTGTGTGTGTATGCTGTAATGGGGCTCTGTGTCAGTGTGTGTGAGCTCTGACCGGGGGCTCTGTGTATGTGTGTGTGCTCTAAGTGGGCGCTGTGTGTGTGTGTGTGTGTGTGTGTGTTCGTGTTCTAAGTGGGCGCTGTGTGCATGTATGTGCTGTAACAGGGCTCTATGTGGGTAGTGTGTGTTTGTGTGTGCTGTAACAGGGCACTGTGTGTGTATGTGTGCACGCTCTGTAACAGGGCACTGTGTGTGTGTGTGTACTACATGTGGGGACTGTGTGTGTGTGCACGCGCTGTAACTGGGCACTCTGTGTGTGTGTGGGTTTGCATAGGTCGCATTTGATAAAATTGTCCCCAAAGTGTAGTGAAACACACACATACACACAGACAAACAAATACACAATAAATTTACCTTGTGAATTATCCTGGCCGAATATAAGTATTGCAATTACCAGAAAATATCATTTTGATGTTTTTAAATGGTAGTACTCAATTTTGGCCACCAGACGGCAGCATAAAATGTGCCTGTGCTGTAACAGGGCACTGTGTCTGTGTGTATGCACTATAACAGGGCACTGTGTGTGCGTGCGTGCGTGCGTGCGCTAGCTGGGGGCTCTGTGTGTGTGTGTGTGTGTGTGTGTGTGCTGTAACAGGGCACTGTGTGAATGTGTGTGAGCTCTGACCGGGGACTGTGTGTGTAACTGGGCACTGTGTGTGTGCTGTAACTGAGTCCTGTATGTGTGTGTGTGCTGTAACAGGGCACTGTGTGTGTGTGTGTGTGTGCGCGTGAGCTGTGACCGGGGGCGTTCTGTTTGTTTGTGTGTGTGTGCGTGCATGTGTGTGCTGTAACAGGCCTCTGTGTCTGTGTGTGTGGGCTGTAACAGTGCACAGTGTGTGTGTGTGCGCTGTAACTTGGCACAGTGTGTGTGTGTGTGTGTGCGCTGTAACTTGGCACAGTGTGTGTGTGTGTGCGCGTGAGCTGTGACCGGGGGCGTTCTGTTTGTTTGTGTGTGTGTGTGTGCGTGCATGTGTGTGCTGTAACAGGCCTCTGTGTCTGTGTGTGTGGGCTGTAACAGTGCACAGTTTGTGTGTGTGCGCTGTAACTGGGCACTGTGTGTGTGTGTGTGTGTGTTTGTGTGTGTGTGTGTGTGTGCTGTAACAGGGCACTGTGTGAATGTGTGTGAGCTCTGACCGGGGGCTCTGTGTGTGTGTGTGTGTGTGTGTGCTCTAAGTGGGCGTTGTGTGTGTGTGTGCTGTAACTGGGCACTGTGTGTGTGTGTGGGTTTGCATAGATCACATTTGATAAAATTGTCCACTATGTGCAGTAAAACACACACATAAACACACACACATACACAATAAATGTGCCTTGTGAATTATCATAATAACCGTGGGAAAATTATTTTTCTATTTTCTTGCTGCCATCTCCTGGCCGAATGCAAGTATTGCAATTACCAGAAAATATCATTTTAATGTTTTTAAATGGTAGTACTCAATTTTGGCCACCAGACGGCAGCATAAAATGTGTGTGTGCAGTAACAGGGCACTGTGTCTGTGTGTGTGAGCTCTAGCCGGGGGCTGTGTGTGTGTGTGTGTGTGTGCTGTAACAGGGAACTGTGTGAATGTGTGTGAGCGCTGACCGGGGGCTCTGTGTGTGTGTGTGTGTGTGTGCTGTAACTGGGCACTGTGTGTGTGTGCGTGCCGTAAGTAGGCGCTGTGTGTGTGTGTGTGTGTGTGTGCGTGCCGTAAGTAGGCGCTGTGTGTGTGTGTGTGTGTGTGTGCCGTAAGTAGGCGCTGTGTGTGTGTGTGTGTGTGTGTGCGTGCCGTAAGTAGGCGCTGTGTGTGTGTGTGTGTGTGCGTGCCGTAAGTAGGCGCTGTGTGTGTGTGTGTGTGTGTGTGCACTGTAACAGTGCCCTGAGTGTGTGTGAGCTCTAACCGGGGACTCTGTGTCTGTGCTGTAACTGGGCACTGTGTGTGTGTGTGGGTTTGCATAGGTCGCATTTGATAAAATTGTCCCCAAAGTGCAGTAAAACACACACATACACAGACATACACAATAAATTTACCTTGTGAATTATAATAACCGTGGGGAAATTATTGTTCTATTTTCTTGCTGCCATCTCCTGGCCGAATGTAAGTATTGCAATTACCAGGCATTACTTAAAGCTTCTGCAACCTGAGAAATGCTTCCACAGGTGGCTGGGGCTTGAGTGTGGACCAATACGGGGGTGAGGTTCAGCTAGGGTAGCATAATGCAGGTAGGTAACTATCACAGAAGTGTAACAGGACCGTTGCAAAACCATAACACACCGGTTAGAGGTCAGTCTTCCTCCTCTGTTGTGGCAGTCATTGTATTTGTATTTCTGTGAGGCATTTCTATGGATCAGCTGAGAAACAATAGACTTTGAGGTGTATCACAGGGACTGACTAATAGCAGTGCCCCAAAGCCCTAGGTTGTTTTTACGGTTGACAAGATTGAAAACGTTCCTGTTCTCTATCCATGAATGTAATGACTTCCTGCATGGTGACACAGGAGAAGAAGACTGAAAGGGAAGCTAGGAGAAGGAGGGTGTGTGCGGTGTCGCTCTGTTAAGATCTACGAGGTCTTTGCTCCAGGAGGCCTGGACATTGCAGGCAGGCAGCTATTTACCTTTAATCAGCTGTGCCAATTATGCAGAATCAATGACTTATTGTGGTGTCCTTTGTTCCCCTTGATATGGCCTTCAGGATGCTGCAGGCAAGGTTCTGGACCACTGGACTATCATGTCCCGGGAGGAGGAGATCTGTCCATCTAGGAGAAAGAAGGCCAGGCCATCGCAGTGCCCTCATCAAAGACTGACTCTGACATCAGGACTTTCATCGAGAGCAACAACTGCTCTCGTAGCCCCAGCCTGCTGACGCACCTCGAGAACAGCAGTCTCTCCACTATACACCACTTTCAGAACATCCCCAACAGCCTGGCCTTCCTGCTTCCTTTCCAGTACATCAACCCAGTGTCTGCCCCCATGCTGGGTCTGCCCCAAAATGGGCTCATGCTGGAGCAGCCAGGTCACAGGCCACGGGAGTCCAGTCTGCCAAACCTGAGTGACCCCAACGAGAGCAGTGAGTCGGAGGTGTCTCTCTCACCGTTCCGCTATGGGCAAAGCCCAGGCCTGGGGGGCACCGGTGTCACCGTGGCGATCGAGCCTAAGCCTGAGCCTGCTAGCGTAACAACCATCTCCCCGACCCCCACCTCCCAGCAGCCTCAACAGCAGCAAGCACCAATGCAGCAGCAGCAGCTGGCTGGACTGAGTGAGCAACATGCATTTGTTAAGAGTGAGCAAGCCAAGAGCATCGTTACCTCGTCCTTCTCCTCCAAGATGCATCGCATGCGGCGCATGGGTTCTATCTCACGCAAGGGCCGAGTGTGCTGCAACGCATGCGGCAAGACCTTCTATGACAAGGGCACCCAGAGGATCCACTACAATGCTGTGCACCTGAAGATCAAGCACCGCTGCACTATCGAGGGCTGCAACATGGTGTTCAGCTCCCTGCGCAGCCTCAACCGGCACAGCGCCAACCCTAACCCCCGACTACACATGCCCATGCTGAGGAACAACCGTGACAAGGACCTCATCCGCTCCAGCGTTGGCTCTGGCACATCTGTCATCTCCAGCACCAAAAGCAGTTTGACTCTGACCAGCCTGGGACGGCCACCTCTTGGCTTCACTACCCCACCGCTCGAGCCCATGCTGCAGTCTCCCCTGCAAAGTTCTCTGATCTTCCCATCCTTGAAATCAGTCCAGCCAGTACAACCGATACCCCCATTCTATTGTGCGCTGTTGTCCCCTGGGGATCTTGTCAGTTCATCGGTCTCCCTGCCCACCAGCTCCATACTCCCTCCGGCCTCTAACAACATGTCTCTCATGGAGCAGCAGGCCTCGGCCTCTGGCTCCCGCAATCCTCTAGTGGCCGAGGCAGGGCTTGTCAGCCACAAGCTGCCTGGTACTGGCATCCAGGAACATTTTGTTGACCCCACACCCAAGAAGAAGCCCCGCAAATCCAGCATGCCAGTGAAAATTGAGAAGGAGGTCATCAGCGTGGCTGATGTGTTCGACGACAAAGAGGAGGAGGAGGAGGATGAGGAAGGGGTCAGGGTCCTGAATGGAATGACTAGCACCCAGGGATGCCACCATCCACATTCCCACCTTTACAACAACAGCAACCACAGTGGGGGCAGCAGCCAAGCATCTCCCAGCCGGGATGAGGTGAGCCCTGGGCTGGCACTGAGGAGCATTCTCCAGCTGGAGCAGGATGAAGCTCGGACTACCAGCAAGAGGTGGAGGGGGCCAGCGAAGGGGAGGGTGGCTCAAACAGGGCAGACTGGGTGAGGGGTGGTGCCAGGGAGGGGTTCCCAGAGCTGCCGGGCCAGGGGGTCGACCCGAGTGCTGTCCTGTGCATGCTGTGCCACAAACCATACAGCTGCAAGGGCACTCGCTTCAAGACGGTACATCTGCACCAGATGCAGCGCCGCAAGGTTCCGGGCTGCAGCCTCACATTCTCCTCGACGCGGAGCTGCAACCAGCAGAGCAGAACCCCAGCCTGCGCCGGCATGTGGCCAAATGACTGCCCCCCACCCCCAGGCCTCCTACTTTCACACTGTACTTGTGGAAGTCTCTAGACGCGCTTGGATGGGTAGCTCTGCTGCTGCTGCATCCCTGTGGCCCCAACACGTCCTGTCACTTCCATGGAAACCCTCGTCCATCTCCAAAGAAACTGTTCGGACACTTCTTTTGTGACTGTTGCTCGCAGAAATGGTAGTAATAAGAAGAGAGCCTTCTCGGTGTATTATTAGTGTAATAATAGCTTTTAAATGACCCATTAAGAGAGCATGACAGCCTCATCTGTAAATAACATCCCAGAGGGTTCTTTATGTAAAAAATGTACTGAGGGTGTCAGTGCCCATGCTTGTTTCATTTCATGGCACCTCCAGCTCTCAGACTGAAGGAAAATGTAGCCTCTAGCTCATTTGATTTCTTTATTTTCACTTTGATGCACACTTCAGACTTAAAAAAAAAGCTCAAATTCTTTTATAAATGTACCAATGCAGAGAAGGCCTGCATGCTTTTGGCTTCTGAACATAGGATTTGTTCTTTGTGTTGCCACATTTGTATGTTGACCCAGTCTTGCACTTTTCAAGTCTACAAGGGCAGACTGGGTGAGGGTGTAATATTATGTGTGTCTTGAGGTCACATGCCTCTAAGGTGTTTTAAGAAAATGCTGATGACATGATTTTCTGCTTTCCATTTGAAACTACCATTGAGTCTTAGCGCAATAGCAGATAAGCAGAGTAATATTAATCTCTGCTTTTAGCTCTCATAAGAGCAGCCCAAGTGCTGTTCAAGGTATTGTTCAGAGAAAGATCTCTGAGGTGTTCCCAGGGAGTGATCTCTGAGGTATCATCCAGAGTGTGATATCCAAGCTTACTGTAGTTGTTACTTCATTAATGTTCCTTCCAGAAGTTGACAAGATTTCTGTATCTCTATATTATTTACATTTTAATGCTTCATTTAAGGTGATCCAGGTGCTTTCTGAAGACTGCATAAATCAAGCATGTATTTGAACTTAACTGTGACGAAAAACAAATGAAGTGTTTTCATATTTCAGGCTGGGGACACAAGCGTAAGACACGAGTTTTAAGTTTGCTCTCCAGAAAATCTGGCCACAAGTCACTTTGGGTCCTCACTTAGTGTTCTGATGTGCTGTACCGTCACTAGTGGTGCATAAGTATAGGTAGCCACTGGAGACAAACTTCACCAGATCATTCAGCATTTGGATATACACTCACCTAAAGGATTATTAGGAACACCTGTTCAATTTCTCATTAATGCAATTATCTAATCAACCAATCACATGGCAGTTGCTTCAATGCATTTAGGGGTGTGGTCCTGGTCAAGACAATCTCCTGCGGTCTGTTTCACAAAGCAGGATTACTTGCTTAGCCGGATAACTTGCCAGATTTAAGGTAGTCTGAGCTAAATAGACCTTATTTTCATCAACTTACATTTAGCCCAGGCTACCTTACCTTAGTATTTCACAATCTGCTCAGTTACTGGGATTTTCACGCACAACCATTTCTAGGGTTTACAAAGAATGGTGTGCAAAGGGAAAAACATCCAGTATGCGGCAGTCCTGTGGGCGAAAATGCCTTGTTGATGCTAGAGGTCAGAGGAGAATGGGCCGACTGATTCAAGCTGATAGAAGAGCAACTTTGGCTGAAATAACCACTCGTTACAACCGAGGTATGCAGCAAAGCATTTGTGAAGCCACAACACGCACAACCTTGAGGCGGATGGGCTACAACAGCAGAAGACCCCACCGGGTACCACTCATCTCCACTACAAATAGGAAAAAGAGGCTACAATTTGCACGAGCTCACCAAAATTGGACAGTTGAAGACTGGAAAAATGTTGCCTGGTCTGATGAGTCTCAATTTCTGTTGAGACATTCAAATGGTAGAGTCAGAATTTGGCGTAAACAGAATGAGAATCCATCATGCCTTGTTACCACTGTGCAGGCTGGTGGTGGTGGTGTAATGGTGTGGGGGATGTTTTCTTGGCACACTTTAGGCCCCTTAGTGCCAATTGGGCATCGTTTAAATGCCACGGCCTACCTGAGCATTGTTTCTGACCATGTCCATCCCTTTATGACCACCATGTACCCATCCTCTGATGGCTACTTCCAGCAGGATAACGCACCATGTCACAAAGCTCGAATCATTTCAAATTGGTTTCTTGAACATGACAATGAGTTCACTGTACTAAAATGGCCCCCACAGTCACCAGATCTCAACCCAATAGAGCATCTTTGGGATGTGGTGCACAGCAAATTCAAAAGTGTTGAAATCATGGTGTTAGAGCTTTTAGAGTTACAGTGTTCAGGTTTCAGAGTTAAATGTGGCTGCACTAACGTCACATAGTGTTACTACACTGTTAAACACGGCGTTCTATTCCGGTGATCCCGGTTTCTGACACACTACGTCGTCAGTCTCTACATCCGGGAATTTTTCCCGCTTACTCGGCTTTTCAGTTTGAAGGCGCCAAGTTCATATGTCGTGAAGCGAAGCGTAGCGAAATTGGTGAGTATTACTTACTTAAATAGTTCATCTTTTGGTATTTAGCTTGCCATTTCGTCATATACAGTATGTTTATTATACTCATATAGGCTATCAAAATACATATGGTTGACGGGTTTTTGCTTTTTTTTTTTTTTTACCAACTAATATATTAGAAAACGTAGCCGAGTAAGCGGTTAGCCTGTTCGTCTCTGGCACATGAGGCAATGTTAATAGACTCGAATATTTTAGTAGACTATGCGATTTTACAGTGTTTCAGTTGTTTTTTTTTTCCAAACTACGGTTAGATTCCCGTTATCTATACTGTTGTGCGATATCTGTTTAGCCTCTGCAATTTGCCTTATACAGTAAGTTTTTTTCTTGATTGGCGGGTTTTCTCCGCAGCGTTCACTTGCATAGCTTAAAACGTTTAAAAGTAAGGGAATTTACTATTTAAATTACGAAGGTTTTACCTTTTTACTGGTGCATACAGTTACTTTTAACATTAAGGTAGATATTTTAGCTTGGCTTTAATGACATGGGCCATTTTTGGCCACGCTTGAATTGCTCCTAGCGCCTGATTCACAATATGGCTAAAGGTCCTGTCCACGCGGGCGTTTGAGTCTAGGATAAATGAAATCACTCTGAGCGACCTATGCATTTTATTTGCGTTTTGTAGTGGTGCCTGGCTGACGTTCTTTTCCCTCTGTTCAAGGCCAACCTGCAGCCCATATCGTAGTTTCCAGATTGTAGTTTTGTGTGTTGACCAGTAATCATGCATTCAACCATGTTTAAAGCGTCAAAAAGCAGCTGTCGCTATTCTGCGTTTTCTTTTGCCAAAACACTAGCAATCATTATATCATAGGGCATATTCGGTCCGTCAGATGCTATGTACAGTAAACGCAATATGGCACATCTGACCGAAGGCAGGTCATGAGAGTGTATACATTCACTTGAAACAGGAGCTACGAAGTTAATATTTTGTGTTGTATACTGTGATTCTTTTTTCTAGGGAGCAGTGTCCACGGCAGTTGTTTTGCCTTTACAGCTTATAATGATTGTAAAAGTGCAATACCAGACGATCAGAAAATACATCAAAATCCCCAAAGCTTCCTTTGAGGACTTTATCACAGAAGGTATTTTTTTTTGCAAAGTAATTTTGAAATGTAAATGTGAAGTAAATAATACTTAAATATGTAATCATTTTCTTTTTTAGTCAAAGTAAAATTCACTATACCATCTAACAAAGTGGTAAAAGTTACTGATGACACTGGGACAGAAGTTGATGAAGATGTATTTGCTGATCTTCTGACGTCAAAGGACATATGCTTTGTCATCTTGGATGACAGTGATGGTAACCAATTTATCTTTGTGTTGCACAGGCTTGTAAAATTAGTTGTGTATTTATTTAAATAGTTGTGTGAACAGAGGTCACATATGCTCTACTGTATTAGGCAATTCAGCTAAACGTGCGTTTATGTATTCAGGTATTTCCACTAGCAATTCCTCAACCACCTTGACAGACACAACGTCCTTGTCCTCCTCAAGCAGAGAGAGTGACAGTGAAAGTTGTAACCCACAGAAACGGGTAAGAAGAGAGGAGGAGGTGTTGCAGTGTTCAGCAGCCAAAGACGTAAGATCATGTTTTGCACCTATCAGATTGATGCACTTTGTCTGTACTAGAGCCATCACAATACTTAAGGAAATACTTTACCATTTTGATACCAATGATAAATGTAGGAGAATTTTTTAGAATAAAACAATTAAAAATGTCATTATCACTATTTTTCAAGTTATCTGACATAGTGCATAGCAATATGTTCTTTTTGCAGAGCTTTAGAGTACATTTGTACAGTACATTAAGTACATTTACCATAAATTGAGAGAAATTATAAACCGTGAGTAAACTGTTGGTTAGAAAGTTTTTCATTTTAAAAAGTTAAAACAGATCGTCTGACCCAAGTATTTTGATTAAATGTAATGCATGCTTTTTTTGTTTATTTTTAGTTTTACAACAAAAATGGCATACTCTTTGTTAAACATCAAGATATGTATAAATGTATAAATGTTACATTTGCCATTCATTGCATGATATGCCTGGCACTTTGGTTCGACATCTTAAGCTGTTGCATGGTCTGTATCCTGGGAAGAAGTTTAATTTGGTATGTGCTCAGGATGGTTGTTTTTTACAGTTCAAAAGTTTTGCTGGTTTCAGGAAGCACTTGAAAGTTGTTCATAAACCAGGCACTGTCTGTGCCACATTAGGTGATAGGGATTCTGTTGATGCCACCTTAGACAATAATAACAGCCCCCAGCAGTCTGATAGCTTGGCTTTAAATGCAGGAAACGAGGTGCTCCAGCTTAAAACATATCAACAGCCAGCTAAGGAAATGTGTGCTTCCGTATTTGCCAAACTACAGGGTAGTGGGGTTGCCAACAGTGTAATTTTGTCTGTAGTGGAAAGCATGGAAGAATTAGTTAATGATGTTCACACATCTATTAAAAACCAGGTATTGCAGGTGGTCCCCTCTGAAAGTCCCAGCAGAAAGGCTGTAGAAGATGTTTTTGGAAATCTTTATAATCCTTTCTGTGACCTAAATACAGATTCTAAGTGGAGGAAATACTTTGGTGAGAAGTGGGGCGTTGTGGAACCCATTGAAATTAATTTAGGTGTGAGATATGATTCAAGAAAAGACAGAGTTTCTGGAATGTATGAACAGGTACCAGTCAATGACACTTTCATTTATATACCACTAATGAAGACTTTAGAGTTCATTTTTAAGAATGAGGATGTTTGCAATCACATTGTGTCATCCAGTGAGAGAGATTGCTACCATGATTTTTGTGATGGAAACTACTACAAAAAGCACCCACTATATTCTCGATATAAGAATGCGCTGCAAATTCAACTTTATTATGATGATTTTGAAATGGGAAATCCTTTGGGATCTAAACTAGGGATTCATAAACTTGGATGTTTATATTTTACACTCAGAAACCTCCCACCAAACCTGAATTCTTCTTTGATGAATATTCATCTCATTTCCTTGTTTCACTCACAAGATGTGAAAAAGTATACGATCGACGCAATATTAAGCCCCTTTATTAAAGATATAAAAATGTTGGAAAGCGATGGAATGAAAGTGTCATTCTCTGAGCAACCTATTTATGGCACTATTTCACAGATTACAGGAGACAATTTGGGGTTAAATGGTATTCTTGGCTATGTGGAATCATTCAGTGCTAGCTATTACTGCAGAAGGTGTCTTACAGACAAAGTCACTGCTCAGACAGTGTTTAGTTCGGATGATCCACGTGTTATTTTGCGGACCCAAGAAACAAATGAACAGCATTATAGCATCCTTAATCAGAATGCTGGAGAAGGTTCATGCTATGGAATCAAACGAAGCAGCATTCTCAATAGTTTGACTTATTTCAATGTGGCAGATAATTTCGTTTTTTAACATTATGCATGATATCTTGGAGGGGGTGGGACAATATCAAATCAAACTGCTTTTTGAGTATTTGGGCCAAAACTTCATTTCAATGGAAAACATTCTTTTACGTGTTTATGCATTCAACTATGGCTATTTGGACAAAAAAAACAGACCAACTAAGATAACTCTTCATGGCAATAGTGTGGGACTCAGTGCCAGTCAAACAATGTGCCTTATTAAGAACATTCCACTCATATTTGGTGATGTTGTCCCAGAAGGAAACAGACACTGGCATTTGTTGTTACTCCTGTCAAACATAATTAATATTGTGTTTTCTCCTGCAATTACAGATGGAATGACTGTCTATTTAAAGCATCTTATAGCAGAGCACCATTCTTTATTCACAAAGCTATACCCTCAAAATAATCTCATTCCAAAACACCACTTCATGATTCATTACCCAGAATGTATTCGCCAGATTGGTCCTTTGGTTCACGCATGGACTATGAGATATGAAGCCAAGCATAAATTTTTTAAATCCAGTGTAAAAAACTTCAAGAATCTGACAAAGTCCCTTGCACGAAAACACCAAGTAGCCATTGCTTATCACTGGGAATCATTGGCTATCAAAGGCATTGAATCTGGACCGGTTAAAACACAAACGCTGAATGAGACAGAAAACGGTCCATTGATTTCAGAGTATTTTCAGTTGGATATGTCCACTGAAATAAGTCAAACAAATTGGGTCAAATGTGTTGGCACTGAGTTTCGCACTGGTCTTATTGTTTGCACTGATGTAGTAGATGAGATGCCAGTGTTCTGTAAAGTTAGGAGTTCTGTCACAGGAGTTGTTCATATACTTTTGAGAAGTGATGTATATTTTGTTGTGTCAAAGATGGAAGCAACATTTACTGAGCACCTTCATGCATATTGTATAACTGAACAAGACCTGCAGCTCTCTATAGTCAAACAGGTAGAATTGAGGCATTTTTAACCTTTTGACTTTCAAATGGCATATGGCAGTGACAACTTTTTTTATATCGTCACTGACTGTTGTATTTTTTAAGTCCAGGTATACATGCAGATGTGGATGATATGGATTTGTTGCACTGATAATTTTGTGAAAGTCTGAATAAAGGGCTTTTGTTACAATTTATTGTGTTTATTAAGTCATTAGTTCAATGTATCTGTGTTTATAGCACTAACATATATATATATATATATATATATATATATATATTATACATATATGATCTTAACTTCAGTTAACTAGTAACACTAAGGAGGACTAAAGCAGCACCTTAAGCAGTGTAAAAATGTTATACTTTATGGGTGTTATATAGGACAGCACTTTGGAAAGTGTTAAATCAACACTTTTGTGGTGGTTCCCATATGTACACTTGGAAAGTGTTAGATTTAACTCTAATAGTGTTAATTCTGATAATGGAAATTTGCTGTGTGGAACGGGAGCTTTGTGCCCTGGATGTGCATCCCACAAATCTCCATCAACTGCAAGATGCTATCCTATCAATATGGGCCAACATTTCTAAAGAATGCTTTCAGCACCTTGTTGAATCAATGCCACGTAGAATTAAGGCAGTTCTGAAGGCGAAAGGGGGTCAAACACCGTATTAGTATGGTGTTCCTAATAATCCTTTAGGTGAGTGTATGTTGTATCTGTATGAATTTTGGTGTCGGACTGCAGCAGTAACTTGATGCCAGTCATTATCATGGCCACCTGCTTGCTGCGTATGAAGGTGTAGGTGCCGCATGAGGCTGCTGCAGTGGCGTCCCCGCTGTTATGAGTGCAGCTGTGCAAAGTGGAAATGAAGCCCAGCCCCCCCCACATATAATACTCCTGTCTTATGAAATAAAACGATTCTTACAAAAGCCAGGGGCAGTGATCATGGCAATCATAGGAGGCAGTCACATGATCATGTCAGTCATAGGAGGCAGTAATGTGATCATACCAAAGGAGGCAGTTACACAATCGAGCCAGTCACATGATCACACCACTCTCTGGAGGCAGTCACATGGTCATTGGAAGCAGTCATATGATCGCACCAAACACAGGAGGCAGTTGTGCAATCATTCCATTCAAAGGAGGCAGTCATATGATCACAGGAGGCAGTTACATGATCATGCCAATCACAACAGGGAGTCACATGATGGCGCCAAACACAGGAGGCAGTTGTGCAATCATGCCATTCACAGGAGGCAGTCATATGATCACAGGAGGCAGTTACATGATCATGCCAATCACAACAGGGAGTCACATGATCGCGCCAAACACAGGAGGCAGTTGTGCAATCATGCCATTCACAGGAGGCAGTCATATGATCACAGGAGGCAGTCACATGATCATGCCAATCACAACAGGCAGTCACCTGAGCACACCAATCACAGGAGGTATTCACAAATCAGGCCAGTTCCAGGAGGCAGTGACATGATCATGCTAACCACAGAGCTGACACTGAAAAGACTCCCTGTCAAATATTTATTTAAAGGATTGAGGACACCAACAGTGATTCTACTTAAACTTTAATTCACTTACTTTAATTAAAGTGTGGTATAAATCAACCTCTCTGATAACACATTGACGTATTGTCCCTGAATCACTGAAAATACTTGGTTAACATATGATTAGTATGATTAACATGATTACTTATGCCATAAATTGCGTAACAACAACTACTTTATTAAGCTATAACTTTTTGTGCAGCAGTTGGGGCGGCTTCGAGTCTCTTCCTGCAAGTGGTTTCTCCCCCCCTTTGCTCCACTGTCTGCCTCTCCAAGGTCCGAGCTTCACACAGTATTCAAAACAATCTCTTCTTGCCTAAGGCATAAAACATAACAGACCCAATATGCCTCCCCTCCCGGGCCTACTAATGTCCAATTTTACTTCCACACTCCCCCCTTTTGAACACGCAAAATCCACGCTGTTCACACAGAATCAGAGTTCACAGCAAAGTAATACTGCGGACAAAAGCGCAGTGGGGCGATGGGCGCTGGCAGCGGTTGGATGGACCACGAGTCATTAGTAGCAACACTACAAGCAAAATCAATATACTAAAAACTAAAGGTTTAAACACCCCGGATAAACCCGGAATCAGTGAGGAGAACCAATTGTCCCAGCTGTACTCAAACAGGCCATGCTCCTTATGTATCGCAGACATCCGTTTGTGCACCACGTCCTCCAGATCTTGCACAACCTCAGAGGAATCAGGGATGTACGTGCAACATTCTCTCCCCACTATAGCACAAACACCGCCTTTCTCAGCCAATAGAATATGCAATGCCATACGGTTTTGCAGAGCCACCTGCTTAACCGCGGATAATTCACCCTGAACGGCCTTTACAGTATCAAGTGTCTGATTGGCCAGTTTCTCCACTGCAGTCTGCAGGGCAGCCACCTCAGTCTGAAGGTCTGACACTCCATGGGATGGAATAAACACCCCAAACCATTGTTCAGTCCAACTTAGCGACCGCTTGCTGCGCGAATATGCACGCACAGCCAAAGATATCTGCTCCTTGGGCACTACGCGAATAGGAGGAACAAGATAAGCCAGATAACAATACCAATCAACCTCCGCCGCCGAAAGAGACAAAACAATGTAACCCTTAAGAGAGTCTGTGTGGCCACAGATAAAAGCAGAACGTGGTGGTGCCACTAGCAAGACATCACCAAGGACAGAGAAGTTGACATAAGCCCTACAGTGCAGAGGTGGGGAGGAAGGGGATAGCGACTGGGCCGAATTAAACAGACGGAAACACACAGTCTCATTCACAGGGATGACAGCCAAGCCATCCTCAGGCAGGGTCTTCCCCTTCGCCCTCACATGTGTGTCCGATGGACAGGACACAGCAGAATAAGTACAGTTATCAGGGCTTCGTCGACACTGCAGAGCAGTTACAGTCAGTTCTCGCACCCGCGCCCCGTAGCGGTCAGGGTCCTCAGCCTCCCATGCTCTATCAGCAGCCCATGTGATCATTACCTGGGCCAAACAAACCCATCCCTCACCTGTACTATTCACGCCTACTAGCAAATGAACTGTAGTGAAACCTCAGTGATTGGACTCATCAGCCTGAGTCAGATAGAGGACTGGATTGTTCCCAGCAAACTCTTGTTGTAATCGGTCATGTGTGGCCTTAAGGGGCTCCTCCACTGCCCGCGACTTAACATGTATGTAATAGTTTGGGGTCTATTTCTTTTCTTTTTTGCTTAAAGGTTTTCTACCTGACTACGTTATCTGGTGGCAACATTGGTTACCTTGCTGAGATCCAAATAAAAGGAAAATAAGGATAAAAGAAATAGTGGGTTTGCTTAGTCTGTCGAGTGGAATCCAGTTATACCTCCAAGTGGATGTTGTTATTCCTTTCAAGTTGGGGAAATTGCACAAAAGGAAAAGGGACAACTTGACAAGCACTCAGGTGTGGTCATAAAGAGATGGACATGGTCAGCAGCAGCACTCAGGTAGACTGGTC
This sequence comes from Paramormyrops kingsleyae, assembly GCF_048594095.1. Taxonomy (NCBI): domain Eukaryota; kingdom Metazoa; phylum Chordata; class Actinopteri; order Osteoglossiformes; family Mormyridae; genus Paramormyrops; species Paramormyrops kingsleyae. The sequence goes on along the minus strand of NC_132802.1, from coordinate 40,477,264 downwards.
ATAAAGGGATGGACACGGTCAGCAGCAGAACACAGGTAGACTGGTCATAAAGGGATGGTCACGGTCAGCAGCAGAACACAGGTAGACTGGTCATAAAGGGATGGACACGGTCAGCAGCAGCACTCAGGTAGACTGCGGTCATAAAGGGATGGACACGGTCAGCAGCAGAACACAGGTAGACTGGTCATAAAGGGATGGACACGGTCAGCAGCAGAACACAGGTAGACTGGTCATAAAGGGATGGACACGGTCAGCAGCAGAACACAGGTAGACTGGTCATAAAGGGATGGACACAGTCAGCGGCAGCACTCAGGTAGACTGGTCATAAAGGGATGGACACGGTCAGCGGCAGCACTCAGGTAGACTGTGGTCATAAAGAGATGGACACGGTCAGCAGCAGCACTCAGGTAGGCTGTGGTCATAAAGGGATGGACACGGTCAGCGGCAGCACTCAGGTAGACTGTGGTCATAATGGGATGGACACGGTCAGCAGCAGCACTCAGGTAGGCTGTGGTCATAAAGGGATGGACACGGTCAGCGGCAGCACTCAGGTAGACTGTGGTCATAAAGGGATGGTCACGGTCAGCGGCAGCACTAAGGTAGACTGGTCATAAAGGGATGGACACGGTCAGCGGCAGCACACAGGTAGGCTGCGGTCATAAAGAGATGGATACGGTCAGCAGCAGCACTCAGGTAGGCTGCTGTCATAAAGGGATGGACACGGTCAGCGGCAGCACACAGGTAGGCTGCGCTCATAAAAGGATGGACACGGTCAGCGGCAGCACTCAGGTAGGCTGCGGTCATAAAGGGATGGACACGGTCAGCGGCAGCAGCCAGGTAGACTGTGGTCATAAAGAGATTGACACGGTCAGCGGCAGCACTCAGGTAGACTGTGGTCATAAAGAGATTGACACGGTCAGCGGCAGCACTCAGGTAGACTGCGGTCATAAAGGGATGGACACGGTCAGCGGCAGCACTCAGGTAGACTGTGGTCATAAAGGGATGGACACGGTCAGCGGCAGAACTCAGGTAGGCTGCGGTCATAATGTGATGGACACGGTCAGCAGCAGCACTCAGGTAGGCTGTGGTCATAAAGGGATGGACACGGTCAGCGGCAGCAGCCAGGTAGTCTGTGGTCATAAAGGGATGGACACGGTCAGCGGCAGCACTCAGGTAGACTGCGGTCATAATGTGATGGACACGGTCAGCAGCAGCACTCAGGTAGGCTGTGGTCATAAAGGGATGGACACGGTCAGCGGCAGCAGCCAGGTAGTCTGTGGTCATAAAGAGATTGACACGGTCAGCGGCAGCACTCAGGTAGACTGTGGTCATAAAGAGATGGATACGGTCAGCAGCAGCACTCAGATAGGCTGCTGTCATAAAGGGATGGACACGGTCAGCGGCAGCAGCCAGGTAGACTGTGGTCATAAAGAGATTGACACGGTCAGCGGCAGAACTCAGGTAGGCTGCGGTCATAATGTGATGGACACGGTCAGCAGCAGCACTCAGGTAGGCTGTGGTCATAAAGGGATGGACACGGTCAGCGGCAGCAGCCAGGTAGACTGTGGTCATAAAGAGATTGACACGGTCAGCGGCAGCACTCAGGTAGACTGCGGTCATAAAGAGATGGATACGGTCAGCAGCAGCACTCAGGTAGGCTGCTGTCATAAAGGGATGGACACGGTCAGCGGCAGCAGCCAGGTAGACTGTGGTCATAAAGGGATGGACACGGTCAGTGGCAGCACTCAGGTAGACTGTGGTCATAAAGAGATTGACACGGTCAGCGGCAGCACTCAGGTAGACTGCGGTCATAAAGGGATGGACACGGTCAGCGGCAGCACTCAGGTAGGCTGCGGTCATAAAGGGATGGACACGGTCAGTGGCAGCACTCAGGTAGGCTGCGGTCATAAAGGGATGGACACGGTCAGCGGGAGCACTCAGGTAGGCTGCGGTCATAAAGGGATGGACACGGTCAGCGGCAGCACTCAGGTAGGCTGCGGTCATAAAGGGATGGACACGGTCAGCGGCAGAACTCAGGCAGGCTGTGGTCATAAAGGGATGGACACGGTCAGCGGCAGCACTCAGGTAGACTGCGGTCATAAAGGGATGGACACGGTCAGCGGCAGCACTCAGGTAGACTGTGGTCATAAAGAGATGGATACGGTCAGCAGCAGCACTCAGGTAGGCTGCGGTCATAAAGGGATGGACACGGTTAGCGGCAGCACTCAGGTAGGCTGCGGTCATAAAGGGATGGACACGGTCAGCGGCAGCACTCAGGTAGGCTGCGGTCATAAAGGGATGGACACGGTCAGCGGCAGCAGCCAGGTAGACTATGGTCATAAAGAGATTGACACGGTCAGCGGCAGCACTCAGGTAGACTGCGGTCATAAAGGGATGGACACGGTCAGCGGCAGCACTCATGTAGGCTGCGGTCATAAAGGGATGGACACGGTCAGTGGCAGCACTCAGGTAGGCTGCGGTCATAAAGGGATGGACACGGTCAGCGGCAGAACTCAGGCAGGCTGTGGTCATAAAGGGATGGACACGGTCAGCGGCAGCACTCAGGTAGACTGTGGTCATAAAGAGATTGACACGGTCAGCGGCAGCACTCAGGTAGGCTGCGGTCATAAAGGGATGGACACGATCAGCGGCAGCAGCCAGGTAGACTGTGGTCATAAAGAGATTGACACGGTCAGCGGCAGCACTCAGGTAGACTGTGGTCATAAAGAGATTGACACGGTCAGCGGCAGCACTCAGGTAGACTGCGGTCATAAAGGGATGGACACGGTCAGCGGCAGCACTCAGGTAGACTGTGGTCATAAAGGGATGGACACGGTCAGCGGCAGAACTCAGGTAGGCTGCGGTCATAATGTGATGGACACGGTCAGCAGCAGCACTCAGGTAGGCTGTGGTCATAAAGGGATGGACACGGTCAGCGGCAGCAGCCAGGTAGACTGTGGTCATAAAGAGATTGACACGGTCAGCGGCAGCACTCAGGTAGACTGTGGTCATAAAGAGATGGATACGGTCAGCAGCAGCACTCAGATAGGCTGCTGTCATAAAGGGATGGACACGGTCAGCGGCAGCACTCAGGTAGGCTGCGGTCATAAAGGGATGGACACGGTCAGCGGCAGAACTCAGGTAGGCTGCGGTCATAATGTGATGGACACGGTCAGCAGCAGCACTCAGGTAGGCTGTGGTCATAAAGGGATGGACACGGTCAGCGGCAGCAGCCAGGTAGACTGTGGTCATAAAGAGATTGACACGGTCAGCGGCAGCACTCAGGTAGACTGCGGTCATAAAGAGATGGATACGGTCAGCAGCAGCACTCAGGTAGGCTGCTGTCATAAAGGGATGGACACGGTCAGCGGCAGCAGCCAGGTAGACTGTGGTCATAAAGAGATTGACACGGTCAGCGGCAGCACTCAGGTAGACTGTGGTCATAAAGAGATTGACACGGTCAGCGGCAGCACTCAGGTAGACTGCGGTCATAAAGGGATGGACACGGTCAGCGGCAGCACTCAGGTAGGCTGCGGTCATAAAGGGATGGACACGGTCAGTGGCAGCACTCAGGTAGGCTGCGGTCATAAAGGGATGGACACGGTCAGCGGGAGCACTCAGGTAGGCTGCGGTCATAAAGGGATGGACACGGTCAGCGGCAGCACTCAGGTAGGCTGCGGTCATAAAGGGATGGACACGGTCAGCGGCAGAACTCAGGCAGGCTGTGGTCATAAAGGGATGGACACGGTCAGCGGCAGCACTCAGGTAGACTGCGGTCATAAAGGGATGGACACGGTCAGCGGCAGCACTCAGGTAGACTGTGGTCATAAAGAGATGGATACGGTCAGCAGCAGCACTCAGGTAGGCTGCGGTCATAAAGGGATGGACACGGTTAGCGGCAGCACTCAGGTAGACTGCGGTCATAAAGGGATGGACACGGTCAGCGGCAGCACTCAGGTAGACTGTGGTCATAAAGAGATGGATACGGTCAGCAGCAGCACTCAGGTAGGCTGCGGTCATAAAGGGATGGACACGGTTAGCGGCAGCACTCAGGTAGGCTGCGGTCATAAAGGGATGGACACGGTCAGCGGCAGCACACAGGTAGGCTGCGGTCATAAAGGGATGGACACGGTCAGCGGCAGCACTCAGGTAGGCTGCGGTCATAAAGGGATGGACACGGTCAGCGGCAGCAGCCAGGTAGACTATGGTCATAAAGAGATTGACACGGTCAGCGGCAGCACTCAGGTAGACTGCGGTCATAAAGGGATGGACACGGTCAGCGGCAGCACTCATGCAGGCTGCGGTCATAAAGGGATGGACACGGTCAGTGGCAGCACTCAGGTAGGCTGCGGTCATAAAGGGATGGACACGGTCAGCGGCAGAACTCAGGCAGGCTGCGGTCATAAAGGGATGGACACGGTCAGCGGCAGAACTCAGGCAGGCTGTGGTCATAAAGAGATGGATACGGTCAGCGGCAGCACTCAGGTAGGCTGCGGTCATAATGGGATGGACACGGTCAGCGGCAGCACTCAGGTAGGCTGCGGTCATAAAGGGATGGACACGGTCAGCGGCAGCACACAGGTAGGCTGCGGTCATAAAGGGATGGACACGGTCAGCGGCCGCACTCAGGTAGGCTGTGGTCATAAAGGGATGGACACGGTCAGCAGCAGAACTCAGGTACACTGGGGTCATAAAGGGATGGACACGGTCAGCGGCCGCACTCAGGTAGGCTGTGGTCATAAAGGGATGGACACGGTCAGCAGCAGAACTCAGGTAGGCTGCGGTCATAAATGGATGGACACGGTCAGCGGCAGCACTCAGGTAGACTGGTCATAAAGGGATGGACACGGTCAGCGGCAGCACTCAGGTAGGCTGCGGTCATAAAGGGATGGACACGGTCAGCGGCAGCACTCATGTAGGCTGTGGTCATAAAGGGATGGACACGGTCAGCGGCAGCACTAAGGTAGACTGGTCATAAAGGGATGGACACGGTCAGCGGCAGCACTCATGTAGGCTGTGGTCATAAAGGGATGGACATGGTCAGCAGCAGAACTCAGGCAGACTGTGGTCATAATGGGATGGACACGGTCAGCAGCAGCACTCAGGTAGGCTGTGGTCATAAAGGGATGGACACGGTCAGCGGCAGCACTCAGGTAGGCTGCGGTCATAAAGGGATGGACACGGTCAGCGACAGCATTCAGGTAGGCTGCGGTCATAAAGGGATGGACACGGTCAGCGGCAGCATTCAGGTAGGCTGCGGTCATAAAGGGATGGACACGGTCAGCGGCAGAACTCAGGTACACTGCGGTCATAAAGGGATGGATACGGTCAGCGGCAGCACTCAGGTAGACTGCGGTCATAAAGGGATGGACACGGTCAGCGGCAGCACTCAGGTAGACTGGTCATAAAGGGATGGACACGGTCAGCGGCAGCACTCAGGTAGACTGGTCATAAAGGGATGGACACGGTCAGCGGCAGCACTCAGGTAGGCTGCGGTCATAAAGGGATGGACACGGTCAGCGGCAGCACTCATGTAGGCTGTGGTCATAAAGGGATGGACACGGTCAGCGGCAGCACTAAGGTAGACTGGTCATAAAGGGATGGACACGGTCAGCGGCAGCACTCATGTAGGCTGTGGTCATAAAGGGATGGACATGGTCAGCAGCAGAACTCAGGCAGACTGTGGTCATAATGGGATGGACACGGTCAGCAGCAGCACTCAGGTAGGCTGTGGTCATAAAGGGATGGACACGGTCAGCGGCAGCACTCAGGTAGGCTGCGGTCATAATGTGATGGACACGGTCAGCGGCAGCACTCAGGTAGACTGGTCATAAAGGGATGGACACGGTCAGCGGCAGCACTCAGGTAGACTGTGGTCGTAAAGAGATTGACACGGTAAGCGGCAGCACTCAGGTAGACTGTGGTCATAAATGGATGGACACGGTCAGCGGCAGCACTCAAGTAGACTGTGGTCATAAAGAGATGGATACGGTCAGCAGCAGCACTCAGGTAGGCTGCGGTCATAAAGGGATGGACACGGTCAGCGACAGCATTCAGGTAGGCTGCGGTCATAAAGGGATGGACACGGTCAGCGGCAGCATTCAGGTAGGCTGCGGTCATAAAGGGATGGACACGGTCAGCGGCAGAACTCAGGTACACTGCGGTCATAAAGGGATGGATACGGTCAGCGGCAGCACTCAGGTAGACTGCGGTCATAAAGGGATGGACACGGTCAGCGGCAGCACTCAGGTAGACTGGTCATAAAGGGATGGACACGGTCAGCGGCAGAACTCAGGTAGACTGTGGTCATAAAGAGATGGACATGGTCAGCAGCAGAACTCAGGCAGACTGTGGTCATAATGGGATGGACACGGTCAGCAGCAGCACTCAGGTAGACTGTGGTCATAAAGGGATGGACACGGTCAGCGGCAGCACTCAGGTAGACTGTGGTCATAAAGGGATGGACACGGTCAGCGGCAGCACTCAGGTAGACTGGTCGTAAAGGGATGGACACGGTCAGCGGCAGCACTCAGGTAGACTGTGGTCATAAAGAGATGGACATGGTCAGCAGCAGAACTCAGGCAGACTGTGGTCATAATGGGATGGACACGGTCAGCAGCAGCACTCAGGTAGGCTGTGGTCATAAAGGGATGGACACGGTCAGCGGCAGCACTCAGGTAGGCTGCGGTCATAATGTGATGGACATGGTCAGCAGCAGCACTCAGGTAGGCTGCGGTCATAATGTGATGGACACGGTCAGCGGCAGCACTCAGGTAGACTGGTCATAAAGGGATGGACACGGTCAGCGGCAGCACTCAGGTAGACTGTGGTCATAAAGGGATGGACACGGTCAGCGGCAGCACTCAAGTAGACTGTGGTCATAAAGAGATGGATACGGTCAGCGGCAGCACTCAGGTAGGCTGCGGTCATAAAGGGATGGACACGGTCAGCGGCAGCACTCAGGTAGGCTGCGGTCAAAAAGAGATGGACACAGTCAGCGGCAGCATTCAGGTAGGCTGCGGTCATAAAGGGATGGACACGGTCAGCGGCAGCACTCAGGTAGGCTGCGGTCATAAAGGGATGGACACGGTCAGCGGCAGAACTCAGGTAGACTGTGGTGAAAAAGAGATGGACACGGTCAGCGGCAGCATTCAGGTAGGCTGCGGTCATAAAGGGATGGACACGGTCAGCGGCAGCACTCAGGTAGGCTGCGGTCATAAAGGGATGGACACGGTCAGCGGCAGCACTCAGGTAGGCTGCGGTCATAAAGGGATGGACACGGTCAGCGGCAGAAATCAGGTACGCTGCGGTCATAAAGGGATGGATACGGTCAGCGGCAGCACTCAGGTAGACTGCGGTCATAAAGGGATGGACACGGTCAGCGGCAGCACTCAGGTAGACTGGTCATAAAGGGATGGACACGGTCAGCGGCAGAACTCAGGTAGGCTGCGGTCATAATGTGATGGACACGGTCAGCGGCAGCACTCAGGTAGACTGGTCGTAAAGGGATGGACACGGTCAGCGGCAGCACTCAGGTAGACTGTGGTCATAAAGAGATGGACATGGTCAGCGGCAGCACTCAGGCAGACTGTGGTCATAATGGGATGGACACGGTCAGCAGCACACTCAGGTAGGCTGTGGTCATAAAGGGATGGACACGGTCAGCAGCAGCACTCAGGCAGACGGTCGTAGACGTAGAAAAGGGCGTACACAGTTCACAGAGGCGGCATCACCTGAAGTAACGGTTTCTAACCGCTTTCAGGTGCTTCCAGCTTTAGAGCCGGAAGAGACTGGGGAGGCAGGTGGGCCCTTGGGCACCAAGGAGCCACCTAACCCCAGTAGGAGGGAGGTTGTGGTAGTAGGGGATTCAATTATAAGAGGTGTAGATAGTTATGTGTGCACCCGTGATAGAGGGTCCCGTACGGTGTCTTGCCTGCCTGGTGCCCAGGTAGGGGACCTTCCAGATCGAGTGGACAGGCTTTTGGCCCCAGCCGGGGTGGATCCAGTGGTCGTGGTGCATGTTGGCACCAATGACATAGGAAAGGGCAGAAGGGCTGTTCTGCAAGATAAATTTATAGAAGTCGCGGATAAGCTTAGAAGCAGAACATCCACGGTGGTATTCTCTGGAATACTTCCCGTGCCACGTGCAAGTCAGGCAAAATTAGCTGAGATAAGGGGATTAAATGCGTGGCTAAAATGGTGGTGTAGGAAAGAGGGGTTCAGGTTTATGGGGCACTGGAAGACCTTCTGGAACAGGTGGGACCTGTTCAAGCCGGACGGGTTGCATCTGAACCATAGGGGAACCAGTGTATTGGGGAGGCGTATGTGCAGAATAGTTGAGGAATGTTTAAACTAGGGACTGGGGGGGCAGGGAGGTCAGTTATGAATTTATGTGGGGAGAGACGGAAAGCCCAAATAAATATTAAAAGTAGACACTGTAAAAGGCCTACCATTAGTGGTCTGTATTTGAATGCTAGGAGTATTAGAAACAAAATTAATGACTTAGAGGCTTTAATTTCTTCAGACAATTACGACATTATAGGAATAACTGAAACATGGATGAGTGACAATGATGGTGATGAATATAATATGGATGGTTATACGTTGTTCCGTAGAGACCGGATAGGCAAGAAGGGAGGTGGTGTTGCAGTATACGTAAAAGAAAACTTGCAGGCAAGGGATCTCACTGATAAAAATAAAAATTCAGAAGCTGTATGGATCAAACTTGATGCTAAAGATTCAAATGGCCTAATTGTCGGGGTTTGTTATAGGGCACCTAATGTAGCTGTAGAGGAAAGCAGAATATTATATGATGATATCAGGATTATGAGTAATAAAAATGATGTGGTGGTTATGGGTGATTTTAATTTACCTGGGATACAGTGGGACACAGTCTCTGGCTCTTCTGTAAATGAACTTGAGATGGTGGAATTAGTACAGGATTGTTTTTTTACTCAGTTTGTTAATACTCCTACCAGGGGAGAAGCCCTTCTTGATCTCGTTTTTTGTAATAACCAGGATAGGATTGGAAAATTAGAGGTTTTAGACCCATTGTACGGTAGTGATCATAACATGGTTAAATTCGAGGTTAATTTTAGTGTCCGAAGAGCAAAGTCTAAATTAAAAGTATACACTGTTAGGAAGGCTAACTTTAATGGTATGAGACGGAAATTAGAAACTGTAAACTGGACAGAGTTAAATAGCAAAACAGTTGAAGAGGCATGGGAATTTTTCAAAAGCACATTGTTGCAAGTGCAAGAGGACTTCATACCTGTTTCCAGCAAAACTAAATCTAGGAAACGACAACCAAGGTGGTTTACTAAGGAAATTAAGAATAAAGTCAGGAGGAAAAGGGCTCTGTTCCACAACTGGAAAATAACTAATGATTTCAAAATCAAGCAGGAGTATCTAAGTCTACAGGCAGAGTTAAAAAATGACATTAGGCTATCAAAGAGGGATGTAGAAAGAAAAATTGCATTGGAGGCTAAGCATGACAGTAAAGGTTTCTTCCAATATTTTAACTCCAAGAGAGCACTAAAAGCTGAAATCACTAATTTGCAGGATAGTAAGGGCCTTATAATTGATAACGAAATTGATATGGTAAACGAGTTTAATGATTATTTTTCAAGGGTGTTCACAATAGAGAACACAAGTAATTTACTACCAATTAATACGAATACAGCATCGTCTATGACCAATATATGTATAACTGAGGTTGATGTGATACTAAGCCTAGCTAAACTCAAAATAAATAAATCGCAGCGGCCTGATGGCATCTTACCTTTAGTCTTGAAAGAGATGAGGGATATTATTAGCCAACCTTTGACTTTAATATTCCAGAAATCGTTATCTGTGGGTGTGGTACCATCAGATTGGAAGCATGCTAATATAACACCCATATTCAAAAAAGGGGATAGAAGTAATCCAGCAAACTATAGGCCAATCAGTTTAACTAGCATTACTGGAAAAATAATGGAAGCTATAATTCAAGTGAAAATGGTAGATTACCTAGATGCAAATAACATTATAAAGGATAGCCAACATGGATTTAGGAGAGGTAGATCCTGCTTAACAAATCTGCTTGAGTTCTTTGAGGAAGCTACAAGTGAAATTGATCACAAAAAGGCCTATGATGTGATTTACTTAGATTTCCAGAAAGCCTTTGATGTTGTCCCCCACAAACGGCTCTTGTTAAAGCTTAAAGCTGCAGGAATTTTAGGAACTGTGGCAGCTTGGATCAAAAACTGGCTAACTGATAGGAAGCAGCGAGTAGTTATTAGAGGCACTATGTCACAGTGGGCCTCCGTTTATAGTGGGGTACCGCAGGGTTCAATTTTAGGACCACTATTGTTCCTAATTTACATTAATGATATTGACACGAATACATACAGTAAACTGGTTAAATTTGCAGACGACACTAAGGTGGGCGGGGTAGCAGATACTAATCTAGCAGCAGAGAGGCTTCAACGGGATCTGGATTTAATTAGCGAATGGGCTGATACTTGGCAGATGAAATTTAACACAGATAAATGTAAGGTAATCCATGCAGGGAGCAGAAATATACAGTACAGATATTTTATGGGTTCCACTGAAATAAAGGTAGCTGATTACGAGAAAGATCTCGGTATGTATGTTGATGCTTCCATGTCCCACTCTCGCCAATGTGGGGAAGCAATAAAAAAGGCGAACAGAATGTTGGGTTATATCTCTAGATGTGTGGAGTTTAAGTCAAGGGAGGTGATGTTACACTTATATAATTCCTTGGTAAGACCCCACCTAGAATACTGTGTGCAGGTTTGGTCACCATACCTCAAGAAGGACATTGCTGCCTTAGAAAAGGTGCAACGAAGAGCTACGAGAATGATTCCTGGTCTTAGAGGAATGTCTTACGAGGAGAGGTTAGCGGAACTGAATCTGTTCAGCCTTGAGCAAAGGAGACTAAGGGGGGATATGATTCAGGTCTATAAGATTCTAACGGGTCTGGATGCTGTTCAGCCAAATGACTATTTCAATATTAGTCTAAATACTAGAAGTCGTGGCCATAAGTGGAAATTAGCGGGAGAACATTTTAAAACAAATTTGAGGAAGCACTTCTACACAGCGTGTAGTCAGAGTATGGAATAGTCTTCCTGCTATTGTAGTGGAAGCTAAAACCATGGGTTCCTTTAAATCAGAGCTAGATAAGATTTTAACAACTCTGAGATATTAGCTAAGTTCTCCCCAAACGAGCTTGATGGGCCGAATGGCCTCCTCTCGTTTGTAAATTTCTTATGTTCTTATGTTCTTATGTTCTTATGGTCATAATGGGATGGACACGGTCAGCAGCAGAACTCAGGTACACTGTGGTCATAAAGGGATGGACACGGTCAGCGGCAGCACTCAGGTAGACTGTGGTCATAAAGGGATGGACACGGTCAGCGGCAGCACTAAGGTAGACTGTGGTCATAAAGGGATGGACACGGTCAGCGGCAGAACTCAGGTAGACTGGTCATAAAGGGATGGACACGGTCAGCGGCAGCACTCAGGTAGACTGGTCATAAAGGGATGGACACGGTCAGCGGCAGCACTCAGGTAGACTGTGGTCATAAAGGGATGGACACGGTCAGCGGCAGAACTCAGGTAGACTGTGGTCAAAAAGAGATGGACACGGTCAGCGGCAGCACTCAGGTAGGCTGCGGTCATAATGTGATGGACATAGTCAGCGGCAGCACTCAGGTAGGCTGTGGTCATAAAGGGATGGACACGGTCAGCGGCAGCACTCAGGTAGACTGGTCATAAAGGGATGGACACGGTCAGCGGCAGCACTAAGGTAGACTGTGGTCATAAAGGGATGGACACGGTCAGCGGCAGAACTCAGGTAGACTGGTCATAAAGGGATGGACACGGTCAGCGGCAGCACTCAGGTAGACTGGTCATAAAGGGATGGACACGGTCAGCGGCAGCACTCAGGTAGACTGTGGTCATAAAGGGATGGACACGGTCAGCGGCAGAACTCAGGTAGACTGTGGTCAAAAAGAGATGGACACGGTCAGCGGCAGCACTCAGGTAGACTGCAGTCATAAAGGGATGGACACGGTCAGCAGCAGCACTCAGGTAGACTGTCCATAAAGGGATGGACACGGTCAGCGGCAGCACTCAGGTAGACTGGTCATAAAGGGATGGACACGGTCAGCGGCAGCACTCAGGTAGGCTGCGGTCATAAAGGGATGGACACGGTCAGCGGCAGCACTAAGGTAGACTGGTCATAAAGGGATGGACACGGTCAGCGGCAGCACTCAGGTAGACTGGTCATAAAGGGATGGACACGGTCAGCGGCAGCACTCAGGTAGACTGTGGTCATAAAGGGATGGACACGGTCAGCGGCAGCACTCAGGTAGGCTGCGGTCATAAAGGGATGGACACGGTCAGCGGCAGCACTAAGGTAGACTGGTCATAAAGGGATGGACACGGTCAGCAGCAGCACTCAGGTAGGCTGCGGTCATAAAGGGATGGACACGGTCAGCGGCAGCACTAAGGTAGACTGCGGTCATAAAGGGATGGACACGGTCAGCGGCAGCACTAAGGTAGACTGGTCATAAAGGGATGGACACGGTCAGCAGCAGCACTCAGGTAGGCTGCGGTCATAAAGGGATGGACACGGTCAGCGGCAGCACTAAGGTAGACTGCGGTCATAAAGGGATGGACACGGTCAGCGGCAGCACTAAGGTAGACTGGTCATAAAGGGATGGACACGGTCAGCAGCAGCACTCAGGTAGGCTGCGGTCATAAAGGGATGGACACGGTCAGCGGCAGCACTCAGGTAGACTGGTCATAAAGGGATGGACACGGTCAGCGGCAGCACTCAGGTAGACTGGTCATAAAGGGATGGACACGGTCAGCGGCAGCACTCAGGTAGACTGGTCATAAAGTAATGGACACGGTCAGCGGCAGCACTAAGGTAGACTGCGGTCATAAAGGGATGGACACGGTCAGCGGCAGCACTCAGGTAGACTGGTCATAAAGGGATGGACACGGTCAGCGGCAGCACTCAGGTAGACTGGTCATAAAGTAATGGACACGGTCAGCAGCAGCACTCAGGTAGGCTGCGGTCATAAAGGGATGGACACGGTCAGCGGCAGCACTCAGGTAGACTGGTCATAAAGGGATGGACACGGTCAGCGGCAGAACTCAGGTACACTGGGGTCATAAAGGGATGGATACGGTCAGCGGCAGCACTCAGGTAGACTGCGGTCATAAAGGGATGGACACGGTCAGCGGCAGCACTCAGGTAGACTGGTCATAAAGGGATGGACACGGTCAGCGGCAGCACTCAGGTAGACTGTGGTCATAAAGGGATGGACACGGTCAGCGGCAGAACTCAGGTAGGCTGCGGTCATAATGTGATGGACATGGTCAGCAGCAGCACTCAGGTAGGCTGCGGTCATAATGTGATGGACATGGTCAGCAGCAGCACTCAGGTAGGCTGCGGTCATAATGTGATGGACATGGTCAGCAGCAGCACTCAGGTAGGCTGCGGTCATAATGTGATGGACATGGTCAGCAGCAGCACTCAGGTAGGCTGCGGTCATAAAGGGATGGACACGGTCAGCGGCAGCACTCAGGTAGACTGGTCATAAAGGGATGGACACGGTCAGCGGCAGAACTCAGGTACACTGGGGTCATAAAGGGATGGATACGGTCAGCGGCAGCACTCAGGTAGACTGCGGTCATAAAGGGATGGACACGGTCAGCGGCAGCACTCAGGTAGACTGGTCATAAAGGGATGGACACGGTCAGCGGCAGCACTCAGGTAGGCTGTGGTCATAAAGGGATGGACACGGTCAGTGGCAGAACTCAGGTAGACTGTGGTCATAAAGGGATGGACACGGTCAGTGGCAGAACTCAGGTAGGCTGCGGTCATAATGTGATGGACACGGTCAGCGGCAGCACTCAGGTAGACTGTGGTCATAAAGGGATGGACACGGTCAGTGGCAGAACTCAGGTAGACTGTGGTCATAAAGGGATGGACACGGTCAGCGGCAGAACTCAGGTAGGCTGCGGTCATAATGTGATGGACACGGTCAGCGGCAGCACTCAGGTAGACTGTGGTCATAAAGGGATGGACACGGTCAGTGGCAGAACTCAGGTAGGCTGCGGTCATAATGTGATGGACACGGTCAGCGGCAGCACTCAGGTAGACTGTGGTCATAAAGGGATGGACACGGTCAGTGGCAGAACTCAGGTAGACTGTGGTCATAAAGGGATGGACACGGTCAGCGGCAGAACTCAGGTAGGCTGCGGTCATAATGTGATGGACACGGTCAGCGGCAGCACTCAGGTAGACTGTGGTCATAAAGGGATGGACACGGTCAGTGGCAGAACTCAGGTAGACTGTGGTCATAAAGGGATGGACACGGTCAGTGGCAGAACTCAGGTAGGCTGCGGTCATAATGTGATGGACATGGTCAGCAGCAGCACTCAGGTAGGCTGCGGTCATAATGTGATGGACACGGTCAGCGGCAGCACTCAGGTAGACTGTGGTCATAAAGGGATGGACACGGTCAGCGGCAGCACTCAGGTAGACTGGTCATAAAGGGATGGACACGGTCAGCGGCAGCACTAAGGTAGACTGTGGTCATAAAGGGATGGACACGGTCAGCGGCAGAACTCAGGTAGACTGTGGTCATAAAGGGATGGACATGGTCAGCAGCAGCACTCAGGTAGACTGTGGTCATAAAGGGATGGACACGGTCAGCGGCAGCACTAAGGTAGACTGTGGTCATAAAGGGATGGACACGGTCAGCGGCAGCACTAAGGTAGACTGTGGTCATAAAGGGATGGACACGGTCAGCGGCAGAACTCAGGTAGGCTGCGGTCATAATGTGATGGACATGGTCAGCGGCAGCACTCAGGTAGACTGTGGTCATAAAGGGATGGACACGGTCAGCGGCAGAACTCAGGTAGACTGTGGTCATAAAGGGATGGACACGGTCAGCGGCAGAACTCAGGTAGGCTGCGGTCATAATGTGATGGACATGGTCAGCGGCAGCACTCAGGTAGACTGTGGTCATAAAGGGATGGACACGGTCAGCGGCAGAACTCAGGTAGGCTGCGGTCATAATGTGATGGACATGGTCAGCGGCAGCACTCAGGTAGACTGTGGTCATAAAGGGATGGACACGGTCAGCGGCAGAACTCAGGTAGGCTGCGGTCATAATGTGATGGACACGGTCAGCAGCAGCACTCAGGTAGGCTGCGGTCATAATGTGATGGACATGGTCAGCGGCAGCACTCAGGTAGACTGTGGTCATAAAGGGATGGACACGGTCAGCAGCAGCACTCAGGTAGGCTGCGGTCATAATGTGATGGACATGGTCAGCGGCAGCACTCAGGTAGACTGGTCATAAAGGGATGGACACGGTCAGCAGCAGCACTCAGGTAGACTCGTGGGGTGACGTAGGGTAGGCCCTCCTGCTGGCTGCAGCCAGGTATACTTGGCAACACGTGGCATAAGCATCTTTGATACCAATTGGCCAAAAATCCCTCGACCAATCAGAACAACGGATGCGCCCACAGTCTAATGCCAAGGTATTTTAGACAGATTTCACAATAAAAGTGAACTTTACATTTTGATGAACTTGCAAATTCTTCGTGGAAAAGGTAATGTGAAGATGGGATAAGATCAGGCAACATTATGTTAAACATTTCTAATAAGTGAATCAGGGATTCACTGGTTAAAATATGTCGTAACAGACTGGACATCAATATACTGTATTTTCTCCTTTTGAAAGAGGTACACCAGGATACAGCGGCTTGTAAGCTATACTTTCACTGTCCTGGAGAGAGTGAGAGTGAGAGAGAGAGAGAGAGAGAGAGATGTTAACATCTAAGCAGCAGCAGAATAAAATAGAAATATAATTTCAGAATGTTTTACTTATGCAAATGTCATTTTCGAGAAATGTTTGGCTCACATTATCACCAAATTGATGGCAATATCACCATTTACTACAAAACTTTGAACTCAATAATTAACAAAATAATATATAAGAAATAAATTGAGAAACTAAATTTCCTGTTATAGACAATTTATCTTAAAATAGTTTGATGTTCAGAATGCTCCTCACTCCACTTCACGCAACTTTAAAACACGTAAGGACCATGTTAGGCCAAAAGCTGAACAATGTTTGTGGGCAACACTCTTGATTTCCCCAGGAGATCTCGACATAGCATATACACTCACCTAAAGGATTATTAGGAACACCTGTTCAATTTCTCATTAATGCAATTATCTAATCACAGGGCTCTAGAGTGCGACCTAATTTCTCAATGGTGTGACAAAAAAAATCAAAGGTTGCACCGGTGCGACCAGCCATTCGAGGGGGAAAAAAAACGAAACTCCGTGACTCTTAAAGTCTCCCTGTTGTTCAACAACAGACACACATTAGGCCCATATCGTGGTCTAAACCAATCAGAGATAGTGAAGGGCGGATCCCGCCCCCCCTCTGATTGGCCGTGGTCCAGATATTCCTGTACGTGTGTGTACGTTTGAAAATGCATGTGATGTAGTCAGACAGAGAGAGGTGAGTATCCCATCAGGTAAACAGTGGATGTAGCCGCGGATTATGAGAGAAGATGAAAAGAACGATTGACAGCTTTTTCGTTAAGAATGTTAAGTTAGGGCCTGATCCGTCCGAAAATCATAACCAATGCTCTGACACGGAGCCATCAACCTCCCAAGTTATAGCAAGCCCTGGTCCGGAGACGGCATTAGATAATGAGCCACATACGATCGAGTCCGAGCCCACTGAAATTAAAAGGGGTAAAGTGTATACATTTCGAAAAGAGTGGCTTGACCAGTTTCCCTGGCTAAGATACAGTAAAGCCGATAATATAATGCACTGTATTTACTGTAAAGAGTGTGGGAAGACCATGGCCGGCAGTAGTGCATTTGTGACTGGTTCTAATACATTTAGAATTGAAACGCTGAAAAAGCACAATGGCATGGTTGTTGGTGCCAGACGGGCCGGTCTGAGTATTTCACAATCTGCTCAGTTACTGGGATTTTCACGCACAACCATTTCTAGGGTTTACAAAGAATGGTGTGCAAAGGGAAAAACATCCAGTATGCGGCAGTCCTGTGGGCGAAAATGCCTTGTTGATGCTAGAGGTCAGAGGAGAATGGTCCGACTGATTCAAGCTGATAGAAGAGCAACTTTGGCTGAAATAACCACTCGTTACAACCGAGGTATCCAGCAAAGCACTTGTGAAGCCACAACACGCACAACCTTGAGGTGGATGGGCTACAACAGCAGAAGACCCCACCGGGTACCACTCATCTCCACTACAAATAGGAAAAAGAGGCTACAATTTGCACGAGCTCACCAAAATTGGACAGTTGAAGACTGGAAAAATGTTGCCTGGTCTGATGAGTCTCGATTTCTGTTGAGACATTCAAATGGTAGAGTCAGAATTTGGCGTAAACAGAATGAGAACATGGATCCATCATGCCTTGTTACCACTGTGCAGGCTGCTGCTGGTGGTGTAATGGTGTGGGGGATGTTTTCTTGGCACACTTTGGGCCCCTTAGTGCCAATTGGGCATCGTTTAAATGCCACGGCCTACCTGAGCATTGTTTCTGACCATGTCCATCCCTTTATGACCACCATGTACCCAACCTCTGATGGCTACTTCCAGGAGGATAATGCACCATGTCACAAAGCTCGAATCATTTCAAATTGATTTCTTGAACATGACAATGAGTTCACTGTACTACAATGGCCCCAACAGTCACCAGATCTCAACCTAATAGAGCATCTTCGGGATGTGGTGGAACGGGAGCTTCGTGCCCTGGATGTGCATCCCACAAATCTCCATCAACTGCAAGATGCTATCCTATCAATATGGGCCAACATTTCTAAAGAATGCTTTCAGCACCTTGTTGAATCAATGCCACGTAGAATTAAGGCAGTTCTGAAGGCGAAAGGGGGTCAAACACCATATTAGTATGGTGTTCCTAATAATCCTTTAGGTGAGTGTATGTGTGTATGTGCACAATGAATGAATGGAATAAGCTGCTACAGTTACATTGAACCATGTGCTTGTGCTCATGTGCACAAGCACACACAGACACGCCGATGGGCTTTAGAGTTTAACTTTAAGTCTGTGAAAGCAGACATAATTATTTCTGTCAGGACCTCGATGTGTATCCAAGCCCCAAAAACACACTAACTCAGGCGTTCACGCAACTTATCGCGAAAAACCAGACAGAAATAGACTTGAAAATTTTAAAGAAAAGACATTAGCGGTTTTTGTTAATGTTTAAAGGTATAAAAAAACCTTTGCTGCCTTTCTTAAATGGCTAGAAAACATTGGCTCAACACCATTAAACACGGAATCCGCTGTTTGTAAACGGTCCGCATTTTACCCTCACCCCTAAAATAGTTGTGCTTGTTTCACATTTTCTCTTGTTTCGCTTGGGTATGCCTCTACTTAAATATTGTGTCTCTAGTTAAAAGTTTGGCACCTGTGTGTCATTCACAT
Source organism: Paramormyrops kingsleyae (assembly GCF_048594095.1). Lineage (NCBI taxonomy): Eukaryota > Metazoa > Chordata > Actinopteri > Osteoglossiformes > Mormyridae > Paramormyrops > Paramormyrops kingsleyae. The sequence continues at coordinate 40,458,745 of NC_132802.1, read as the reverse complement.
AGGCTTTCACATATGCAAATTGCCACCCCTCTTCTGGGCTAATGCCGTACGGTCATTTTGACAACGAATTACCAGCGTTATTCGTTGATTTTTTTTGGTCTAAAATGTTTACTTTATTATTCACATTGGTAGAAAAGTGCTTCAATACTTTAAAAAAACGTCATGGTTTATTTGAAATAACTGGGCACTCCGTTTGTTGCTGCCATATTTTGAAATGGGTTGTCCAAGGAATCCTTATTCTTTGTTTGATGCCCCGGTTTCGGGTAAACATCCGCGACGGTTTGACTACACCATATGGCCAAAGTGGCCTGCGAACGGACGATCACCCTGATAACAAAATACAACTAAATACATCTTTCTGTCAGGATGTGGGGGGGTCTATGACATTCGGGCTAAGTGGAGGCAATAGCTTGGGAAGCCAGCCTATCTCAAAGCCTGTGGCCTGTTTGATTCTACCCCATGTTTCCTCCGTGCATGTCCGCTGTGATATGCTTAACAGACACGTTTGATGGCATTATTCTAACATAGCATGTTGCTAAATACCGCTCACTAGTTCCTACAGCTATTAAATGTATTTAAATGAAATCGGGGCATCTTGTTTAGAATAAAACTAAGAAAATACAGGTAGATAGATCTTTCGCGTTTGTTGCTGCCGCCGCCATTTTGAAATGCGCGTCTGCGTCAGTGCGCATGCACAAGCTTCGCATCCCATAAGGCAGTTATTTGGCCCGCATTGTTTAAACTGGTCGCACGCGCCTGGCCCTGCTCCTTGGATAATGGCAGCCTAGATCACGCTAGCTTTGTGCTACACTGACGGGACCCAGAGCCGCTATCGATGGATCTTCGCCTTTGGTGAAGTGTTTTTTTTCTCTTTGACTTTGAAATAAAACTGTTAAACTGATTACGGCTTTTTCTCATTTTTAAAAACTTGGGCTAAAGTAGTTGTGCCTGTTTCACATTTTCTCTTGTTTCGCTTGGGTATGCCTCTACTTAAATATTGTGTCTCTAGTTAAAAGTTTGGGACTTGAAATGCCCTTAGATTCAGATCATGAGAAGGGTAACACATTGAATAGACTAAAATGAAATTTGAATAAATAAATCATGTATATATGTTTTGTTTTAGGGCGTAACACTAGAAAACGCAGACCGTACGTTTTGCTGCTAGGTTGTTTCTCTTTTGTTTCGGGGACCGCAGGTCTGGGCCTTATGTCCTAAAAATTATATGACAATATTGCAAAATATTTATCAAATGCATATGTAGAAAACAGACTATGACAGGTGCTTTTGAGTTTTTCTGATTATGATGACCGAATTGCTTTAAGAGTTATGGAGTATGTGACCGATATATTATTAAATTACACCAACAACCTGAATGGTATTTATGTAAAAATAGTATATTATGATTGTTAATTATGCAGATGTTTAGGCTATATTATGATGCTCAGGATACTCAAGTTAATGCTGATGATATGAATGCTCTATAAGATATTTTATCGATATCACAGCCTGATAACCTTACAAGCTGCATTACTTCTGCATGCATGTTATGTTGTTAGAATGAGCGTGCACCTCAGAGTAACAGTAAGTTTACACAATGTTTTATTGTTTATGTTTTAAAGCATCCAACGCATTTACAGGCCAGTCCTGATGCAACAAGGTTTTGCCTAGACGGTGTGTTCAGATGCCCATGCTGCACTTATGCAACTGACCAACAATTCAAATTTACAACACACATTCAGAGCCACGTGAGACATGCAGTACAGCATAGAGGTAATTCCTAATGATGTTTATTGGTCTATTGATTTTGGTGGTTTTAAAACATACACATGCTTAAATGTAGAATGCACTTCTTACAATCAAGATAGACAAAATGATGTGGAGTTCCTTAGTGGGAGTCCCTGAAGTCATGTGAATATTGGTAAGCTAATTTACCTATGTTTGTGTTTTGTTTGACACTGTAACTTTCTGATCAGCTACTCCTGACCTCACTCCCCCAGTCCCGTTCTGTGTATACCTTTCTTTTCTGTTGATAGCTTTCGTCTTCATGTTGCCGTCTTGCAGGTTTCTTCATCAGCAAATGCAACAATTATTGCAGACCCACAGGACACTTTCATTGTCTTTATTGTAGCCAAACAATAATACGCAAAGACCAGTTTAAACATCATGTATCCCAATGCATCAGTGAAACCAAGCCAACCACAACGGAAGCGCATCAGTCACCTCCCGCCTCTCCTGCTCCCTCCTTTACTGCTTCTGAAGCTGCATGTCCCCCTCCCCCAGTCCCCATCCTCCACCCCTCACTTTCTTCATGTTCCTCTGATCCTGGCTCCTCAGCAGCACCAGCACTACCACCCCCTCACCCAAAGAAAGCAGAAAACAGTGAAGTGTACTAGCTGTGGCCTAATCCTTAATAGACGGAACCTACGGATACATCTTCGAAGACGTCACACTCCCATCAAAATGGACATTACGGCACAGAACCACCTCAGTGCTCAGTGTGTTGATTACACAAATGGAGTGTTTGCAGTAGCAAAGTCTTTTATAGCACCCAGCACACCAGTACGTGTCATTAAAAGGACATGGGGTCCTGAACAAAAAACAATGTGTGAGCTGGATATCTGCAGAATTAATGCAGAGTTTGCAGAGAGGTCAAACCTTCGTCCATTTGAGTGCCACCACATTCAGTCCCTCGTGTACTGCCCTCCAGCCAGAATGGACACTCCATCACTTACAGAGGATGTTTTGCAGGTGATGGTACATGACAAGTGGTTTGGGGAAGACAAAAAGGAAAGGTGTTTGGTACGTCAGAGAGAAGCAAATGATGCAGGAGTCCCGTTGTCCTGTCTGGTGACTGTGTGTGGACCCCCCTACAAAAAGCACATTTCTGTATACGAGTCAACTATCTCCTATTACAGCCGGCTTGGCAGAGTGGTGGTAAGGTACAATTCTAAAATCATTTCATGGCATTGTCCTTGCGCGAACCCAAGGCAGTCATGCATACCTAAATATGTTGCCAAGTGGCATTTATTTGAAACAGACCAGGCACTCTTCAGAAAAACCAGAAGTGTGGAGGAGAACATCACAGAACATTTTCCAATTGACATGGAAAGTTTTGACCTAGAAGAAGGAGCTCCATACTCACCTGAAGGCAAAAATCTGTCGCGGATGGTTCAATACATTTTTCATAAGAAGAAACTGCCTGCGATTTTCCCCTCAGACGTGGTCAAGACCATTCATTTCCCTGTGCACTTCATACCATCAGAAACCTTTTGCTCAGAATGTTTAGAGCCCACTCCTCTAAGCGAACCTGTGCTGATTACATCTAAGGCTAAAATCCTAACAATCACTGATGTCATAGAAGGTATGTTCTCTCTTTATTTAAATATTTATTATCGATATTTTAACATTTCATTACTCACTACATGTACTGTAAATGTCAGTGTAGCCATGACTTCCACTATCAGCAGCTTAGCCTCCTTCCCAGCAATTCACACTTGTATGCTTACTGAGATAATTTCATACACTGGCTTTTAGTACTGTGCAAAGTATAGAGACATGTCACAGTGTAAAATGGTGAAAGATAAATGTGTAACATTTACTGGTGCTTGTGTCCATTAGGAATTTCAGTGTACAGAAAATGGTGCTACAGGTGTGGTATGGCATATCGATACCAGGAGTGGACTGATGGTGTCCACAATTTCGATGACCACACACTTCTGTCCATATACATGTGCCATTTTCTACGCAATACACTTCAGGTAGGAACCATGTTCTGTTGTTTTAATCATTTAAAACAATTACGAATACTTTATCAAAATAATATATTGTAAAGCCTTTAAATGTCATACATCAATTTCACAGACTCATCAGGCAGTAGGGAGTGCCATGGATGTGTTGGAGAAGACCTCTGGTAAAACCTATCCATCCAGGGAAAGGGTCCTGCAGGCTTATTTAAGCTTTGAAGCACTGTCAGACCTCGGTTACACATATGCTTGTGTATCGTGTGGTTATCATCCAGTATCTGTTGTGATGGACCTTCATGAGAAGGGCGTTTTTAGCATGCCTGGTAAGTGAACACATTTATTCATTTTCTTAGTCTTACATTGTTTCAAGCACCACATATCCAGCTATGACTGTTTGGAACATGCTTACTTAAGTCTTGCTTTCCTTAGTGAGCAGCATTGAGGAACCATCTCAGACTTTTGATGGAAAGGTAAGTGTTGAAAATTTCTGGGAGATGGTTTCCCTTGAAATGATCAGCCGTGGGTTGGTCCCAAGTAAGTACAGTCCGCACAATGTTCTAGGTGGGATGACAGTATTCTAGCATTTACTTTGTTTATCGTGGAATAATGTACTGTTATGTTAATAATATTTTCTAACATCATTTAAAGGCAACAAGTCAAACCCATTTGTCGTCCATCCCAGTTACCATAGTTGGGCTCCGTGGATTGGTCCTCACACAAGAGATAGGGATGTTGTACTCAACACTGAATACAAAGAAGTGTATTCTGCTTGTAGTGCAAAGGAGGAATCTGAGTTTAACCTCACAGAGGACCGACTGACTGATGAACTTCTTAAGCTCAAGGTACTGAACTTAAGTCAATTTTTGTCAGTTTTGTCAAAGATGTGTGTTTTTGAACCACGCCAGACCAACTATACTAATGTTCATTATAGATGGAAGCTGTGCGTGCTCTGTGCCGACAGTGTGGCATAGACCCCAAAGGCTCACGGATGGACCTGGTAACGAGACTTCAACAAGAAATGAAGAACAGAGCGAGTTATGATAAGGTGTTTTCACAGATCTGGGGAGCTTCTGGTAAGTTGTGTTCTATTACTGAGAGACCGTTTTTACAGACAGTTCTTAGTTTCATTACTTGGAATGGTTGCACTCTGATTTACAGTTTCCTTAAACAGGTGGATGGGCTGTGGTCACCTGTCCTTGTGCTGTGGTGTATGGTGTTAAGTTCAACATAAGGGCTGAGAGCCCCCGGGACTTTGCTGACCTTTTATTGTCGATGAAACATTTTCCAAACATTGTATTATATGATTTTGCGAGAGGGTTGGCAACACATACCAACCTAAGAGATCCAGAATCATTACCCTTCAAACCTCATGGGGGTAGGTTACTTGAGCCTACTGAAGATAACATCAGATGTGCCACTACTGGACAGATAAAAGTGAGCTTGCCATGGCTAGTCACCAAGAAGCCAGTTCCTGATGAAAATGGCCACCCTATAACTGGATCGTCTGAGCATTATGCTCTTTATGATAGATTTCATGAGGCAAACTCAAAAGATGCCAGGGATGTCTTGCGAAAGGTGGAACTGGTCCCAGAGTTACGTGGTTGGATCAACAGCCCGTGTGCTCTTCCAGCTGGAATGAGGAAAAACAATCATTTTCTCAACATGATGACTCCCTCATCGCATGTCTTTTTGATGCGAAATATTTTGTGTCACTACAACAATGCTAGAAATTCAAGAACCATAGAAAGCATGAAGAAGAGATTGGGCAAAGGAGTGGACATACAGTTAAATTCCAATGGTCAGACAGTTTTGGGTATGTATTCCACCCTCATTCTAAATTATTAGTGGTAATGTCATGTTTATGTCATGTTTATGTAATTTTGCTGTCCGGTGCCGTGAAGTTATATTTGTCTTTTAATTGTAGGTGATTCCTCATGTTTATTTTGCAATTTGAAAGATCATAAAGCTATAACTTACAAATCTGTCAGAAATGCTAGACAGCATAGCGTTGATGAGAAATGCATGCAGTACAACCGATTTAATTCATTCTAAATCATTTGGTTTAAAATGTGCTTTTTTGCAGCACCAGCTGAAGCACCAGCCGAACAAGCACAAACAACAACAGCAGCACCAGCTCATGGTATGACAACTGCAGCATCCCCTGGTATGAAGACAATATATATTTTTTGAGGGCCTGGTTGTACAACCTAATAAAAACCTTAACACATCCATGTTTTTTAGAATATGTATACTTATGTATGTTTGCAGTGGGTACTTGATCTGCAGCTAAATGTATACCAACCTTCAGCCACCCTAAGAAAGTGTTATATGCTTCATAAGATGGCTCAGTATCACAGAAATGTGGTGAAACACTTATTTGGTTAATATTTTCATGCATGGTCTGATATGTATGACAGGAGATCTACCAGTGTGCAGTGATGACTGCTGGGGACTACCACATCTGGAGCACACAAGTGCCCGATCGGAAATCAGAGACTCAGAGGTGCATGTTTTATGTTTTGTTCCTCCGTATTTGTTTGTTTGTTTATATATTGATTGACTCATTTGATTGATTGCCGCATGGGCTCTCTTAGTCGCAAATTTGGAAACCATTTAACAATTGGCAACCATTTCATGTAATACAGTTGTCATTGTTTATGGGTGTTATAACTTTTAACATCTAATGTATCGGTTATTATATTATTTATAACTTGGAAACAAACTATTCATTAATCAGTAATACAATTCCTTTTGTGTCATACTTTTTAAATATTTTCTGTGATGCCTCGTAGTGCATGGCATATAAGTGAAGTGATTAGTTGTCATTGACACACCACAGCACACAGTGCACAACAACAAAATGTGTACTCTGCATTTAACCTATATGACACCATGACATTGCAGAGGAGAGCAGTGCTTGGGGGTGGTACCTTGCTCAGGGTACTTCAGTGGCACCTTTCGATTACAAGTGCACTTCCCTATCCATTAGGCCACCACTGACCCTATTACAAACAGCAGCATAATTTAATGGAGTCAGATTAATTGGTCTTAGTGATCTGATCTGAAGGTGGGGATTAGGGTTGTAACGGTATGAGATTTTCACGGTATGATAATCGTCTCAGAAAATATCACGGTTTCGTGGTATACGGTATTAAACTATCATTATTATTAGTATAATCATCAGCTACAATGACCCTTAAATGAATAAAAAGAGATATGGTTTTTGGATGAACATGGTTTATTGTAACAAACTTTTTTTTAATGAAAATAAAAAAAACTTATGGAAGTATGAGTCTAACTTTTGGGGGAAAAATAAATAAAATAAAGCTGCGCATCTCCCATTTGAACAAAATAAGGAATAAGTTATTTCTCTTTATATTAGACAAGAATAAATCAAACTGTCCTTCCTCTTTAACAGCATATATGGGAGAGCAATATGTGCAGGGTCATGTTTGTTAATATTTTCCTGAGATTATCATAGCAGCATGCATTTCTTTGCTTTTTTTCAGGTCAGATTATGATGAAGAAATGTAAGCATGTTGAGATTTTCAGGGCTCAATCTTGACCGCTGAGGTGAGAGAATGTGTCCACTTGTACTAAACACCTATGAGTTTTCAGTTAGTGTATTTGATGATTATTCTTTTAAATAAAATTATAAAATGATCATTAAGTGTTCTCTTGAGAGTAGCTCTGGATATGTTCATGTGTTCACGTCTTCACATAGTGAATGAGACAGCAGACGCTTTAAAAACCATGACCATCATGCAGTGGCGGTTTTAGGCATGGGCGAACGGGGCAGCCGCCTGGGGCGGCACTTTTTCATGTCACGTGGGGGGCGGCACACGAACTTGGAGGAAAACAAAAATAATCTAAATAAAGCGTTTTTCTAGAGGATGGGCGAGCGGAGACGATAAGGGATGAAGTTGGGAGGGCGCCGGGAGGGATTCTATGGGGGGCGGCACACGAACCTGGAGGACAAAATAATCATCTGTGCCGCTGTGTGTGTGTGTGTGTGTGTGTGTGTGTGTGTGTAGGGGGGGGGGGGGGGGGGTAGTTGGTTAATGAGCAAGCGGCAGCCTTTTTGCGCTGTATATTCACAGACGCACATCGCGATTTAATTTGCTGCACAGCTATATTTTGATTTATTCATCCATCTATCTATCAAATCGGACATTTTACGTGGCATCTGAATTATACTGTAATTGACTCCAATTACATGACTGGATTCCGGGATTCCCTCTGCATCACAGAAATAATACGGCTTTAAGTTATAAATGGAACTTACCTTTATCTTCACGGAGGGATGGTGTTCGCGAATATGGGAGAACATGTTCGACGTATTTCCTCCTTTTGCGGCCACTGTTCGTCCACATTTCTTGCAAACTGGATATCCACCCCACGATCATTTTTCGGATACCCAAAATATTCCCATACTGCAGATTTTAATTTTTTTTTCGGCAGGAAATAGAGATTAGAATTTGCAGCCACTATCGGACATTTTCGCCGCTGTGCATTTATGGGTGGAGTCTAAGCAGTAAAGCGGAAAGAAGTTGCATATACACAGCAGCGCAGGTGAGATCTGGTTTCTTTTTTTTTTTTCCAAACCGCGGATAGGCAAATGTGCATGATATGATAATCGTACATGTCAATATCACAATAAACCGCCATACCGGTATACCGTTACAACCCTAGTGGGGATTGATACACCTTACAAAGTTGATGCTGTAATATTTATCACTCTGATGCATTGTTCTGACCCATATGCATATAAGCCTTTCAGTCTGACAAGCTGGTAGTATCATGACTGCCTTTTTCCAGGTCTGGTGCCCAACGTGATCAAATTGTTTTACACCTGTGCCCTCAGGTGGAGTCAACTCTATGTTATACCATTACAATATGTCATAGTTTTACAATAGTTGTGACAATATAATTTCTTTTAGGAAAATTCAATGTGTTGAAAGCACAGATGGTAGAGGAGGAGGAATGGGTTCCATCTCCATTGAACAGGTATTTATGTAGCTGATCTTACAGCTGAACCTGCTGTTTTTCTCTTTTTTTCTCTGTGCTTACTGTGCTGTACCCTACAAAAATGTGAAAACAATGAGCTTCATTTTAAGCAGTTGGAGTTGGAATGTAGAAGTCATGCTATTTTTGTCTGTTTTTGTTATATTACAGAACTATTGTAAAATAATATTTGCGTGCTTGTATGATTTCTTTCACAGATCCCCCTCGACGTCCTGGAGGATATCCTTTTAGAAGTAGTCCTGTTCGAGGGTGACAAAGCTTTTTTAAAGCTGTCACTTGTTTGTCACCTTTTTTTGGGACTTAGTCGGAAGGGAAACATTCCGTGCCCGAGCGCATTTTCAGTGGCTTGACAGTAGGTATAAAACATATTATGATATTTGAATACCCTTTGAGTTAGGATGTTTGTATTCCCATTAACAAGGGATTTTACTCTAATGAATCATTCTTAAATTTGAAACCTACAGGTGTAGTCCCATGGAAACTGTACAGTGCGGCCTATCAAGCACAATTCCGACGATTGTATCGCCTGGAATGCTGCCAGCACTGTCTAGAGACTTATAAGAACAGCTTACCAGGTATGCATACTGTGTAAGAATGTTGACAATTGTTGCTGAAGTCAGTGGTTGCAAAAAGAAAGTCACCAGAACAATTTATTGTGTGTCAGGTCCTGAATATTTTCTTGAAAGTATGCAATGAAAAACATTGTTGCTCTGTTTTGATACTAAGTATGCTTGCTTATTATTTATTGTCCCATAGGCTACATTGGGCGTGGAAGACGAGGGGAACTTCACACAGCCTGGGTTCTGCAGCGAGTTCTGCAAACACCTTACGGAAGACTTGGGTGTGTGAATGGGTGGGTGGGTCAGTGAGTGAGTGAGTGAATGGGTGGGTATGTAAGGAAAATAGCAAATTGGATGACTTTGGAATAAAAAAATAACAGCTACTATGCCTCTGTTTCCTTGTCTACACACAGACTACACACATGACCGAACCACATTTTAAGTTTTATCAGCTTTTCATTAAAAAGCACAGTGGCACCCAATTGTGATGAGTTACTGTATGTGGAAATGAGTGGCACCTCTGTATCATTTGTGAATAATTTGTCATCTCATATCGACATTAAATCATAAGTTTATTTAATTTTAATGTTGGCACAGAAATAAGTTACAGTGCCTTTGGAAATGCAATAAAATGCTCATTTGGAAAACGTTTAACTATCCTTTGTAATTGAGTAAAATTATGATAACCGAATACTTTTATAAGGCACTGTATACTTGATTGCAATGGGTTTTATTACTTTCCGGCTATATTAATACACCAATCAATATGTTAACCAATCATCACAGACAAGCATTACATCGATATCGGATTGAAACTATATTATGGCCATCCTACAGCTACATAAACAAGGGTAAATAGTCCTACTTTCACTGTCCTGGAGAGAGAGAGCGAGAGAGACAGAGATGTAAACATGTAAGCAGCAGCAGAATAAAATAGAAATATGATTTCAGAATGTTTTACTTACTGTATGCAAATGTCATTTTCGAGAAATGTTTGGCTCGCATTATCACCAAATTGATGACAATATCACCATTTACTACAAAACTTTGAACTCAATAATTAACAAAATAATATATAAGAAATAAATTGAGAAACTAAATTTCCTGTTACAGACAATTTATCTTAAAATAGTTTGATGTTCAGAATGCTCCTCACTCCACTTCACGCAACTTTAAAACACGCAAGGACCATGTTAGGCCAAAAGCTGAACAATGTTTGTGGGCAACACTCTTGATTTCCCCAGGAGATCTAGACATAGCATATATGCTCACCTAAAGGATTATTAGGAACACCTGTTCAATTTCTCATTAATGCAATTATCTAATCAACCAATCACATGGCAGTTGCTTCAATGCATTTAGGGGTGTGGTCCTGGTCAAGACAATCCCCTGAACTCCAAACTGAATGTCAGAATGGGAAAGAAAGGTGATTTAAGCAATTTTGAGCGTGGCATAGTTGTTGGTGCCAGACGGGCCGGTCTGAGTATTTCACAATCTGCTCAGTTACTGGGATTTTCACGCACAACCATTTCTAGGGTTTACAAAGAATGGTGTGCAAAGGGAAAAACATCCAGTATGCGGCAGTCCCGTTGGGCGAAAATGCCTTGTTGATGCTAGAGGTCAGAGGAGAATGGTCCGACTGATTCAAGCTGATAGAAGAGCAACTGAAAGTCCAAAAACCAACTGAGTGGTTGGCTGAAATAACCACTCGTTACAACCGAGGTATGCAGCAAAGCATTTGTGAAGCCACAACACGCACAACCTTGAGGCGGATGGGCTACAACAGCAGAAGACCCCACCGGGTACCACTCATCTCCACTACAAATAGGAAAAAGAGGCTACAATTTGCACGAGCTCACCAAAATTGGACAGTTGAAGACTGGAAAAATGTTGCCTGGTCTGATGAGTCTCGATTTCTGTTGAGACATTCAAATGGTAGAGTCAGAATTTGGCGTAAACAGAATGAGAACATGGATCCATCATGCCTTGTTACCACTGTGCAGGCTGCTGGTGGTGGTGTAATGGTGTGGGGGATGTTTTCTTGGCACACTTTAGGCCCCTTAGTGCCAATTGGGCATCGTTTAAATGCCACGGCCTACCTGAGCATTGTTTCTGACCATGTCCATCCCTTTATGACCACCATGTACCCATCCTCTGATGGCTACTTCCAGCAGGATAATGCACCATGTCACAAAGCTCGAATCATTTCAAATTGATTTCTTGAACATGACAGTGAGTTCACTGTACTACAATGGCCCCAACAGTCACCAGATCTCAACCCAATAGAGCATCTTCGGGATGTGTTGGAACGGGAGCTTCGTGCCCTGGATGTGCATCCCACAAATCTCCATCAACTGCAAGATGCTATCCTATCAATATGGGCCAACATTTCTAAAGAATGCTTTCAGCACCTTGTTGAATCAATGCCACGTAGAATTAAGGCAGTTCTGAAGGCGAAAGGGGGTCAAACACCATATTAGTATGGTGTTCCTAATAATCCTTTAGGTGAGTGTATGTGTGTATGTGCACAATGAATGAATGGAATAAGCTGCTACAGTTACATTGAACCATGTGCTTGTGCTCATGTGCACAAGCACACACACACACACACACACACACACGCCGATGGGCTTTAAAGTTTAACTTTAGGTTTGTGAAAGCAGACATAATTATTTCTGTCAGGACCTCGATGTGTATCCAAGCCCCAAAAACACACTAACTCAGGCGTTCACGCAACTTATCGCGAAAAACCAGACAGAAATAGACTTGAAAATTTTAAAGAAAAGACATTAGCGGTTTTTGTTAATGTTTAAAGGTATAAAAAAAAAAACCTTTGCTGCCTTTCTTAAATGGCTAGAAAACATTGCCTCAACACTATTAAACACGGAATCCGCTGTTTGTAAACGGTCCGCATTTTACCCTCACCGCTAAAATAGTTGTGCTTGTTTCACACTTTCTCTTGTTTCGCTTGGGTATGCCTCTACTTAAATATTGTGTCTCTAGTTAAAAGTTTGGCACCTGTGTCTCATTCACATAGGCTTTCACATATGCAAATTGCCACCCCTCTTCTGGGCTAATGCCGTACGCTCATTTTGACAACGAATTGCCAGCGTTATTCGTTGATTTTTTTTGTCTAAAATGTTTATTATTCACATTGGTAGAAAAGTGCTTCAATACTTTAAAAAAAGGTCATGGTTTATTTGAAATAACTGGGCACTCCGTTTGTTGCTGCCATATTTTGAAATGGGTTGTCTAAGGAATCCTTATTCTTTGTTTGATGCCCCGGTTTCGGGTAAACATCCGCGACGGTTTATGACTACACCACATGGCCAAAGTGGCCTGCGAACGGACGATCACCCTGATAACAAAATACAACTAAATACATCTTTGTCAGGATGTGGGGCGGGGCAGGTCTATGACATTCGGGCTAAATGGGGGCAATAGCTTGGGGAGCCAGCCTATCTCAAAGCCTGTGGCCTGTTTGATTCTACCCCATGTTTCCTCCGTGTATGTCCGCTGTGATATGCTTAACAGACACGTTTGATGGCATTATTCTAACATAGCATGTTGCTAAATACCGCTCACTAGTTCCTACAGCTATTAAATGTATTTAAATGAAATCGGGGCATCTTGTTTAGAATAAAACTAAGAAAATACAGGAGATCGATCTTTCGCGTGTGTTGCTGCCGCCGCCATTTTGAAAGGCGCGTCTGCGTCACTGCGCATGCGCAAGCTTCGCATCCCATAAGGCAGTTATTTCGCCCGCATTGTTCAAACGGGTGGCACGCGCCTGGCCCTGCTCCTTGGATAATGGCAGCCTAGATCACGCTAGCTTTGTGCTACACTGACGGGACCCAGAGCCGCTATGGATGGATCTTCGCCTTTGGTGAAGTGTTTTTTTTTCTCTTTGACATTGAAATAAAACTGTTAAACTGATTACGGCTTTTTCTCATTTTTAAAAACTTGGGCTAAAGTAGTTGTGCTTGTTTCACACTTTCTCTTGTTTCGCTTGGGTATGCCTCTACTTAAATATTGTGTCTCTAGTTAAAAGTTTTGGACCTGTGTCTCATTCACATAGGCTTTCACATATGCAAATTGCCACCCCTCTTCTGGGCTAATGCCGTACGCTCATTTTGACAACGAATTACCAGCGTTATTCGTTGATTTTTTTTGTCTAAAATGTTTATTATTCACATTGGTAGAAAAGTGCTTCAATACTTTAAAAAAAGGTCATGGTTTATTTGAAATAACTGGGCACTCCGTTTGTTGCTGCCATATTTTGAAATGGGTTGTCTAAGGAATCCTTATTCTTTGTTTGATGCCCCGGTTTCGGGTAAACATCCGCGACGGTTTATGACTACACCACATGGCCAAAGTGGCCTGCGAACGGACGATCACCCTGATAACAAAATACAACTAAATACATCTTTGTCAGGATGTGGGGGGGGGGGAGGTCTATGACATTCGGGCTAAATGGGGGCAATAGCTTGGGGAGCCAGCCTATCTCAAAGCCTGTGGCCTGTTTGATTCTACCCCATGTTTCCTCCGTGTATGTCCGCTGTGATATGCTTAACAGACACGTTTGATGGCATTATTCTAACATAGCATGTTGCTAAATACCGCTCACTAGTTCCTACAGCTATTAAATGTATTTAAATGAAATCGGGGCATCTTGTTTAGAATAAAACTAAGAAAATACAGGAGATCGATCTTTCGCGTGTGTTGCTGCCGCCGCCATTTTGAAAGGCGCGTCTGCGTCACTGCGCATGCGCAAGCTTCGCATCCCATAAGGCAGTTATTTCGCCCGCATTGTTCAAACGGGTGGCACGCGCCTGGCCCTGCTCCTTGGATAATGGCAGCCTAGATCACGCTAGCTTTGTGCTACACTGACGGGACCCAGAGCCGCTATGGATGGATCTTCGCCTTTGGTGAAGTGTTTTTTTTTCTCTTTGACATTGAAATAAAACTGTTAAACTGATTACGGCTTTTTCTCATTTTTAAAAACTTGGGCTAAAGTAGTTGTGCTTGTTTCACACTTTCTCTTGTTTCGCTTGGGTATGCCTCTACTTAAATATTGTGTCTCTAGTTAAAAGTTTTGGACCTGTGTCTCATTCACATAGGCTTTCACATATGCAAATTGCCACCCCTCTTCTGGGCTAATGCCGTACGCTCATTTTGACAACGAATTACCAGCGTTATTCGTTGATTTTTTTTGTCTAAAATGTTTATTATTCACATTGGTAGAAAAGTGCTTCAATACTTTAAAAAAAAGGTCATGGTTTATTTGAAATAACTGGGCACTCCGTTTGTTGCTGCCATATTTTGAAATGGGTTGTCTAAGGAATCCTTATTCTTTGTTTGATGCCCCGGTTTCGGGTAAACATCCGCGACGGTTTATGACTACACCACATGGCCAAAGTGGCCTGCGAACGGACGATCACCCTGATAACAAAATACAACTAAATACATCTTTGTCAGGATGTGGGGGGGGGGGAGAGGTCTATGACATTCGGGCTAAATGGGGGCAATAGCTTGGGGAGCCAGCCTATCTCAAAGCCTGTGGCCTGTTTGATTCTACCCCATGTTTCCTCCGTGTATGTCCGCTGTGATATGCTTAACAGACACGTTTGATGGCATTATTCTAACATAGCATGTTGCTAAATACCGCTCACTAGTTCCTACAGCTATTAAATGTATTTAAATGAAATCGGGGCATCTTGTTTAGAATAAAACTAAGAAAATACAGGAGATCGATCTTTCGCGTGTGTTGCTGCCGCCGCCATTTTGAAAGGCGCGTCTGCGTCACTGCGCATGCGCAAGCTTCGCATCCCATAAGGCAGTTATTTCGCCCGCATTGTTCAAACGGGTGGCACGCGCCTGGCCCTGCTCCTTGGATAATGGCAGCCTAGATCACGCTAGCTTTGTGCTACGCTGACGGGACCCAGAGCCGCTATGGATGGATCTTCGCCTTTGGTGAAGTGTTTTTTTTTCTCTTTGACATTGAAATAAAACTGTTAAACTGATTACGGCTTTTTCTCATTTTTAAAAACTTGGGCTAAAGTAGTTGTGCTTGTTTCACACTTTCTCTTGTTTCGCTTGGGTATGCCTCTACTTAAATATTGTGTCTCTAGTTAAAAGTTTTGGACCTGTGTCTCATTCACATAGGCTTTCACATATGCAAATTGCCACCCCTCTTCTGGGCTAATGCCGTACGCTCATTTTGACAACGAATTACCAGCGTTATTCGTTGATTTTTTTTGTCTAAAATGTTTATTATTCACATTGGTAGAAAAGTGCTTCAATACTTTAAAAAAAAGGTCATGGTTTATTTGAAATAACTGGGCACTCCGTTTGTTGCTGCCATATTTTGAAATGGGTTGTCTAAGGAATCCTTATTCTTTGTTTGATGCCCCGGTTTCGGGTAAACATCCGCGACGGTTTATGACTACACCACATGGCCAAAGTGGCCTGCGAACGGACGATCACCCTGATAACAAAATACAACTAAATACATCTTTGTCAGGATGTGGGGGGGGGGGAGAGGTCTATGACATTCGGGCTAAATGGGGGCAATAGCTTGGGGAGCCAGCCTATCTCAAAGCCTGTGGCCTGTTTGATTCTACCCCATGTTTCCTCCGTGTATGTCCGCTGTGATATGCTTAACAGACACGTTTGATGGCATTATTCTAACATAGCATGTTGCTAAATACCGCTCACTAGTTCCTACAGCTATTAAATGTATTTAAATGAAATCGGGGCATCTTGTTTAGAATAAAACTAAGAAAATACAGGAGATCGATCTTTCGCGTGTGTTGCTGCCGCCGCCATTTTGAAAGGCGCGTCTGCGTCACTGCGCATGCGCAAGCTTCGCATCCCATAAGGCAGTTATTTCGCCCGCATTGTTCAAACGGGTGGCACGCGCCTGGCCCTGCTCCTTGGATAATGGCAGCCTAGATCACGCTAGCTTTGTGCTACGCTGACGGGACCCAGAGCCGCTATGGATGGATCTTCGCCTTTGGTGAAGTGTTTTTTTTTCTCTTTGACATTGAAATAAAACTGTTAAACTGATTACGGCTTTTTCTCATTTTTAAAAACTTGGGCTAAAGTAGTTGTGCTTGTTTCACACTTTCTCTTGTTTCGCTTGGGTATGCCTCTACTTAAATATTGTGTCTCTAGTTAAAAGTTTTGGACCTGTGTCTCATTCACATAGGCTTTCACATATGCAAATTGCCACCCCTCTTCTGGGCTAATGCCGTACGCTCATTTTGACAACGAATTACCAGCGTTATTCGTTGATTTTTTTTGTCTAAAATGTTTATTATTCACATTGGTAGAAAAGTGCTTCAATACTTTAAAAAAAAGGTCATGGTTTATTTGAAATAACTGGGCACTCCGTTTGTTGCTGCCATATTTTGAAATGGGTTGTCTAAGGAATCCTTATTCTTTGTTTGATGCCCCGGTTTCGGGTAAACATCCGCGACGGTTTATGACTACACCACATGGCCAAAGTGGCCTGCGAACGGACGATCACCCTGATAACAAAATACAACTAAATACATCTTTGTCAGGATGTGGGGGGGGGGGGAGAGGTCTATGACATTCGGGC